>NC_136059.1:724020110-724620110 GCF_964261635.1 Lissotriton helveticus | reverse complement strand
ATTTGTTCGTTATGGTTTTCACAGCAATCGGAGGTGATGTACCCTTTCTTTTACTGCATCCTTCTGTGCTCTAACGTGTGTATAACAGCTTCACACTTTCTGTTTGTTCTTTCATATTATAATGGGGGAGATGTGTTGTAGTCTTCCTTTTACCTACTGCACTCTCCTTTCAATAGTTCTCTGCCTACCTGCTCAGCTTGTGATGAGGTCATGTAGAATGTTGGAGTGGGTTTGTATGAGTGGAGTGTCAGTTGATCTGGATGGCTGAGCAGCCAGGAGGCTACTCCTGGTGGGGCATTTATAACAACTTAAGAGACATCTAAAGGACTTACTATCTTCCTGTAACTTAAGAATAAACGTACTTGATGTAACTACAAGACTCAGACTACGCATCATCTTTCATTACAATACATTCACCCCCAGTCAAGAGATCTGGGTTAAATCCATCGTTCTTTTGCTCAACATGCCATTCCAGTTTAGACCCAGCCATATGCAAATCAGTCTTGACCCTGTGCCTCATGGGAACAGTCCAGACCGAACTGCGAAGCTAGGTCATCCCTGGGCCGGAAACATGCATGCTGGGACCGGTTTTAGTCTCAGATTTCTGTACTGGGGTGAATGTATGACATTGTTCTGCATTCTGTCCATGAATTGTTCATTTTGTATGTATTAAAAGAAAGTCAGGGTATGCTATGCCATTAATTAGGAACATTTTGAGTAATGCTTTTAAGGATACACACAGAAAATTCAGGGTTACCAGAGGTCTTACCAGGACACGATGTCCATGCACCAAAGTGTATTAAAGGGTTAGAAGACTTCATTGAATAGAATAATTTTATCAACTATTTCCATGCCGCAATTCCTGATTAAATAGTTTAAAAGCTCTGTAAGCTGTTTTCAAAAAGTTATAATGTCTTAGTTTGAGAATCGAAAAACTGGAATTGCTAGGTAAAAGGTACACCGTTTTGGAAAAGTTTATAAAACAGTTGTCAGTCAGTCTTCACTGGACCTCTTTTAGTATTTTGTAAAATCTTTCATTTGGAGCAAAACATTGTTATGTTGCGTTATTTGTAAATCGGTAACAGCTGAGTTCATGCGCTAAAGAAGTCCAGGTGTTCCCAAAAATAGAACCATATTCCCGATGAATTTTCAAAATAGCTACGTTTTCGTTTCCTAAAAACTGGCAAATCAGTTATTTGGAGAAGAGGTAGTTTATTCTATTTTTATGCAAACAGAAATGTAAAGTAACACCCAGCATGTGTGGAACGATCAATAAGCTGGACACTAGTCAGGTGGAGCCTGGATGTTTGACCATAGATTTTAGGAAAGGTAATAGAAATGAATGCTTCTTGTTAAGATAGACATGCCCCGTTTTGTGTAGAGCTTTTTGTACAAAGCAGAGGGGGGTTGTTTCTAAATCGGGTGACAATGAAGTATTGGAAATGAGTGAGTGAGCTGGGAGTGTTAAAATGAGACGAGTAGCCATATTCTGTACTACCTGGATTATGATGAATCAGGATTGGGAAATGCTTATGTGAAATCCATTTACATAATCCCGCAACAAAGTAAACTAAAGCCAGCACTGCTGTTCTAATGGAGGAAAGGAAGCCAGGAAAACACTTTATACAACATTTTGAGAAGGGGAAAACAAGAAGCAGAGATATAGTTATCTTAGGAGGACATGGAGGGGTCCTGTGAAGGAGAATGTCTAAGTTTCTAATGCACTCTGCAGTTATTCAAGAATCTCCTTAAAGATGACCTGATTCTATTGGTATTTCCGAACATGGGTAACTGCGCATTGTCTCAGTTTAATTTTGAGGATTTAGATGACATCCAGCTGGCAATGTCTCACATGCAGGAGCAAACCTTGAGTGTCCATCAGGCTGTGGAGACTGGACCTGTGATTTGAGAATCCCCTGTATTTGAGATTATACCAAAACCAAAAGAGTAGACAATCTTAGCTAACGGTGCCATGTACACATTGAAAAGTGTAGGGCTTAGCGAGGAACCCAAAGGGAGCACACTGATCAACTTAGATGGAGTAGACTAGTATAGAGGTAGGTAGATGGAATGTGAGCTGTCAGAGAGAAATAACCACAACCAAGTGAAAGCTTGGAGGAAGCTGACCTTGCTGTGAAGATGGCTCACTAAGGTGAAATGATAGACTGTATGAAATGCTGTGAAGAGGTCAAATGGCTGCAATGCAGCAGAATGGTTGTACATTTTTGTAGCAGCTAAGAGAGCTCTATTCGTGCTATGAGCGGAATGGAGTCCAGACTGAGAAGGATCAAGGAGGGCCTGCATTTTTAGGTGGGTCAAAAGTTGAGAGTTGACTGATTTTTCAAAGAATTTCACAGCAAAAGGAAGGATGGAGAGCCTGGGATACATTGCTGGCCAATATATTACACTCTGCCCTGGGGTTTTTCAGTAAATTGAGCAAGATGGCATGCTTCGAGGAAGTAGAGACAAGCGCACTAGAAATAATTCATAGTGATGTTAGAGCAGAACCTACTCTGTAGCTTCCTAAATTATAAATACGTTGGAGATACAGGTCTCGAGGCAACTCAAATTCGATTGTGGTAATAACCTTGGATATGGCTTCCATGTCCACCAGAATAAGCTCAGCTAGAGAGGCTTGTCTCAAATCGATAATATCTGTTTACGAAAAAACAAAGGGCCTCATTTACAAGGCCGCTGCACTGCCCAAACGTCACTTTTTTTTATGCACAGACGGCCACTGGGTTCAAGCTAGCCTGGCTGATGAGGGGTGTTACCCCGAACCTGGTCCCAGAATGCTTGTTTCCGGTCCAGGGAAGACCTGACTTGGAAGTTCAGGCTGGACTGTTCCCAAGAGGCACAGGGTCAAGACTGATTTGCATATGGTTGGGTCTGAACTGGGGTGGCAAATTGAGCTAAAGAATGAGGATGGATTCAACTCAGATCTGTGACTGGAGGTGACTTCTGACAAGTTTTAGTGCTCTGTCCATCATCTCCTTGTGTTTGCAGTAGTGTGCCTGCCCATATTTATAAAGCCACGTAAAGTCACCCTGTATGACTTTTCATGGCCTTGTAAATATGGGCCAATTTCACACATTACTCTGTGTGAAAGAGACGTTCCATGGAAGTTGCTGTGGGTGTCACCACGCAACATCCATGACACCTGACACATTCTCAGATTTACAAAGTTTTGTAAAGCTGGGAATGTGTCAAAATCTTACTCCTTCCCAGGAATGGCATAGGAGTAGGGTAACGGGGAGAAATACTTTTATTTTCCTAATTTTTTCCTCTTTGTATGTGTGTTGCAGAAGAAAGAGGAAAATGTCATCAATAATTGTTTTTCTGCAGGAAATTATCCCTTCGTGCACAGAAACAATCATCCCAGCAACGCAGGCACCCTTGCAACATGATGCAAGGGTCCCTGTGTAGGCACGTGGTAGCCATTTGTGCGTAAGCACAGGGGAAAGCATACGGATGCGTTATAATGTTGTTAATATGACACATCCCTGTGCTTTTAAACTTACACAGCTCGGCACAACAAAAAGGCTTGCAGCACCACGCTGAATCATTTGTTTGTAAATGAGGCCCAAAGAATCCAAAGCAGGTCCTAATTAAAGTTGGCCTGTGTTCTGTTGATCTTGTCAACTACAAAGCTTGAGATAGAAGAACAGGGTACTGCAGTAGGTTGATCAGCATTGTAACATGGTTTGGGTTGTGTAACATTTTAGGTTATAGCGTAATGCTGTTCAGAGAAATTAGACTAGGAGACGATTAGATTGGTAAAGAAAGTAGGATGAGCGAATCAGAGTTGATGATAGTAAGTAAGTAAGTAAGGAATTTATTTGTTGATTAATTAAAATCATTACAAAAAAGAACATATCAAGCACAAGTCTGATTGAACATATACAGATACAATGCCTTAACATAAATTGATCAAGATTTGTTTAACCATTTTCCAGTTAGGGACTAAGGTGCATTATGCTAACAGCAAGTATTATCCATTTATCAATAGCAGTCAACAACGACTGAGTAAAGTGCAATGTGCTCACGTCACCAAAACTAATGTACATTGTGCTAGCAGCAAATATTAACAGTTTATTAATGACAATTAGCAGCAAGAAGAAAAAGCAATTAATAACATTTTTTACAGATTGTCTGTAACTATCAGCAGCAAAATATAAAGTGCATTAGATTTTCAGCGACAACGCTAAAGTGTCTTATGCTATTAGCAGCAAGATATAAAGTGCATTAGATTTTTCAGGGACAAAGCTAAAATGCCTTATGCTAGCAGCAAAAAGTTATAATTTAGTGTAATTAATTGCAAAATAATGTATAAAACAAAACTCCTATCGGGGTTAAAGTGCACCTGCTCTGACCTCTAAAATCATAGAAAATAGCTGTACATAATGTGCCAACTATAGTCATAAAATTACCTTTAAATTACAACATACATATATTACACAGTTTCAAAATGAATTACCAATACAATAAAATAGCCCACCTACGCCCTAAAAACAATAAAAATTGTTATATCGTTACCGTAACGGATATATTATTTACTTAAGATGTCAACACTACATAATTTCTTTTCCACTTTGAAGATGAACTGAACAAATTGGTATATAGTATGAATATTGACACCGCTTAAACAAAATACAATTGCCATTCTACAAGTTCTGACTCCCATTTCTTTAATGATAGGCTTTAAAACAGTCTTCCGCTCCTGCAGCATTTTTGGACATAGCGTTACAATGTGCAGCAAAGTTTCCTCACACAGCCCACAAAGCCTACAAATATTCGATGACCATTTATACTCCCATTTTGGTTTCCGTTTTTAGTTGGATATATGCCAAACCTTAATAGCATACATTTCTTTTTGATCAAAGGTTTTAAATGAAAAAGCAAATAAAGTTGGACTAACATTTGATCAAAGGAGTTAGCTATAGACCAGAAGTGTTTTTTTTCTCCTCAGTTCTTCTTTATCCATTATTTCTGACTGCAGATCAACGGTTAAGTTAATTGATTTTTTATAAACCGTTTTACTCCTCACTTCATCTACTAAATTTACAAAATTAAATAGTCACTCAGATAAATAATCCTGCCAACTTCTCGAATATTCGCCCTTCAAAATCTCACGCCAGCACACATTTGCTAACGTGCCCTCATCAGCTTGAGATAGTGCCAATAAGGTTTTTAAAAATGTTGCTTGTCGGACCAATAACTGTTTCCTTAAACCATATTCCAGTCTTAAATTCGCACGAGAAATCTGTCTAGGAATCCTGAAAACTGATTTATACGTCCTTACTTCTATGTCATCAAGCAGTTTCGCATCCTTGCCTCGAAAGATTATTGAACCGTAGTCCAAGGATGGGCTAAGCTTTGCTCTCATGACCTTCAGCAAGTGATCGTAATTGGGGCATAATAGCTTATCTCTCAGTTTTCTAAAGGCAAAGGCAAGTGAAGTACCTTTAGCCTCTAAATTATCAAAATGCTGCCTAAATGTCAAACCATCATCAAATGTGATTCCCAAAGATTTATATGATTTTACACAATCTATAGTCAAACCTTTAATATTCCAATCCTTTATCCCTGGTTTGCCTTTCCCTATTGTCATTATTTTAGTTTTTTTGTATTAATTGTTAAACCATTTTGAGTAACATATATATAAAAGGAATTTATTAATCTTTTTAACCCTATAACAGTTTGGCTAAGTAAAATGTTGTCCTCTGCGTACTGTAAATATTTAATCTCTTTACCCATCACAGAAGGGGAGTGTGAAATAACATCATTAAAATGCACTGGGAGATCAGACATAAATAAATTAAAAAGGCAAGGAGCCAGAACACATCCTTGTTTCAAGCTGACATTTGTTTCAAGGCGACGGGTAGTGTGTCTACCGTCGCCAATTTAGATCTGTACCCAAGTATCGGGGTATAATAATTTGATCATTTTTAAAAGTGTTTCTGATATACCCCAATTAATTAACTTCAACCAAAGAACGTTTCTGGGGACAGAATCAAAAGCGGCTTTTAAGTCAATGAAACAGATGTACAATTTTTGTTTCCTACATTTTTCTCTTTTGCCTAATAATGTCAATAAAATCAAATTAGTGAGAGTTGATTCTCCCTTTTTAAAACCCGTTTGAAGATTTGGGATCAGTTCTTCTCTTAGTGCCCTAGACTCTAGTTCATCTAACAGACAACTTGCAAATATTTTCGCATCTACATCTGTATGAGTTATTAAATGATATTTTGCAGGGTTGTCCTGGTGTCCGCTTTTGTAAATTGGCTGAATAATGCTTCCCTGCCATGATTCCGGGATACAACCAGATTTATGTACATCATTAAAAAGTAGCGTTAATAACTCTGGCCAATTTGTTATTTTAGCTTTAAAGATGGCATTAGGGATTCCATTGGGGCCTGGCGCTCCATTAGATCTGATGATAGTAGTTTCTGGTAGCTGTCATCTAGATCATCTCATCGGCTTCATTATATGAGCATCTCCACTTGCATCCCCGTTTTTTGCACAGGCGTTTCAGAGCTCTTTAGTCTTAAGTGTACCAATCTGCCAAAGGCATTTTCAGGGATGATTAGCGGATTTAAAGAGGTGCAATTGAATCTAAGGAGTTCTGAATCCTGAGGTTGAAATCTTTGGGGACAATATTGTAATAAGCCAGTGAAAGGAAATCAGAAAGTGGTCTTATCACGTTGATGGAAGGGGGCAGAGCAGCTAATGCCGTCTATTTTGGAAAGTAGAGTACTTAATATATTAGCGGGTTTTAGTAGAATTTGCTCACAATGTTACAATTGGTTAAAATGAGCTAAAGATTGTGCTGAGAATGACGGTTAAATAAGTAAAACATGTTTTAAGAATATGTAAAAACGTTTATAATCTATTTTTAAGTTACATTAGGAACATCATTGGCCCAAATAATTATTAGGAACTGTTAATAATTTGACTTTAAAACAGGCTTAAAATGGCATGGGAAACATTGAAAATAGTGCATCAGACCTATGACAAACTGATAATTGTAATTCTAACTGAAAATGATGAAGAATCTTGAAGACAGTGTACAAAATTATTTAGACTAGTTTAACATTCTTAAAAAAACCCTGGGTGATTTCAGTTAATAAAACCAACATTTTAAAAATGTTTCTGTTTTAAGGATGTTTTGACACAATCCAAAGTTTATTATATCAAAACAAATAAGCAGTTAGTTCTCGCACATTACGCTGTTCACAAACCTGTTCCTATGTTATGCCTGCTTGCCTGAGACAAAATATCTTGATTTCTGCAAAATATAACACATGCACGTCAGCTTTACCTAGCATACATCACTAGTATTTATGAAAAAGCTGACGTACACTGGTATTCCTATTCCTTATTGTGTATTTCATTTGCATTGAATACATGGTACATGTTATTTGTGAGGACTTTAGTCAATTAAAAATTATGTTTGAGTCCTTTCTTGCATGCCCTGTTTTTTTTTACCAATATGGCTTTTCAGTTTAGGGCTTGAAGAAGGGAATCTGTGCATGGCATACACACGTTTGGTGAAGACTGTGGACTGTGGAATACTTATCCACAGATGGACAGTGGTTTCAGAATTGAAAAGTGTAAGGAATACATTTTATATATTTCTGAATTACCAGTAAATGAGAAATGGGTCGGGGTTCAGAACATTTGCACAGCATTTTCTTGACCGTTTTTCTGAAACTGCCCTACAACTGGGTAACTTACCTTATGTTTCTGGTTTCTGCATTCAAGCATCTGTTCACATGTAGTGGTTAGCATGTAGGAAAGTGATAACCCACACATGTTATACTATCGTTCATTAGCAGGGATTCAAGATCTATGTTAGTTTGAGAGTGGACTGGCCTTTTGTGCCGAACATGAGATGGGAAGAGATAAGGTTTGTGAGTTGCAGATGTTGTGTGGGTGCTTTCAGTATCAAATGTGGCTATTTAGTGCACTCGTCCGTTGAGCAGTAGAAAATCGTGTCTGAGAAATGATTTATAGTAATCCAAATGGAGTAGACTATATGCAGAAGGGTTTAATCAGGGAGCGTCTGTTTGATCAGTGCTCTCAGGGAAAATGATTTGTATCTGGGTGGTGAGACTCAGTAATGGCGAATGTGTTAGTAGTGTAAATAGTGAAGGGTCATAATGGTGAATGATCTGAAAGTGTACTGTTAATTGGGGTGATGGTAGTCTATTACAAGTAATAAAGTCACTAACCTCTTAGATCCATGAAAATGTTTCAATAATTTCAACCTGAGACCATCCATGGTAGGTATGGCACAGAGCAGACATGCTTAGGTTAGCTAAAGTGTGTTGGAAGGTGTACTATTAGAAGGGTTAAGTCTACACCTACCACTAGCAATTAGGCCATCAATGCAATATAGGGTCCAGACAATGTCTCATTACATTATTTCATGCTCAACCCTTGGTATCTGGCAACGAGCAGACAGGCTTAACTTAGGAGACAGGTATGTAAAGCATTTAAATATCAATACATTAAATAAGAAGGAGACCACACACAATAAAAATCGCACACCAATTTATTATAATAGGACATTTCTGAACAGTTCAATGTTATCATAAGTGGAAAACAATATTGTGGTTAAACAGGTAAGTATCACACTTACACTTACAGTCTTCAAGACCAAAGTTCAACAAGGGGCTAGGGTCAGGTGAGTACCAAAACTGCACCACCAGTGGCACAGGAGCAGCCAGAAAATCAGAGTTCGGCTCAATGCGTTTCATTTGAGACTGGGGGTGCTCGAAGCCACACTGCTTGCAAGTAAGTAGATCAGTTGCAGGGGCCACATTTTGGGGGTTAGGTCACGCACAGGGCGGCCACAGAGCAGCACCAAACATACATCACCAGCGGCACAGGGGCAGCCAGGTGCAATTTCAGATTTGGGTGCCCAATGCTCTTCAACAAGGATTCTGTTGTCGGAAAAAGGCTGCAGACGTAGCACCTGAGGTTGCAGAGGGTAAGACCAACAACAGCAGAGGTAAGAAGTGTAGTGCCCAGAGAGAAAGTTGAAAAGAGTTGGCAATGAACAGTCATAGCAATAATTGTGAGTAAGGTGGCCAGGACCTCCCCCAGCTGTATAAATGAGTGGGAGACTGTGCAGTCGGGATGATGTTTACACTACACCATTTTTTTAAAACATTTTCTTAATATTTATTTTATAATTTTATGGATCCACAATCCATGTATTTAATGTAAGTGGGAGGGAGAGCTTTTCACTGACTTGCCTGCTGGGCCATCTCCATGAAAGGGGTTTCCTCTGTGTGCTGCTGGGATGAGAACCAGGAAGGATAGTGGGACTGAGCCCCCAGTGGGGTGTTTAGCTGAAGACACTGCTGATGTGATGGTCTGAGTGAATGTTCCAGTAGTGTCATATCTAGGGTTCTTGGGAACAGGACACTGGTGGGTGCTAATGAAGCCCTCCCCGGCTGGCATTGAATGGGGTACTTTGCAGAGTGCACAGTGCTGGGCTGACTGGAGCAAGAGGTTGCCTGTATAAGCTGTCTGTCTGGGACTGGACCGGGTTGTAGTAGCAGGATAGTTGGTGTAGACACTGAGGAATGTCTTGTGCTGGGATTTGACAGGTGAGCTTTTATTTAAAGCCTGCACTGCCTATCTTGGGTATGGTGTATGAATAAAAGTTGCATTGATTTGAGAAAAAGTAAGAGTGTACAACATATGTACGTGTGTGTGTGTGTGTGTGGATGTGCATGCATGAAATCCCAATTGGCTTTGTAGTATTGTTTTAAAGAAAGCTTCATACCAGTGCAACCGAAGGGTTTGTTCAGTTTATTTGGAACTCTGTTTCCTGTAGACTTTACATTTTTGGCCTCTACGCCTTCTTTCGCATTTCCTGGGACTTGTACCCCACTTTACAGATCTTGAAGAATGCTCGAATCAATTTACTGTTATTTTTCTTTTGTTGTGTGAACACACTTTCAGCCCATGGAGAAATCCTATTTGCCTAAACTCTTATATATAATGACTGTATTTTTTACATCGTGAGAGGCAGGCACTATCTCCCTAATGCACATTCTATTCTATTAATGAACATACTGCATTTTCAGATATTTTGCTTGTTGAACTGGTGCACGATCTTCACCTCTGCTAGACCAAAACAGTACACTTTCCTTTCCAGTTTCCGAATAAACCATCCTAACCATTTCCTTTTCTGATACTGGTTACACCATTGCATGCTCCTTTTCATTTCTCAATAAAACTCACACCTTTCTAAAACCCTCCCCAAACATGCCCCTGTATTTTATTTCTGGTTAGTTCCTTGATTTTAAGATGATATTTTGTGGTTCTCTGTGATTGTGTCAAACATGGTTAGTACTATACAGTTGTAGATAGTGTCTCAATCTTCCTGAAACTTTGGGTTACTGTCTGTGCAAAAAAGGTTCATTAGACTAGGACCATGAGGTTACAGTCATTTGGAAGGGGTATGAGTAATCCCTCTTACTGGACAGACCAACAGCTGCTGTGATTTACAACAGGGGGTATGTCTACAGTAACCTTAGGTTTGTCTCCTTCAACACCTTACACAAGGGAGGTCATAGTATTGTAATTGTATTTATATAGCTCCTTCCCACGAAGTTAGGACTGGAGCTGTGATTTGATGGTGCTGCAGACACTTTAAACATGCCTATTTCAAAGTGGAATACTCTGCTAAAACAGTTTCCTTTGATTTCAGGCTGAAAATGAATGATTATTTGTAAAATAAAGCAGCACAAAAATGCCGCTAAATTTCAATATTTGTGCTGCTAGATTTCCATATTTGTGCCGCTAAATTTGCTAATCCATGCCATAATATCCTGGGTGGTCTGTATAATGACATTCAGCAGAAACCACAAAGGGTGCGTTGTGGACTGTTTCTAAACAATTTTTTATACAGTGATTAATCGGCCTGTGCTATCGTTCTCAAAGAATATTTACAACAAGGGGTGGTGAGGGACAGAGTCTCTGAATTAAGCAGAATACTCTCACCCAGTCAAAAGATCAGGGCTAGATCCAACACCGTTTTTTAGCTCATTGCACCATCCCAGTTTCAGAACCTGGCTGTATGCAAATTAGTCTGTTCCTGTCCCAGTGCATGATGGGAACAGGGCAAACCAAACTACAAAAGCCAATTCTTACACTGGGAAGGAAACAAGCTTCCGGGGACCGGTTTCTGGCATTACAGCCGTCTTCGGCCCGGCTTGCTTGAATCCTGATGGTGCAATGAGCAAGGGACTCATGTCTGAGTATACCCTTCCACGCTTAGGGTGGACAAAAATATTTACAACAAGGGGTGGTGAGGGACAGAGTCTCTGAATTAAGCAGAATACTCTCACCCAGTCAAAAGATCAGGGCTAGATCCAACACCGTTTTTTAGCTCATTGCACCATCCCAGTTTCAGAACCTGGCTGTATGCAAATTAGTCTGTTCCTGTCCCAGTGCATGATGGAAACAGGGCAAACCAAACTACAAAAGCCAATTCTTACACTGGGAAGGAAACAAGCTTCCGGGGACCGGTTTCTGGCATTGCAGCTGTCTTCGGCCCGGCTTGCTTGAATCCTGATGGTGCAGTGAGCAAGGGACTCATGTCTGAGCATACCCTTCCACGCTTGTGGTGACCAAAACGATTCAAAAAGGGGGGTGGTGATGGACAGAGTATCTGAATTAAGCAGAAGACTCCTACCCAGTCAAAAGATCAGGGATTGATCCATCCCCGTTTTTTGGATGTATGACGTTACAACGCATACTTTTACCACGCCTACCAATACCACGCATTTTTTACAACGCAGGATCCATTACAACGCATACCATTACAACGCATGTATTTACAACGCAGGTACCTTTACAACGCATACCATTACAACGTAAGTATTGGTAAGTATATAATATTTTTTAAAATGTAATTTAATTAAAATTAATATAATGTAATTTAATTTAATCAAATTAATTTAATTTAATTTAATTTAATCAATTTAATTTAATTTAATTTAATTTAAATTTAATTATATTTATTTTTTAGCCTGTATCCCTTTACCCAAAAACCCAAAACTGACCCTGAACCCTAAAAATACCCCTTTACCCAAAAACCCAAAACTGACCCTAAACCCTAAAAATACCCCTTTACCCAAAAACCCAAAACTGACCCTAAACCCTAAAAATACCCCTTTACCCAAAAACCCAAAACTGACCCTGAACCCTAAAAATACCCCTGTACCCCAAAAAACCAAAACTAACCCTGAACCCTAAAAATACCCCTTTACCCAAAAACTGAAAACTGACCCTGAACCCTAAAAATACCCCTTTACCCAAAAACTGAAAACTGACCCTGAACCCTAAAAATACCCCTTTACCCAAAAGCTGAAAACTGACCCTGAACCCTAAAAATACCCCTTTACCCAAAAACTGAAAACTGACCCTGAACCCTAAAAATACCCCTTTACCCAAAAACTGAAAACTGACCCTGAACCCTAAAAATTCCCTTTTACCCAAAAACTGAAAACTGACACTGAACCCTAAAAATACCCCTTTACCCAAAAACTGAAAACTGACACTGAACCCTAAAAATACCCCTTTACCCAAAAACTGAAAACTGACCCTGAACCCTAAAAATACCCCTTTACCCAAAAACTGAAAACTGACCCTGAACCCTAAAAATACCCCTTTACCCAAAAACTGAAAACTGACCCTAAACCCTAAAAATACCCCTTTACCCAAAAACTGAAAACTGACCCTGAACCCTAAAAATACCCCTTTACCCAAAAACCCAAACTTATAATATTTTTAATAAAATGATATACTTACCAATACTTACGTTGTAATGGTATGCGTTGTAAAGGTACCTGCGTTGTAAATACATGCGTTGTAATGGTATGCGTTGTAATGGATCCTGCGTTGTAAAAAATGCGTGGTAATGGTAGGTCGTTGTAAAAGTTGCGTTGTAAAGGTTGTATACCCCGTTTTTTAGCTCACTGCACCATCCCAGTTCAGAACCTGGCTACATGAAAATTAGTCTGTCCCTGGCCCAGTGCATCATGGGAACAGGGCAGACCAAACTACCAAGCCAATTCTTTACTGGAAAGGAAACAAGCTTCCGGGGACCGGTTTCTGGCATTGCAGCCGTCTTCGGCCTGGCTTGCTTGAATCCTGATGGTGCAGTGAGCAAGGGACTCATGTCTGAGCATACCCTGCCACTCCTATAGTGGCCAAAACGATTCAGAAAAGGGGCTGGTGATGGACAGAGCATCTGAGTTAAACAGAACACTCATACCCAGTCAAAAGATCAGGGCTTGATCCATCACCGTTTTTTAGCTCACTGCACCATCCCAGTTCAGAACCTGGTTACATGCAAATTAGTCTGTCCCTGGCCCAGTGCATCATGGGAACAGGGCAGACCAAACTACCAAGCCAATTCTTTACTGGAAAGGAAACAAGCTTCCGGGGACCGGCTTGCTTGAAAAAACGCCTTGCTCACTGGAAATGAGTGATTAGTGACCCAACAAAATTTTAAAACACCCTCTACCAATCCTGTGTATGGAGGTCACATGGCTACTAGATAAACATGGAAAACAGACTTTTGAAATCCACGCTATATCTAACATAGACACTGGTAAGGACCTGATGCAAAATATAAAAACAACACTATATCCAGACATTCAAAACTGGGTAATAGAAATATCATAATTATTTGAGATTTCATGAATAATATCTTTACAACTACATAAGGACAATTGCATTTTGCAAATTGTCATGATGGCAACATATGAGCGTATGTATAGAAATCACACCAATATATAGATAGTTCCAAAAACAAAGCAAATTAATAACTGCATAATGCAAGATTTGAATTTATGATTGTACTTGAAACATACGGTACTAATTCACTTTATCAATAGCATTCATAAACAACACTCAGATTGTCCATGTATTTGAATTATATCAAAAAGGTCCATACCCTATCAGAACCATGATCTCCAAAAGTGCTAGTGGTAAAGTGCAATAAAAAGTGACTGTACTAGTGATTTTTTACATGTAAAAATCACTTAAACTTCAAACCCAAACAGAAGGGATATCTATAGAAATACCCTATCAATTAGACCCAGTCGGGTTAAATTTCAATGGGTTGAAGGGTTGGGGCGAGATCAGGACTGGACGAACAGCAATACCTGAATACAGCAATTAATCAAAAATTAATCAGAAATTAATCAAAATTAATCAAAAAATGTGAACTGGGGACAGACTAATTAGGTTATAGTTTGTGTATACAGAACAACAAAGTATGATGGCCAAACATAGGGGTAGATTAGGATCGCGGACGGACTTGAGTTCGTCCGCGACCCCAGAGGAAGAGGGAACGTCCGCATGGGCTGCGGCGTTCCCTCCGTTCAGATTAGGATGTGACTGCCAGGGTGGCGGTCACATCCTCTATCATTAACATTGCGGCGAGTGCAGCTTCAAGCTGCATCTGCCGCAATGTTAAATATCCATGCATCGCATTTGCGTGCACAAAGCGGCAGGCACCGCGCGGTGCCTGCTGCTTTGTGCACGCAAATGCAGGGGGGTACCATAGGTACCCCCACGTGCACCCCCCACCCCCCCTTCACCAAGGGGCCCGCAACGGGCCCCCGAAGTGAATGTCCGTATGCTTTTCCATGACGGAAAAGCCGCGGTGAAAAGCATATGATTTCCTCCATCCTAATATGGCTGGCGGTGTCTGATAGACACCGCCAGCCATGTAAGAGCTTTTCCGCCGCGGTTTGAAGGCGACCGCGGTGGAAAAGCTGCGGACAGATTTTAAATTTTAAGACCCACCCCCATCCTAATATGGCGATGGGTCTTTTGAGGCTCCGCAGTGGTTTTCCCACATCCTCCGGGCCGGCGGTGGCTTCCCCCGGCCCGGAGGATGCGGGAAACCGCGATCCTAATCTACCCCTTAGTCTTCTTCAGGTAAATTGAATTTCAGTCATATCAGTGACAGTAAATAATCAGTGCAAGTGTGCCAATAAATACCATAAAATCAATCAGTCATAAAACAAATCTCATAAATTCATGGTAAAATGCATATAGATTGACCACAAGACCAATATAAAAACCATTGATTAAAAATGACCTAAAACCAAATACAATACATATTGACTGTCATAGTTAAAATCTGAACACCTCAGAAACCAACAGATCAACAAATTCATATACATACACCAGCCTTGATGGTAAAGGGAAACCCCGAATTCAAAATTCAATATTCTAAAATTGCCCTATAAGTAATGATGTAAATCCTCACACATGTTAAGGCCCCTCGGACTCTTGGAATCCAATTCAATTATATATTTCTTTTCCAACTGTCTGAGGGACTTTTCCCTGTTGCCCCCCTCTTGTTCTGTGGGACACTATCAATCACAAAGTATTGCAGAACATTCAGATTATTGTTATGTTCTGTTCTGACGTGTCGGGCAACAGGGTATGTTGGATCTGCATTGACTGTTGCTCTCAAATGCTCTAAAATGCGTGCATGTACCTGAAGCTTGGTACTTCCTACGTACTGCAGGCCGCAGATGCATTTTAATACATAAACGGCATACTCGGTTCTGCAAGTGTAATGTCCTCTTATATTAATCGGAACCTCTGAGAAAGCATTTAGATATGAGTTGGTATTAATTCCAAACTTACACGCCCTGCATGTACTGCATTTAAAAAAAACCTTATTTGGAGACAGCCAATTGCTTTTATTATAGAGTTCTGGGCTAGTTTTGACAAGGTCACTCCGCATGCAGTGTGCCTTGCGATAGGTAAAATTGGGTTTTCCTGGTAAAATATATACAAACACACACACACACACACATATCTGTATATATACATATATATATATATATATATATATATATATATATATATATATTCACTGAAAAAACAATATGTTTCAGCCTCGTTATAGTTAGGAATTAGCATTTAAAAAACCTTAGAAATTCACTGAAAAAACCATAGGTTTCACACATGTTATAGTTAGACATTTCAGTCATATAAAACCATTGAAATTCCCCCGTTATAGTTAGTTCAGCTAACTATAACTTGTGCGCCCGCAATGCACTTCTGATGACGTCACATATTACATCACTCATGACATGGTCAGTGACATAACTTATGACATCACTGATGACATCACAAATGACATCACTGATGACATCACTGATTACATCATCCAGTGAATGTGTGTCTTTCTGAAAAATAAATATTTTTTGTATATATGTATCTCTAAAGGTCGATGGAAGAATAAATGGGTAAATAAGTGTCTAAATGGATGTTTTTTTTGTAAAATTGATTGTATAACTGACTTATTAAGTGTATCTTAGTGAATACATGTATTAGCGAATAATGTTTAAATATGTAACTATCTGTATCAGTGTCTCACTTTGTGTATAAGTGGCTGTATGGGTTGATGAGTAGCTACATGAGTGTCTATATGGATTATTAGTTGGATTTTTGAGTATCAGAACGAGTGTCTGTATGGTTTGGTGGGGGTATTACTTAGCGCACATATGCATGAATGACTGACTCACTTTTTGTATGTGTTTTGAAGACAGCATGTGTGCAGGACTGTATGGGCGAATGGGTGTATGTATGGGTGTGTTAGTGAGTGAATGACTGTCTCAATAGTATCTTTATGAGTAACTACATATGTTTTAAACTAGTATATGTGAGTATTGATGTATATAAGTGAGTATATGTGAGGGTGAGAGATTGGAAGTGTTCCTGTATAAATAAGTATGTGTTTGTATAAGTGATTGTTTAAGAGAGTAAGTATGTGTATGTTTCTGTAGAAGTAAGTGTAGTGGTGTGTGTATAGCTGTATATGCAAGTAAATGAATGTTTGATAGTTTATTTGCATGTGTGAGTATGTGTGTGAATAGCTCTATGGACAAGTATCTGTGTGTAACAGGATGTATAGGTGTATGAGTACATATGATGAGTGAGTACATGCATGAGTGACTATATAGAACTGTCGGTGAATGAGTGGATGTGTATGTAGATGTTGGAATTACTGAATAGGTTGTTGTAACTGGTATTGATATCTCCATTTTTTTTAATTTTAGTTTCTATTTTTGAATGTGTGTATCAAAGGTTATATTAGGGTGAGAGGTGGTCTGTCACTCTTTTACAAGGATGATGTCATCAGTGATGTCATCAGTGATGTCATTTGAGATGTCATCAGTGATGTCATCAGTGATGTCACTGACCATGTCATGAGTGATGTAATATGTGACGTCATCAGCAGTGCATTTCGGGCGCGCGAGTTATAGTTAGCTGAACTAACTATAACGGGGGAATTTCAATGATTTTGTATGAGTGAAATGTCCAGCTAACTATAACATGTGTGAAACCTATGTTTTTTCAGTGAATTTCTAAGGTTTTTCAAATGCTAATTCCTAACTGTAACGTGGCTGAAACCTATGGTTTTTTCAGTGAATTTCAAACGTTTTGTAAATAATTTTTAAATATATTAATTGTTATATTTTTTTATACTGATTTACTACGTTGTTTTAAAGTATTTATTTTTAGATATTTAATTTTTTAAATTACATTACATATTTTTAATATAAATTGAAAAAAATGTTTTTAAAAATATTGAAATTGTAATATATCTATTTTTATTTTATATTTTTTGTATTTATATATATTTTATATAGCAGACAATGATATCCTATAAAATGAAATTCAAGTTACTGATAAGCACGGTTAAAATAACTTTTCAGGAACAGTAGTGAGCTGAAAGATGCAGCACTGAGGTCTCTCCTGATAACAGGTAAGTAAATCAGAGTTCGTAGTTCGACTGATTTTAGAGGAATTTTGTAAAGTTCCGAAACTTCACTCTTAGAAGAATGTCTAAGTGAAACCAGTCAATATTAGCCTATGGAAGGAAATTCAAGGTACTGTAAGTATGGTTAGAATTACTTTTCAGGATCAGTAGTGGGCTGAAAGATGCAGCACTGAGGTCTCTCCTGATAACAGGTGAGTAAATCGGAATTCGTAGTTAACTGATTTTTAGAGGAATATTTATACGTTTCAAAAATAGACACAGAAACTTTTCTGGTGAAAACCTCACAATAGATTCCTTTGGAAGGAAATACAAGTTACTGGTAAGTACGCTTAGATTTACTTTTCAGGGTCCGTACTGGGCTCAAAGATGCAGTACTGACGTCTCTCGTGATAACAGGTGAGTAAATCAGAATTCGTAGTTTGGCTGATTTTAGAGGAATATTTTGCTCAATATTAAAGGAAGGGATCGGGGCCTGAGGTGACATGTGTACAAACACGCCCTGCGGTGCATTTTAGGTTGGGTAAATAATTCTTCTTCAATCCTGAGGTCCCCAGTGAGCCAACTGGCCCACCACATACCTCCAGAATGCACCAGGGAGCTGCGTTGCAGAGAGGTGCTGAGAGGGCACGCTACTTTTTACAATACTCTGCAACGCAGCTCTGTGGAGCTTACTGGAGGTACGTGTTGGACTAGTTGGCCCCTAGGGGACCTCTGGATTGAAGAGGAATTAATTCCCCAAGTTAAAACGCGCCACAGGGCCTGTTTGCACACATATCACCTCAAGCCCCGCCCCCTACCTTCACCACTGTGAAAATGTGCCATGTAGAGTGTTCTAAGTTGGGGGATTAAGTCCCCTTGCATACTGGGGATCCCTGGGGGCCAACTAGCCCACCAGGAAACTCCAGTATGCGCCCAGGGCTAGGTTGCAGAGAGGTGTGAAAAGGGGCGTGGTCTCCTTACACTTCTCTGCAACGCAGGCCCCTGGCGCGTTGCAGAGGGGGAACTAATTCTACTTGCATACTGGGGGGCATGGGGGCAAACTAGCCCACCAGGAAACTTCAGTATGTGCCAGGGGGCTGCGTTGCAGAGAGGTGTAATGAGGCCACACCCCTTTTTACACCTCTCTGCAACGCAGCCCCCTGGTGCCTTTGCAGAGGGGGAACTAATTCCCCTTGCATACTGGGGGTCCCTGGGGGCCAACTAGCCCACCAGGAACCTCCAGTATGCGCCAGGGGGCTGCGTTGCAGAGAAGAGTAATAAGGCCACGCCCCTTTTTACACCTCTCTGCAACGCAGCCCCCTGGCACGTTTGCAGAGGGGGAACTAATTCCCCTTGCATACTTATCGTTCCCTGGGGGTCAACTAGCCCACCAGGAACCTCCGGTATGCGCCAGGGACACTTAGAAACTTTTCTGGTGAAACCCAGACAATGGATTCCTATGGAAGGAAATACAAGTTACTGGTAAGTACAGTTAGAATTACTTTTCAGGATCACTACTGGGCTCAAAGAGGCATCACTAAGGTCTCTCCTGATAACAGGTGAGTAAATCGGAATTCATAGTTCTGCTGATTTTATAGGAATATTTAAAAGTTCCAAAACTCCACACTTAGAACAATTTCCAAGTAAAATCAGTCAATGTTAGTCTATGGAAGGAAATTTAAGTTACTGATAAGTATGGTTAGAATTACTTTTCAGGGTCCTTACTGGGCTCAAAGATGCAGTACTGACGTCTCTCGTGATAACAGGTGAGTAAATCAGAATTCGTAGTTTGGCTGATTTTAGAGGAATATTTTGCTCAATATTAAAGGAAGGGATCGGGGCCTGAGGTGACATGTGTACAAACACGCCCTGCGGTGCATTTTAGGTTGGGTAAATAATTCTTCTTCAATCCTGAGGTCCCCAGTGAGCCAACTGGCCCACCACGTACCTCCAGTATGCGCCAGGGAGCTGCCTTGCAGAGAGGTGCTGAGAGGGCACGCCCCCTTTTTACAATACTCTGCAACGCAGCTCTGTGGAGCTTACTGGAGGTACGTGTTGGACTAGTTGGCCCCTAGGGGACCTCTGGATTGAAGAGGAATTAATTCCCCAAGTTAAAACGCGCCACAGGGTCTGTTTGCACACATATCACCTCAAGCCCCGCCCCCTACCTTCACCACTGTGAAAATGTGCCACGTAGAGTGGACAAGAATCCAGAGCACACTTAGTGTATCAAATCTAATTTCAATCTTCAAATGGTCAAAATGGTTGAAGCGATGGGATAGATCAAACACGCATAAGTATTTCAAAACGGTTTTATTGTTCAACAGTGTTCTTTCCTCAGAATCACTGTGCTTATCACTCTAGCCTACACGTGTTTCATCACAGCATGTGGCTGTGAATCTTCAGGGCTAAAAAGGATGTATACAAAAAAGAAAATGAAAACAAAAGGAAAAAATAATCAAAATATACATATAATATGTGTGGAGGGTGGGGACACCAGTGAAGTGGAAACCAAAAAAGATAAGGATGGGAAAAAGAGACAGAAGGTGACTTTGGGTAAGATAACTCACGAGAAGTTTATATATCGGGTCTATATTAATAGCGCGTGTAATAGGTTGTGTGTAGTGACATACGGCCTTCAAAAATGGTTGGTATATCTTATACTAAATGAGAGATTCATAAGTTTTATCATAAGCATATAATTTGTGGCGTGCGGTGACTTTACATGGTTAAGTACTGTCCTTGATGTGGTCTAAACCATAATATTTCATTCATTAAATTGTTCCAAGCCTCCAATAAGCATACAGTTTCCTAAAGTAGAAAATGACTATTTCAATAATGGTTTCTATATCTTAATTCATTAATGAAACGGAATTTAAACGTTCAAATTAGGCATATGAATGTGTAAAGTAGCGAAATAATAAAACTGAATATATCATTTTACGGGTTCTGAACGTTCCCTTATGCCTAGACATAACCAACTTTTGTTAGTAAATGGGACAAATGTCAATAAATAAGTAAATGTATACAAATAAAGATCAAGAAAACGTCTGTCATTACTCAAAATCTAAACAGTACTCAAACTAAACATGCTGTTCGTCCAGACGTATTCTCTGCTTTAAAGTAGGTACATAGCATATTAGCTTTCACCACGTATCCAATAAACCCCTTAATGCTATTTCTCATCATACATATTTCCATCTAGTATGCTTCATGAAAAAGTGGACATAAGTTGATATATTCATTTGTAATTAGTTTAAGCAAAAACTCGCTACGACAGAACCCTAAAGACTTCAAAGCATATGTGATTGTCCCAACAGTGTTAGAATGTCTCAATAGAAATTAGTGACTCTGTGCATTGTGAAAACATGGGCTAAAAGTACTATGCTGTAAAAGAAAAGCAAAAATTCGGAAAAAATATACAAATTGGAGAAGGGGGGGTTTTTGGGAATTACCTGATCTGAATGATCAAGGCGCGTTATCTGTTGAATGAGGATAAAATTGTAATCAGCACAAATAATGAAAGCCGGTGTCAGACAAGCGTTAAACAGACTACGAAGGAATAGTCAGGATTAATGAGGGAAAGACTCACCGAGAGACCGGTGATAATTCCGTCCCGGTCCTAATCGGGATGTTTATGTTTGTAGGAGAACGGTACCGAAAGTAATCGGTTGCCGTTTCGTCAAAATGGGGATCGTGTGTAACAGTTCACACAGCGTCGGTGCTATTCGGGCTACACAACCAAAACACGTAGAGTGTTCTAAGTTGGGGGATTAAGTCCCCTTGCATACTGGGGATCCCTGGGGGCCAACTAGCCCACCAGGAACCTCCAGTATGCGCCCAGGGCTAGGTTGCAGAGAGGTGTGAAAAGGGGCGTGGCCTCCTTACACTTCTCTGCAACGCAGGCCCCTGGCGCGTTGCAGAGGGGGAACTAATTCTACTTGCATACTGGGGGGCATGGGGGCAAACTAGCCCACCAGGAAACTTCAGTATGTGCCAGGGGGCTGCGTTGCAGAGAGGTGTAATGAGGCCACACCCCTTTTTACACCTCTCTGCAACGCAGCCCCCTGGTGCCTTTGCAGAGGGGGAACTAATTCCCCTTGCATACTGGGGGTCCCTGGGGGCCAACTAGCCCACCAGGAACCTCCAGTATGCGCCAGGGGGCTGCGTTGCAGAGAAGAGTAATAAGGCCACGCCCCTTTTTACACCTCTCTGCAACGCAGCCCCCTGGCACGTTTGCAGAGGGGGAACTAATTCCCCTTGCATACTTATCGTTCCCTGGGGGTCAACTAGCCCACCAGGAACCTCCGGTATGCGCCAGGGACACTTAGAAACTTTTCTGGTGAAACCCAGACAATGGATTCCTATGGAAGGAAATACAAGTTACTGGTAAGTACAGTTAGAATTACTTTTCAGGATCACTACTGGGCTCAAAGAGGCATCACTAAGGTCTCTCCTGATAACAGGTGAGTACATCGGAATTCATAGTTCTGCTGATTTTATAGGAATATTTAAAAGTTCCAAAACTCCACACTTAGAACAATTTCCAAGTAAAATCAGTCAATGTTAGCCTATGGAAGGAAATTTAAGTTACTGATAAGTATGGTTAGAATTACTTTTCAGGATCAGTACTGGGCTCAAAGAAGCAGCACTGAGGTCTCTCCTGGGAACAGGTGAGTAAATCGGAATTCGTAGTACATCCAGTAAGCGCCACAGAGCTGCATAGGAGAGAGATGTTAAAAGGAGCACGGCCTGCACCACCTCTCGGCAACGCAGTGCAGTGGCGCTTCCTGGAAGCACCTGGTGGGCTACATGGCCCCAATGGTCCCTCAGGTTAGAAGTGGAATTTTTTCCCCAACTTAAAATGCACCACAGGGCATGTTTTACACATCAGGTGAGGCCCCTACCCTCCCTTCACCACTGTGTAAACGCACCATGTCACAGTTCTACGTTGAGAGATTAAGTCCCCTTAAATCCTAAGGGTCCATAGGGTGAAACTAGCCCACTGGGTACCTCCAGTAAGCGCCACAGAGCTGCGTTGCTTTTTAATTGATTTCCCTAGCTCTGTATTGACTGTTTTGATGCCGACGTAAGGACACGATATCATTGTGCCATATCAATTGATGTTACATGCCAAGACAAAGTCTATCAACAGGTACGAGCATGCCACCGAAGTATCTAGTTCGAACTTGTTTTTTTTAAAAACAATGTTTAAAAATCTAGGCTGTATTAGTCTACATATTGTATCGAATAAGACTAATTACATATCGGGAAACCTACAGAGTGCATGGACAATATCATTATAAATTAAGTAGTCTGTGTTCAAATGAATAGAAATATATGTTTGGAATCAAGGTGGGCACTCAAATATGTATCATACTGTTAACATCGCATTGCTTAGCAATATAGTTTCGTGGGCGAAGAAGAGTGATTATAAAAATATGATAGCAGAGTGAATTACATATAGATTAATTAGATAGATAAGCAAATTGTAGAGATGGATAAGTATATTGCCCTTATTATTAAAATCTCTATCTATAGATAAAAGAAATCCCTTTGGATGGATAACTGAACGAAATGTTCTCAGAAAAAAAAAATAGGACTTCACGATCCCCATATCTTCCTAGTGGGAGTTTTAAGTAAGTGTAACATCCTCCATCCTAGTTGATAATACCGGACATTTGACAATCAAGTTAACCATCATGATATATATGTTTGTTTCACTTCTATATTGCAGAATTAATTGTTTTAAGAACTAAGGTTAACAAGGGACTACGCAACAATATTCCCAGTTTCTGTTCATGTTCCACAATGCATGAAGTAAGTAGACTGAAGCCCTGAATTATGTAATATTATTATAGTATAGGTCAACAGGAATCTTTTCCTGCTCTATATTCATAGCCCCTTCACCTTTCTGTATAGCAGATATAGAGTACTCTATCCTTTGTTTACTTTTCCACACAGACTGAGTGGTTCCAAAAATGGATTTGACCAATATAAACAATGGAAGCAATGTCTCATTTTTAACAAATGGAGTGCTATTGTGCATTCTTTTAGAAATACATTTTTTTTATAAGATGAGGTATATGTAGAAGTTTATTGTTTAAAATATTAAATAAAAGTGAAATAATAGATATAGATATAAGGAGATATACAGTGGATTATCATAGACTAAGATAATCATGGTTTGTTACCAATAAAGGTACTGTAGTTGATATAAGTGTTTTACCATTGTGTTTAAATAAATTCTTTTTTTAGGTTGTGGTAATTTCCTGAAGAAGGCGTTGGATACGCCGAAACACGCGTCGAAAAATTACCACGTTAATAATGATCTGATTATGATTACATTTATGATAGTTACCCTTTGACTGAAACCTCATTGTATTTTGTAATATTGTATTTTTATTGTAAAAATTTACTGTTGACATAGATGTGCTATGAAATGTCTTTCTGATGTTTTTAATTTGTCATGAATTTTTATTAATGAACAATAAACACACTACATAGTTTTTATATGAAAACTTTATTGATTTGGTTTTTTGCCATACCCTCTGTATATATATAATTGTATTGATCTATGATTGCCTAGGAACTGTTTTTCGCACGCGCTTACTGGAGGTACCTGGTGGGCTAGTTGGCCCCCAGGGTCCCCCAGTATTGAAGAGGAATTAATTCCCCAATTTAAAACGTCCCACAGGGCGCGATTGCAGAGTGTGTTTGTGAGGGGGCGGTGCCTAGGGACGATCACGTCTTTTAAAAAAAATAATTTTTGAAAGGGGGCTGTGTGGCACCCCTTCCTTTTACTTTTTGTGGGCCCTGGGGACTCCATCCCCCGTGGCCAGACCCACAAATATAAAATGTAACAGTTTTTTAATGGAAGGGGGCCATGTAGCCCCCTCCCGTGGCCAATTCTGAGCACCGGGACCCCATCCCCCAGGGCATAACCAATTAAGTTAATATTTTTATTGAGAGGGGCTGCATAGTCCCCCTCCTCAGGTCACTTCAAGGCCCCGGGGACCCCATCCCCTGGGGGCTGGCCATTGTTCCGGGCCACTGGTATCTCTGGGAACCCCATCCCCTGGGGCTGGCCCTCATCATTGGGGACCTTGAGGGGGTCCCCAATACCCCCACGGTCCCGCCAGCTCCCCGCCTCCTCCGGGAGCCTGCATTGCTTTTCCACAAGGGGAACTGCTAACATGCTGCTCCCCATATGGAAAAGCAACGTGCTTTGCTTCATTGAAGCAAAGCAGTTTGCAATGGCAGGGTGGGAGCCACGAGGCTCCCGCCCTGCCATTGCTAACAGCAGTGTCCTGGGGTGGGCACCCCGGGACACTGCAGGAGCTGGCCCTGGGGGTGGCAGTCCCCAGGGCCTGTACAAGGCTCCAGGAGGAGGGCTGCTTTTGTTTGAAGCCCCGGGGGGCCAGTCCCCAGCGCTGATGTCACTGACCATTTCATGAATGATGTAATATGTGACATCATCAGCAGTGGATTGAGGATGCGCGAGTTATAGTGAGTACAACTAACTATAACAGGGGAATTTCAATGGTTTCGTATGAGTAAAATGTCCAGCTAACTATAACTCGTGTAAAACCTATGGTTTTTTCAGTGAATTTCTAAGGTTTTTTAAATGCTCATTTCTAACTATATCGTGTGTCAAACCTATGGTTTTTTCAGTGAATTTGCAAGGGTTTTTAAATGTTAATTTCTAACTTTAACTTGTGTCAAACATATGTTTTTTTCAGTGAATCTCTAAGGTTTTTTAAATGCTAATTTCTAAGTATAACATGTGTCAAACCTATGGTTTTTTCAGTGAATTTGCAAGGTTTTTTAAATGCTAATTTGTAACTATAACGTATGTTAAACCTATGTTTTTTTCAGTGAATTTGCAAGGTTTTTTTTTTTGTAACTCTTTTTATTATTGAAAAAACATAAACAAACAAGCATAAAAGGCAATACAGCTGGATACGTGTTCAAGGAGGAAGGAAAGTGCATTACAATTTAATACAAATCAGCAGTGCGAGGGGGGCAGGGGGGAAATCAGGGTCACAATACATTGAGGTTCAAACAACACTAGGAATGTCGGGTCGGGGGAAAGAGGAACATCTGGAATATCCGTGAGGGGAGGCGTACATATATCTTAGGTCTGCCGCGTGCCACATACACTGTCTTCTCTCTAAACATACACCCGTCCATGTTTTCCTTCCATGCCAAGACCGTGGGCGGTCTCTGGGAACCCCACAACTGCGCAATATCTCTCTTGGCGACCATATTCCCAAGAATCGCCCACTGAGTCTGCGCCATATCATAATCAGTCGGTTCCCAAACATTCAACAAACAACCCCTGGCTTCAGGCAACAGCGCAACACCCGTGACCTCCTCCATCACAGCATGCACTCGATTCCAAAACACCACCACTTCTGGACACTCCCAAATTATATGGAGGAAAGTACCAATGAAACCGCATCCACGCTTACACAACCCATCCACAGAATAACCCATACGAATCAGGCGAGGGCCGGTCACATAAACCCGATGCAGGATCTTAAGCTGTACGAGTCGGAGACGGGCCGGAATCGCGACCTCCTTAGGTGAGGATATCGCCGACTGCCAGTCCTCATCATCTAACTCTAGCCCGTCACTGGTCCAGACCTCTCTGACATGCGCCAACAGGTTGACTCAATCATTAATCAATTTCTTATATATCAAAGAAATAGTGCTGTCGGGAACATATCCGTCGAGCACCCGGTCTTCGAGTGGGGATAATTCCGGGATAACAGTACCTTCAGGAAAAACCGAACGTAACGCGTGGCGAATCTGTATATAACGGAAGAACTCCTTGTCACTTAGCTCTTATTCTACCTTCAACTCCTCAAAGGTCTTAATCCTACCTTTGGCCCAGAGATCACTCACCTTGCAAATACTGATCACATCCCATTTCTCAAAACCTTCCGTCCTCCAAAGACTGCCCAGTCTTTCAGACGCATAAAGCGGAGTCGCCCGGCTCAGTCGATCTCTCCATCCCATTGCCGCATTCGCACATTGCCACACTCGCACCGCTCTTTTAGTGGGTCCCGTAAGCTTCCCTTCAGCAGATTTGGAATAAAGCGCCCTGTTATAATCTCCACCCGGCAGCAGCCACTTATACATCTCAAACGCAGGATTTAACGCAGGAACGTACATGCAATGGTTAATCGCTCCCAGCTGAGAGGCCCAATAGTATCGCCTAATATCCGGAAGTGCGATACCGCCATCGTACCAGGGAAGCGTCAGTTTGGCGAGGGCGATACGCGAACGCCCATCCCATATCAACCGCCTCTGCAAACTCTCCACCTCCTGGAAATAGCTCGCCGGAATGATATCAAACGTATTCTGAAGCGCGTATAAAAACCGCGGCAAGGACATCATTTTGAAGAGAGCTGCACGCCAGAGGGGGGACAACGGCAGTTTGCGCCAGGCCACAACATCAGATTTTAACCGTTGGAGAGGAGGAAGCAGATTACGATCGTAATGGATCCCGCGGTCTAATGTAATAAAGACCCCCAAATACTTAAATCCCAACTGCGTTACCTGTATGGGGCAACCGCGCGGCAAAGATGGAGGGTCACCCGAAAGTATGTAGACACAGAACTTGGTCCAATTAACCACAAGGCCGGAGTTCCTCCCGAACGAGTTCAGCACATCAAACAGTACAATCAATGACTTTCGAGGCGAAGTGAGATACAACAAGATATCGTCTGCATAGAGTGATATTCGATCCTCAAATTCTGGGGTCCACAGAATACCCCTCATCGATGGCTCACACCGTAGCCAAGCTGCCAGGGGTTCCAATGCGAGGGGAAAAAGTAGCGGGGACAACGGACACCCCTGCCGCGTGCCCCTCCCAAGAGCAAATGACTTAGAAATCCGACCATTCACCACAATCTGAGCCAGTGGTTCCTCATACAAGAGTTTTACCCAGCTAATGAAACCAGTACCGAAACCAAACTTTGCAAGGGCAGCCCAAAGATATGCCCATTCCACTGTATCAAAGGCCATTGTAGCATCCAGGGAAGCCAAGATGGCCGGTTCACGCAGTGACGCTGCTCTCGCGAGAACGCCATGTAAGCGCTGCAAGTTCAATGCTGTATTTCAATGTGGAATTAAACCAGATTGATCCGGATGGACCAGGTCACTGATTACTTTTATTAAGCGGTTTGCCAGCAACTTTGCGAGGATCTTGGGCTCCGCATTTAGAAGCGAAATAGGCCTATAAGATGCACAGCGATCCCGCGGCTTCCCTTCCTTATGAATCACCACAATGGTCGCAAGTCGCTGATCACGGGGGAGGGAGCCGATGTCTCGTGATTCCAGGAACATATCACGAAGATACAGCGCCATCTTGTCAGGACGCAGTTTGTAAAGCTCGATGGGGAGACCATTAGGGCCCATAGCTTTTCCCGAAAGGACAGAACGAATAGCGAGTGCGACCTCGTCAACCGAAAGTGCTGCGTCCATCAGGTCCCTATCTGAATCCGACAGGCAAGGCAACGCAATATCTCGTAACAGCAAATGCGAGTCTTCCTCTGGCCTATCGGAAACTGGGGAATACACATTTCGAAAATGTTCAGCAAAACACTCAACAATCTCAGTGGGATCAGTAACAAGCACTCCATCAGCTGTCTCAATCACAGGAACCACACGACTCGCCCTCTCCCTTCTGTCCAACCAAGCAATCAATTTCCCAGCCTTGTCTCCCACATCATACAACCGTCCCTATTGCTCTCTACTCATAACTCTAGCGGCGTCCGTCACCAACGCCCTATAATCAAGTTGTTTGAGACTGAAGACATGAACTCTATCATGAGCGATACCCAACTCCAAATCCCCTTCCAGCTCAGCTATTTCAGTCTCAAGGCGGACCACCGCCTCATTTTTGCTTTTCTTGGCACCAGCAATTAACGATAGCGCCTGTCCACGGATAACCACCTTGAAAGTCTCCCACAGTGAAACAGAAGAGGACACAGACCCCACATTCTCAGCAAAATACTGATCCAGAGACTTGACCAACTCTGCCCGGGTTTTGGGGTCACGGAGATACCAGGGATTAATCGGGGCCCTCGACCCTCAGTCCCCGTCTTCGCGTCGACCAAAAGCCACAGTGCGGAGTGATCTGAAATACCCCGAGCCAGGTGTCTAACTTCCCTGACTGATGATGCCTGTGCCGCCGGCATCAAAACATAGTCAAGTCTAGAGTGACTACCGTGAACACCAGAGAGGAAGGTGTATTGCGCCCGTCCCGGATGCAGCAGCCTACAACAATCTACCAGTCCCAGCATCTCGAGAAAGCCACACAGCCAAGACTGTGATCTCGTGAGGTCCCTGGGGGGGTAGCGGTCCTCCCTACCAGAAACGACAGAATTAAAATCTCCACCCATCACTAGAATGCCATCTGGAAGCCCCAGAACTACTCTCCCCAAGTCAGCAAAAGTCGTAGTCTGCAGACCAGGTGGGACATATACAGAAAGCAATTAGATAGTCTTCCCCTCCCACCTACCAGTGAGAGCAGCATAGCGCCCCCTGTCATCGAGGAGTATGTCGTCTATCTCCAGGGGGAGGGAGCTCTTAACTAGAATACCCACCCCCCTAGAACCAGTTGTGAATCCCGAGTGTGCAGCAAGACGATATCCTCTCCGATTCATAGCATGGCATGTGTTTCCGATCAGATGTGTCTCTTGCAGTAACACAACATCAGGGGAGAGGCGTCTCAGCAGTTGCAACACTACCCCACGTTTTATCCTATCCCCCAACCCGTTAACATTCCAACACAGTAACTTCAACCCCCTACCCCCCATCCCAGAAGTGAATGCAGAACCCATCCCACAGTGAACACAATACCCAGATCTGGAAGTAAAACAATACGTTGCCTTGAAAAAAAGTGAAACACACCCAAACCCCCTCCACCACCCCCCAACAAATACCGGACACAACCCCCCCCCACCCTGCACCCCTGCATTAGACTCAAAGCCACCCCAACTTGCAGTGTGCCTTTCGCCCTAACAGTAACTATTCTACAAAAAGAAACCCGGAGGAGGAAAGAGTCCCAATTCCTCCGCCACCCCTGGGTATTCTACCACATGTAACGCAAGTGTAAAAGTCATCAAACCACAGCTGCAAGTCATGCACAGTGTCCGTAAACCAGAAACCATTTCTCATTCCTGCTCCAAGGGGCCACCTTCTGCTCCTCCAGAATGTTCTGTGCGATCACGCCGCATTGGCAAGGTATCAAGCCAGTCACTCACTCTCTCAGGACGATCAAAGAAAAACGTCCGATCCTCGTATTCAACACGCAGCCGAGCTGGGAAGAGCATCGCGTATTTCATTCCCATGTCCCTCAGACGACGCTTCACCCCCTGAAACTCCATCCTTTGCTTCTGAACGAACTGGGTAAAGTCTGGGTAGAAGCTCACTGTACTGTTTTCGAACTTCATGGTGTCGCCCACTCGCGATGCCTGCAGGATAGCGTCTCTATCCCTGAAGTTGAAAATCCTGGCGATGATAGGCTGCGGAGGGGCACGCTGCTTCTGCTATCCACCCGGCACTCTGTGTGCACGTTCCACCGCAAAGAAGTTGCTCAGGCCTCTGGGGGCGAGATGATTTAGGATGAGGTCCTCCACAAGGAGATCTGCTGCAGGTTCTTCTGATTTTTCAGGGACCCCAATAATACATACATATTTGCGTCTGGCCCGGCTTTCAAAATCCTCCAGCCGACGAGCAAAGAGATCATTGGAGGATCGTAGGTTGCAAACCTCCGTCTGTAAATCGGACACATCAGTCGTAAGGCTGGAGGTCTTCAAATCTAAGGATTTTACCTTTTCGTTAGTCTTTGATAAGTCCACCCTGATCAAATTGACGTTGATTGCCACAGTGTCGAGCTTGAGGGCCAGAGCCTCATATTGCTGGCCGATTGAGGTCTTCATGCTAGCAATGGCGCCCATGACATCCTGTAGAGTCAAATCATCTGCCGCGGCTGAGCCGTCACCCGCTCCTTCCATAGTCCTACTCGCCCCACCGGGGGACCCCTTAGGATGGGTATAGCGATCCATAACATTCGATTGAATGGTACCCCCCCGGTGAATGGTCTTGGTCTTTTGTTTCTCGCTATCGGGTTTGCCCACCATAGTGGGTGTTGCGCCCCAGAGGGGCCTTTGGGACCTGGTGAAAATGGCTCTACACAATTTACCCACCGGGATCCCCAAAAGCGAATTTCAGCGGGATAACACCACAAACAAAAACACTCAGCAGTTGGCACACGGTGAAGTTGCGGGGTCCGGCTGCGTCCCGGGCTACCAGAGCGGTCTTTAGATAGGAGGAGGCTAAGGAACCAAAAACGAAACCGAAAGTTAACTCCAAGGTTGTGAACAGAGCCCCGCGGGCCGTTGTTGTTCAACTACTGCCAGGGCATCATAAAGACTCAAGCCCCGGGCAGCTCCATGGAGCAGGCCACAAAAGTTCAAAGTATCGTAGTTGCGGTTCCCGGAGCCCAAATCGATTTTTGAAAGCAGCTATTATATCAGCTGGGTTGCGTCTTCAATAACCCGTCTTTGTGATCAGGATAAAATTCAGGATAGATGCCGGAGGTGGCGATGGTCTCGGGAGCCCTGTGCTCACGCGGCCATCTCGGATGCGCGCGAAGCTCCTACTTCTTGCAAGGTTTTTTAAATGCTAATTTCTAACTATATCAGGTATGGAACATATGGTTTTTTCAGTGAATTTCCAAAGTTTTTAACATGCTAATTTCTGTATCAATTTTTATATTTTTTATATATTTATTTTTCACAAACTGCCTTTGTATATCATAATAGACTGACTGTATCCAGTAATATGCAATGGCACAGCTAATTTTTATGATTTGGTTAAAGTTGAACAGTATAGGCTTCATCTTTAATTAACAATAAACACTCAAATTTGTTATTTACCTTTTTTTGTGATTTGTTTCAAACATGCGTGCACCTCGCAATTTTTTTTACATTTTTAATTTGTTTTTTTTGCCCTTTGGGGTCCATCAGGGACCCCCTGAGAAGGCCTAGGTGATCAGGGAGTCTTTACCCTGCCCCCTTTTCACGTTCTCCACTTTTATTTTTGACTCACTTCAGCCTCGAGGGTGCGCGCAACGTGCGCGCACCTAGCGATTTTTTTTTTAATGTTTTTTTTAGCCCCTCTGGGTCCTTCAGGGACCCCCTGAGAATGCCTAGGGGGTCAGGGAGTCTCTTCCCTGTCTCCTTTTCACATTTTTAAACTTTTACGAAAATCTGGCAAAACGCCATTTTTAAGCGACGGTCGCACACCCGTGCACGCACTTGTGCGCGCACGTAAAGTCATGTGACCTGAAAACAAATAATTTGATTGGTTTATAGTAGTTTCTGTTCCAGAATCTTCAAGAACCCCACCCACTTCCCTCACTATCTCTTTCACTTTCACATCCTACTAGACCTCTCCGCAGCCTTCGACACCGTCTGCCACCGCACCCTAGTGCATCGCCTCAGCAACGTCGGAATCCAGGAGAAGGCGCTGGAATGGATCATCTCCTTCCTCGATGGAAGAACACAGAGAGTCCGTCTACCACCGTACAAGTCAGAGGCCACCGAAGTCATCTGCGGCGTCCCTCAAGGATCCTCGCCGAGCCCAACCCTCTTCAACGTCTACATGAGCCCCCTCGCGGCCATCGCACGCCAACACAACCTCAACATCATCTCCTACGCCGACGATACCCAGCTGATCCTCTCCCTGACCAACAACCCCGCCGCCGCCAGAGCCAACCTTCACGAAGGAATGAAAGAGGTAGCCGAGTGGATGTCGACCAGCCGCCTGAAGCTGAACTCGGACAAGACGGAAGTCCTCATCCTGGGATCCTCGCCCTCCGCCTGGGACGACTCCTGGTGGCCCCCCGCCCTGGGCACCGCACCCAAACCGACAGACCACGCACGCAACCTGGGCTTCATCCTGGACTCCTCCCTCTCCATGACCAAGCAAGTCAACGCCGTCTCCTCGTCATGCTTCAACACCCTGCGCATGCTACGGAAGATCTTCCGGTGGATCCCCACCGAGACCAGGAAGACTGTCACCCAGGCACTCGTCACCAGCCGACTGGACTACGGCAACGCCCTCTACGCCGGAACCACCGCCAAGCTCCAGAAGAGACTCCAACGGATCCAGAACGCCTCAGCCAGACTCATCCTCGACATCCCACGACACAGCCACATCTCCGGACACCTAAGAGACCTGCACTGGCTCCCGGTCAACAAGAGAATCACCTTCCGTCTCCTTACCCACGCACACAAAGCTCTTCACGATCAAGGCCCGAGCTACCTCAACAACCGCATCAACTTCTACGCTCCCAAACGACACCTCCGATCAGCCAGTCACGCCCTCGCCGCCGTCCCCCGCATCCGAAGAACGACAATAGGAGGAAGGTCCTTCTCCTACCTGGCCGCCAAGACCTGGAACTCCCTCCCGACCCACCTGCGCCTGACCCAAGACCACCTCGCCTTCAGGAAGAAGCTCAAGACCTGGCTGTTCGGGCAGTAGCAGCACCCCCCCCCTAGCGCCTTGAGACCCTCCGGGTAAGTAGAGCGCTCTATAAATGCCTATGATTGATTGATTGATTGATGGAGACGGAGCTTTGGTTATTTGTTCCAGCCTTGGAGTTTTCTTCAAAGATGTCTACAGAAAAGATGGCAGAGAGACAGCAGGCACTGCATTCCTCCTCTTCAGAATCTGATGTGGACATGGCTCAACAACAGCCACCTTCCAAGAAGAAGCAGGACTCATTTATTTGGAAGTTCTTCAGCTTTCGTGAGGGGCAAAAAAAGGTAATGCACCTAAAGTAGCTTGTACTCTCTGTCACACTGTGCTATCAAGGGGAAACCCACAAATATTTTTTTTTTTAGTATACATACTATGTTGCGTCATGTTAAAAATAAGCACCCTCACCAATATGCACAGGCTGAAACAAGAGCTCTCGCAATTCAAGTTCCACCTGCTCTCCCCAGTACTTCATCCGGAGCACCACCAGCATCTCCTTCAACATCTGCATTAGATGTCCGCCCTCTTTTGGGCAAGGTCCATATGAGATGCAATTTCTGCAATGAAATACTATGTTATGGGGAGCAGAGTCTCAATCTGATCGATAACAGGATTCGGCATCACCAATGCTTCAGAAAGTAATTTAATTTTTTTTTTACTTTGTTCCTGTTGAGCAGTTTTTTGTTTCCTGTTTATTTTTTTTTACAAAAAATATATAAAACTTCAAAAAAGAAAAACATATATAAAATTGTTTAAAAACTAAAAAAAATACAAAACAATAAAGAAAAAAAGTTCTTTTCAGAACTAACCTCACTTCTCAAAGAAGAGCTATATCTTTTATATACTGTGTCATACTTTTTTTGAATGAATGTGTAGTGTATAAATGAATGTCTGAAATGACTGAGTGAAAAGGAGGAAAGGATTGATGGAATGAGTGAGGGAAGGGCAGTATGGTGAGTGAGGAAAGGGGAGTCACAGAGTGACTGAAACAAGGGGACTAAGGGTAGGGGAGTGGGGTAAGTGGAGAGAAAGAGTAAGGGAAGGACAGTAAGGAAAGAAAAGTGAGAGAGGAGGAGTGGGAAAATGGGAGCATGGAACAGAGACAGAGAAGGGGAGTAAGAGATGGAAAGGGAGAAGTAGAGCAGAGTGAAGGAGTGAAGGTAAGAGAAGTGGACTGACGGTGAGGGAAGGGGTATGAGGGTGAGAGAAGGGGGGTAATGGAAAGTGAGAAATGGGAAGTGAGGGAGAGTAAAGTGGAGTGAGGGGATGGAGGAACTTAGAAAACTGGAGTGAGAGAAGGGGAGTAAAGAATGGAGTGAGAGAAGGAGAGCGAGAGGGAGTGAGGAAAAGGGAACGGGAAAGTGCAAGGGTGAAAAATACAGACAGGAGAAAGTGGAGTGGGGAAGGGTAGTGACGGTGAGTGAAGGGCAGTGACACTTAGGGAAGGTGTATGAGGGTGAGGGAAGGGAATGAGAGAGAAGGAAGGCGATTAAGAGAGAGGAAATGGGACTGAGGGATAAAGTAGGAGTAAAGGAAACAGAAAGAGAAAGACGTGAAAGGTGAGGGAGAGAAAGAGAGAGAGAGAGTGAGAGAGAAAGAGAGGGAGAGCAAGTGACTGAGAGGGAGTAAGGCGGTTAGACTGAGCAAGATAGAGGGAGAGAGGGAGAGAGAAATGGAGTGAAGGGGAGAGTGGGACAAAAGGAATGGGAGTTAGCAAAAGTAAATGAGGAAAGAGGAGTAAGGGAAAGGGACTGACAGATGGAGTGAGGGAAAGAGAGTGAGGGGGAGTGAGAGAAGTGGAGTGAGTGAAAGAGAGTGAGGGATGATATGAAGGAAAAAGAGTAAGCGGAGAGTGAGAAGAGACTGAGCGATACTGCAAGACAAGGGTAGTGATGGAGGAAGATAGGAAAGAGAAGTGAGGGACAGAGCGGGAAAAGACATAGTTGAACAAGGTGAGTGAGGATGAAGGAAGAGTACTGATAGTTAGAGAAGGAGTGTAAAGGTGAATGAAGAGGAGTAAGGAGAATGAGGAAAGGAGAGTAAGATGAAGAAAAGGAAGGTGAGTAAAAGAGAGAATGAAGAAAGGGAATGAGAGATAGAGAAATAATAGAGTGATGAAAAGGCATTTTTTCTTTGTCATACTTACCTTATAATAATGACAAGTAATTAGTACTTTTTATTATACATATAGTATCTGTGGAAGACAAAAAAAAATGAGTTATAATATATAATTCACAATACAAAAGAAAGTAGAAGTGAAAGCAACAGAAAGGGAAAGAAAGGAAGGGTGAGGGAGAGAGAGAGAGGGAAAAAGTGAGACAGAAAGAGAGGGAGAGCAAGTTGAGTGATAGGGAGTGAAGTGGTTAGACTGAGTGAGACAGAGGGAGAGAGAAAAGGAGTGAAGGTGAATGAGAGACTAAAGGAATGAGAGTTAGCAAAAGGGAATGAGGAAAGGGGAATAAGGGAAGGGGATTGTCGGATGGAGTAAGTGAGAGGGTGAGTGAGGGAATAGAAGCAAGAGAAAGGGAATAGGACTGATGCACAGTGAGGAGAACATGAAGTGGGGGAACAGGACTCAGATTGAATGAAGGGCAGTGACAGTGAGGGAAGGGATATAAGATTGAGGCAAAGGGAGTGATTGCAAAAGAAGCATCTTTTTAGAAAGAGAGAGAAAATAAAAGGAAGAGTAGTGAAGAGAGAGGGAGACAGTGAAAGAGACAAACAGAAGGAGAGTGAGGGAGTGTGAAGGAATAAATCAGTTATAGTGACTGAGACAGATGAAGATATTTAGAAACAGATGGAGGAAAAGAGAGTGTGGGAGGGAATAAAGGAAGGGAACTGAGCTAAAGAGAGTGAGGGAGTGAGAGAAGTGGAGTGGGTGAAGGTGAATGAGGGATGATGTTATGGAAATAGAGTAACGGGGAGTGAGAAGACACTAAGCGATACAGCAATACAAGGGTAGTGATGGAGGAAGATAGGAAAAAAGTGAGACATAAACAAGGGCAAGAGGGAGTTGGACAAGGTGAGTGAGGGTGAAGAGAGAGAGTAATGATATTGACAGAAAGACTGTAAAAGTGAATGAAGGGCAGTAATGAGAATGAGAAAAGTAGACTAAGATGAGTAGAGGAAGGGGAGTAAGAGAGTTATTAAAGAATGGGAAAGAGAACAAGAGAAGTAAGAGAGTGAAGTAAAATTATTTTCTGTTTGTCATACTTACCTTATAAATAATGACTATTTAATAGAATATTTTTATTTAAATATAGTATCTGTGGAAGACAAGAAAAAATTGAGTTATAATATATATGTCATACTACAAAAGAAAGTAGAAGTGAAAAAAACAGAAATGGAAAGAAAGAAAGGATGAGGGAGAAACACAGAGGGAGAGAGTGAGAGAGAAAGAGAGAGAGAGGAAGTGACTGACAGGAAATGAAGTGGTTAGATTGAGTGAGACAGAGGGAGAGAGGCAGAGAGAAATGGAGTGAAAGGAGTGAGAGACTAAAGGAATGAGAGTTACCAAAAGGGATTGAGATACAGGGAATAAGGGAAGGGGATAGACGGAGGCAGTGAGCGAAAGAGTATGAGGGAGAGTGAGGGAATGGGTGCAGGAGAAATGGAATGAGAGTGATGCAGAGAGAAGAGAACATGAAGTGGAGGAAGAGGACTCAGATTGAATGAAGGGCAGTGACAGTGAGGGAAGGGATATAAGGGTGAGAGAAGGGGAGTGATGGAAAAAGAAGCATATTAAGAGAAAGGAAAAAGAAGTAAGTGTGAGAGAAGGATTTATGGAAAGAGAGAGAAAAGAAAAGTAAGACTGGTGGAGAGAGAGGGAGACAGTAAAAGAGAGAAACAGAGGGAGAGTGACGGACTGTGAGGGAGTAAATCAGTTATAGTGACTGACACAGAGGAACAGACTTAGAGACGAATGGAGGAAAGGGGAGTGAATGAAAGGGAGTGAGGAAGTGAAAGAAGTGAAGTGAGTGAAGGTCACTGAGGGATGATGTGAAGGAAAGAGTAAGGGGGCAGTGAGAAGAGACTGATCCAAACAGCAAGACAAGGATAGTGATGGAGGAAGATAGGAAAGACAAGTGAGGGAGAGACAGGGGAAAGAGGGAGTTGGACAAGATAAGTGAGGGTGAAGGAAGAGTACTGATGGTGAGAGAAGGAGTGTAAAGGTGAATGAAGGGGAGTAAGTAGAATGAGGGTAGAGGAGTAAGATGAGGAAAGGTAAAGAAGTAAGAGAGGGAGAGTGAAGAAAGGATAGAGAAAAAGTGAAGTAAGAAAGTGGTGAAAAAGTATTTTTTGTTTGTCGTACTTACCTTATAAATATAATATCTGTGAAGAGAATAAACAATTGAGTTATAATATATATTTCACAATACAAAATACAAAATAATTTGTACAATATGTTATATATTTTATTTTGCTTTTCTCAGAATATATTGAATTTCACTAAAAACAGTGAGATCAATACTACTCATCATATGACAGCGGGCAAAAAAAAATACAATCAAAAAGATTGTGTTTAAAAAACCCATACAACGTTTCAATAAATAATTTAAAAATTAGAAAAAAACATATCTTAAATGTTTTCTTCCAAACACCAATTTCTTACGTAAATATCAACAATCTCAAAGTAATAAAATATTATTACTTCGTTTTTATACTCTCTAAGTAAAGTTATGTACAAACGTCTAACAGTCCAGATCAAGTAGCAGATCCTGTACACAGGGCCGGTTCTAGGATTTGGGAGGCCCTGGGCCAAAAAAGGATTGTGCGAGGCCCCTCTAATTTAAAAAAGTGACCCCTTGAAAGGAACCTATTCAGATACACTGTGGGAGGCCCATTGTCCAGCATTTTAGTGTCCCACAGATTTAACATTCATCCCAAAAGCAATTCTCACACCCTTATCCCGAAAGGTGTGAGAATTGCTTGTGGGCTAAAAGTTAAAACTGTGGGAGCGGTAATATGCTGGACAATGGGCATCCCGCAGTGTCTCTGAATGGGTCTCCTTGCAATTGGGACTAGAGGAAGAGTCTCCCTCCCATAGGCCTCCAGACACCATCGCTAAGAGGCCCAGGGAGGGGCAGCCCTCCCCTGGACCGTAATTGCAAGTAGACACCTTTCTTCCAAATTGATTGCTAGAGAAACAACATGATGCTCAGTGCGAGGCCCTGGGCAGCTGCCCACACTGCCCATGCCTAGCGCCGGCCCTGCCTGTACAATCATTACACAATGAGAGTGTCTCTCAATTGTCTCATACCACTCGTACTCAATCTGGGGGACTAGCGTGAGTGCCTCGATGACTTATTGAGGAAATTTTATTTGACTGTTGTTTGTATTTTTTATTTAACAAAGGGGGAGAAGTAGTGTCATGAAACGGTACCCTTGGACCTTAGGGGCGGACTCAACAGAGGAATTACGTAACTTACTGGGAGGTGTTGAGGTGTGGGTATTAGCAGTTATAACACAATGAGAGTGCAGTGTGTGATCATATGCTGAGGAATAAGAGTGTGATCATATGCTGAGGAATAAAGACACCTGTTACAGAGCTCCTTGTGTGGTGTATTCATTAGTATGCTCCTGGACTAGAGAGGACACTACAGTATTGAGTCTGTGAAGAATAGACACTGAATGGACCAGAGGCCGTATATACCTTGCTCATGATGAAAATTAACTGCTCCCATAGCTGCAGTATTCCTCCCATGTGTAGGCAATGTTAGTTTAAAATAAAAGGGACGGAGCAGGCCATCCTTTGCAAAGAGTCCATCTCACAATCTGCTTGAAGAAGTTTGCCAGAAAGGCAGTTTCTAGATTACACTAAGTTTGGTAGTGTTTTGCCTCAAAAGCACACTGACATACTGTTGAGCTCGGCATGCTGCATTCTGGTGTTTTCTCTCACTGGCCCATTTTGAAAGTGATTAGCTATTCTCAGCTTAAAGCTGGATTTAGTCGCTGAAGAAAGATCTTCTGTGAGGAACACATGCATCAAAGTGAGTCTTGCAGTCTTAATCCATGAAGGTTAATGCACTGGGCAAATTACTTGGTGGATCCTTGTCATCACTTGTATACAAACTAACTGAGCTGCTTCTTTAACTGGAGGGATGGGGACTTTGATGTTTCTCTGGATTTCCTTGTGTACATTTAGACTATCGCCCCTTGGTGTATACAAAGTCAATTGTGTTAGCCCTACACTTGTTTATTCCCAGTAAAATATATGAGGATACAAGTTTTCATGTAAAATCATCCTGTCTTCATGCTCACACCTGAAGTCTGTATAAAATCAACTGATAACAGCATTCTTCATACATTCCTATGGTTCCCTAGTAATTCCAGCAAACACTGAAGCCTGACATTCAAAGTCCTTTTACTCTTTAAGCATGCTTTCAGACTAAAATAATGTAGTGTAGTTCCTATATTCCAAATAGGCTCTGCGCATTGGAATAATATAAACAGTAGTGTAGACGTAGGACTGAGGTCGACTAGGTCTCTACTGACTATATTAGACTTAATTAGTTTTGCCAGCTAGCTCAGAGGTCACTAGAAACTTTCTCGAATGTTCAGGAAAGAGTTAACTCTCCGGATTTAGACAAGAAGGGATTAGCTTCTGACAACCACATAAACATGACAACTTTGCTCCCTCAGAATAAAGAGTGTATCTCTAGAGTCGTGTGAAAACAATAGACGGTTATTTCACTCAGTCAATCGTGCATACTTAGTTTCACCAGAGTGCAGAGAAATAGAGAGACGGGCGTTTTCAATAAAAGGTGTTATTTATTGAGCAGTCTTCTTTCTCATGCAAGAGAAATGAATTGCCTCAATTGCAATACTTAACATAAAGTAAAGTGCGTACAGTAAAAGGAGTATTATGAAATAATACTGTAAAAGCATTGATATGGTTTCTTAGCCATATGAAACTTTAATATGGATAAAATATATACATACATAAAAACATTGACTAACGTACTCAACTGGTGCTTCTAATCTACGCCTACTCCGGTGTACCTGACCTAAGCCTAATACGTGGGAAGGAGTAAGTAAGTTTGCAGTTTAAGTTAAGTTAGGTTTTTGCCAAGGATCTGAATCAAGTATTCTCTTAAGGGTTTAGTCAGCTCCGTACCTTGGTAATAGAATGTAGGAGGGCTTGTATCTCTCTCTCAGGACTCGATCTCCCAGCAACCCGCAAGGGTGACTGGAAACACCGGAGCTGGATTTTCTCGGCTGGAGAAAAAGACAGCGTCTTTCTCAGTGCGTCAAAAGGTAGGGGCGGCGTCCTTCGGCTCCTTGCATCAGCTGGGCTTCCGGGCAAGTAGATAGCCGCTCTGCTCCAAACCACCGTGTGTTTGCTTAGGGCAACGTTGGTATATTTATACCTGAAAGGTGCCGGGTTTGACGTAAGATTGGACATAAGACGTCACTAAGAACTAACAGTTCTTTCTGGATTCTAGGCGTTCTTGTGCAAATCAAAACAAGAGCAGGGGGATTTCCCGGGCTGCTGGAGGTTTGGTTTGTTTAAAGAACGCGTTGTACTTTCTACGAGTCTAGGGGAGTAGCCTTGCCGTATTTGGACTGCATGGGATACTACTAAATATGGATATGATTCTTATGCCTCTATAAGGATATTATTTATTTTAGCCATATAAGGGCATAAATCGGGAATATCGAATTAGGGTCCTAGATAGAAACACAACACCCACTCCACGAATTAATGTCCATCATTACTAAAAACTAAGCAATATTAAACATAACGGTGCATGTGTATTTTCCAACCCACCCCAAAACACATAAATTGCATTTGAAATGGTACATGGCAAATACACGAAAATGAGTATTGGTACTGTACGCTTTTCAAGCAGTGTTATCATTCAGTTAAATGCATATATATATCAGCTGAATGAATTGCGAAAATTACACATGAAATGGCTCTGAATTCAGAAAAGAAGGTCGAGACCATTTTATCACATATTTATACAAATACTGTACATGTGCTAGTGGCTGAGGTAAAATATTGTCTCTAGAGTTCCTAAAATAGAAGCTCTGTTCTCTAAGAATAGTTCTACTTTAAGCAGAGTACTTTGTGCCAGAAAAAAGGGTAAATATTTTGGAAGTGAAATAAAATAATTTCGCTTTCAGTGGAAAAAATAGTTCCAAATGTTTTCAGTAGCTGTGTTTATCAAAAACTGAAGGCCAAATTCAGAGTTCAGGGAACGCTGTGTGCTCATTGTTTTTCAAAAATTTATTCTTATTGTTCAGGGGGGAACATCATATCAGACAGACTTGCAAAAAATTGGTCTACAACATCCGGTGAAAGTTCGACCAAGTTCGAAAATGCTGTAATTGTGCATATGTGAGAATGATTGCTATTATCGATATCAGGATCAGCAATGCTCACAGAAGGTTGTACCTGTTTGGTGCTGCTTTCCTCTCGTACTTCACCGCCACCTACTCGTAATGATGAAGTCTCAACGAATGCCGTCATCAGAATAGGTAACCGCTGGGGACAACACGATGCATGAGTCGTTACCGGACCTAGCAAGGTATCTATATCCATTGGTACTGCTGATGGTAGTGTAAGACAGATGTCCAACACGCATTCTTCTCCGCATAGCATACATCGAAGCACAGGTAAGATGCAAACTTGCCAGATTGGTCTGAATGAAAGAAACCAGGTTGTACTTAGATCTCTTCGCCGGGCTAATCCGAGGACTTTAGTGATGCGTCCCGGTAGCGTATAGCTAGGATCGTTTCTCCCATCGTTGCTGGAGTCTTGTCTGTGGCTTGGCTTGCCATATCGGAGCAGAAGGATCAAAAATAAAATTCCTGCTACAAGTCCCAAAAGTAGAGGCAGACCGCCAAATAGCGAATGCACAAAATTTGGGATAATGCCCAGAACTGTTTGAAAGGGTGCTAACAGTCCCGAAAAAATTGTCTTAAATACATGTGCGATGCCACTGGTGTCAGACATGTTTAAAATTTGACCTAACATTTCCACGAAATGCACGGGGCAATTTGTTGATAACAGGGAATGTATCTCTGCCGCTGTCCTTGCAACTTGCAGATCATACGTCTCTTTGGACGAGGTTAAAGGCACAGTTGTCTGTAAAATAATAGACTTCATTCTGCTTAAAGTATCAATTTGAATAGAAGAGATATTCAAAGAAGGCCATATTGCCGCCTCCATGTCTGTATTGCTGTTTGGATACAATACTTGCATACAGCAAGTGACCATGGAACTAACGCTCACGAGATAGGCTTTTCCTGGCACCATGCCACAACAGCTGTGGTCACTTATTAGAAAGTAGCTGCCGTTGGAAAGCTGTCTAAAGAATGGCTCTATCTGTGTTGCAGGAGTGCCGTGCAGGTGACATGAAAGGTTATTTGAAGACCCTTCGCAGGCTCCATGTAAGTTAATACCTTGACACAGAAGTGTACCGCTTAGTGATTTTTTACAATTGTTACCACTAAGAAATACCTCCTTTTTCCCTTCACTATAACATTTGTGTGTATAAGGTAATTTCCATGTTGACTTGATGTATCCTTTACCCAACCTTTCATACAGGCCTGCTGGTATATATTTTTGGCAATACTTAAACTGGAAAGTTATTATTGGGATTGTAATCGTTCCATATATTATCCATTCAATGACAGGTCTCTCTGATATTGTCAATGGTAATCGCTCAAGTTTTTCAATGCTCAGAATCGTATAGTCTGCTCCTTTTTGTGCCAAACTGATTTGTTTATCAGTAAGGTTAAAGATAGAGAATAATGACGTTGTGTTGATTAGACGCCATGGCACGTAGCCTAAACGCAGATTTTGCAACGTCCAACCAAGCTGTACAATAGAACATAATTGGGACTGACCATGTTGTAACATTAGCAAGTCCTGCTCTATTATATCAATAGCAGATGATACAATGCTGTCCAGTGAATATATTCTGGAGGACAGAGTCATTAACCCATTGTCCACTACAGAAAGTGATTTTTCCAAATTAAAACGATCAATTTCTCGTATTTTTTCAGCTGCTTCAATTTGTGTTACTTTCCAAGCCTCGTTGTAAGCAGCGTATATACCGGCATATATGAAATGTTTTTGACGCTGTTTGCGTGGTCCCAGTATGAAATCACGCAAGTCAGCACCATCTTTAAGTAAAGTCAAGTGTTGCTTAATTTCAGCCAGTGTGGATTTTTGTAGCCACTCAAGGCATAGTTTCCCTACACTGTATGTTGTAACTATCCCTGGATGTTGTCTCTGGGAGTATCTAGGGTCTGGCCTGTTCAGTTTTAACCCCTGTATTTTGTTCAGGAATCTATCTTGACAGTTATTTGTGTCTGTGGGCCAGATCAACCATTTTTTCCAATCAGGATTTGTTCTGTTTTGGTGTAAAATATGGGATACGTCTATCTCCACATCTGTAGTGCTATTGCTATCAGGTATTGGCTTTGGAAAAGACGGTTTATTTAAGTCTTTTATCTTGGCTAGACCATCTTGGCTAGACCAAGACAGGTTGTTTGCTGAATGGTGTCATTCAGGAATATTAATTGTTCTGTGATCATACAGGCTCTAAATAATGCTTCTAAACCTTGGACCTGCCAATCTTTTGTACCCCAGATGGTTTTTGTTTCAATGTTGTTTTTCCAGAATTCAAAACCAAATGTAGTCATTTTTTCATAAAATGTTTCAGAATAAATCAATTTAGTATTTGTCAACATTGTTTTCATTCCTGTCTTATCTAACATTTTAAAATAAAACGTTTCTGCATCACTTGTGTTAAACCCTGAGAAGTATGGGAATTTCTCATAAAATGTTTTCGAGCTGCCTTTAGGCGGTGTTGCACAATGTTCCCATTGGTTATAATTAAAAACATTTCTAGGTTGAGCAGTTTTATGAAAATAGTGATGACCATAGTGATTATCACAGTACATTTCTTCATAATTTGATGAACCCTGCAAATAATCATGTTCTGTGAATTTAGCTGACATTACTAAATCTGACATCATATTATTAATATTTTCAAAGTCCCAATCATCAGAGAAAGTACTTGGTTTTACAAAGTCACTTAATGAAACCTTGAACTGGTGTGGATATTTCAAGAGCTCAATCGGGCCATAAATTTCATAATCCGTTTTGTCCCATGCTAACCCACCGGGTATTGGATTGGCTCTGATGTTCACTGATGACAGTTCTCTTTTCTCGATGTGAGATGACTTGTGAGGCTTTAGGACCAAGTTGATGTTCTGACTTGCTGTGTCCATTGTACTGTATTTTCCTTCAATGAATTTTCCGAAACAAAGAACCATGATGAGCCAAAGCAGGAGGAAACGTACACCTAACACAATCCAAAATTCAATCCATGGAGAAATCAGATATGTTTCTTTGAGTTGATGAAAGAGTTCAGTTACTTTGTCTTTGAAAGTTTTTGTTGCTGGCGTTTCTTCATGTTCACTTGGATCATCAGAAAAGTCATTGAAATTGATGAAGTAGCCAGATGCAGTTCTGTCAATTGTTGGAATTGCTTTTGATTTTTCTTTAGTCTTTGGATCTTTCTTTGAGACATTAGTATAGTCCGATGCTACATCATTGTAGACAGGTGTTTGTTGACGAACTGTTGCAATTTTGGTTTCAAGAGGCACAAATTCCATGGCTTTGTTGCATAGTCCTTTTTTGTTCACTGCAGGTTTATCAAAAGTGATTAGTCTCTCAGTTTGAACCTCTTGGATTGTAGCAAAATTTGGTCTTCTGCTATTTCTTGGGAGTCCACTGGGCCTACTACTTATTATTGGCCACATGATTGTGGTTTTACCAGGTCGATGGATACAACTCAGTTCTCCTTTTTACCAGCAAGGGGCGGTAGTACAACTGATCTTGTTTCGATGACAGCTAAGACAGGTACTGCTTTTCTGTAAGAAGGCCCAAATTCCTTCTTAACCACGATCTTTTCTCTGACCAGATCCCCAATCTTTGGAATCCAGACAGGTCTTGCTGGGACAGGTGGTTTCTCTTCAGTGGCTGTTGGCTTTAACTTTATATTACTCAGACTTCTTCTTGTTTCATTTAAGTCCTGTAAAACAGCCAAACGGTCTTTGATATCAAAGGCTTTTTCTTAGACCACTGAAGTGTGACAATCAAGATCCTGAATATGCATTCTAGTACCGAACAATAGTTCGTATGGAGTGAAACCTTTTAGAGAATTTCTTGGCAGATTGTTAAGACTACGTTGGACACTTGTTAAATGTTTGACCCACCCATCACCCGAACCTAATACCCTCGCCGTTATAGATTGCTTTATGTTCCGGTTTTTTCTTTCCACTACCGCATTTCCCTCAGGATGGAATGGAGAAGAGTACCGCAATGCAGTGCCCATCCTGGCCATGGCCTCCTTGTAAGCCCTAGAGCTAAATTCAGGACCCTGGTAAGAATGTAGCATGCCAATTGCGTATGTGCCGATAAAGACTCGCAAATCTTTGTATAACAGTTCTGGCGTCAGCCGAGTGCTGGTGTCTGCATTTTAAGTGAATCTAGACTTAATGTTTATGGGATCGCATTTCTCCTGCTGGATTTTTGCGTATAGATAGCCTTATGCTTTTTAACAGAGGTGTCCTGGCACTAGTCTGGTCTGGTTCATGACTGCGATCTCGGTTGCAGTCTGGACAATCCTTTGCAAATTTGTAATGTTGTAAGCTCATCCCCGGCCACCAGTATTCAGATTGTAATTCTTTTAGAGATTTCACGATCTCTTGGTGCCTTGGACCCAATCCCATGTGTGCGTCTTCAATCAAGAAGATTCTCCTGTTCATGTTTGGAATTACTCTATCCCCCACTCCAGGGACTTGAGCAAAAGGAACGGAGTTTGCATCTATTATGTATGTATAATTAAGTGGATAGCCGAGAGGTAATGCTGCATAGTCGCCTTTTAATGAGGCTTTCACCGCTAACATGGTTTCTCCGTCTATGTATTTTTTAGATCGCTTTTTTTTGGCTACGGAAGGCGGTTGAACCGCTTCCGCTGTGGCTCTGTTAGCCAATGAATTCCCTGTAACGTTAACCCCATCACGTTGATGACTCAGTGAAATGATCATGTGAGTCTTTTGTAGTTTTTTCTGCAAAAGAACTACTTGTTCCCAGAGCTTTTTATGCTTTATTGTGGCACCTGTGTCATCTTTGTAACCGTTTTTGATCTATGTATGCATGTCATTATTATAAGACTTGACGCAGTAATGCGAATCACACAATATTAGTGTGGGGAATTCGCGTTCGGCATTTTCAAGCGCCATCTTTAAAGATCTTATTTCAGTTCGCTCAGCTGAACAGTTTCTGAGTGATTCAGTTTTGGTGACTATTGGTCTAAATTTACCAAAGCGCCAGCGACCTTTAACAATCGCGCACGCTGCGTTGTAGGATTTTTTCTCTACATCGTAGTGTTGTGCAAATCTGTCCATGTAGATTACACATGTGTACTGTTCGAGAGGCAGAATTTCGATTGGCAGAGGATATTCTTCTTCATATTCTAGATCTTCTAGTTTTTTCATTTTCGGGTCAAAAAAGTATTTCACGTCTTCTGCAGCAAGAGAATTTTCCCATTGAATCCATTTTGGATCTAATGCCACAGCATTCAAATTGCGTGGGCTTGTTAATGCCTCAAGGGCTGATTCTGCTGTTAAAACAGTTATCCTTCTGCCTTGGGCTTGGGCTCTTTCTTTTGCTACAGCAGTTTGAACCGCTATTAGAATCTTTTCAGTAGAACTGAATTTAATTTCTGCTTGTGTGTACAAGTGTGATTTGTAAGCTATTGGTACCATTTCTCCCTCATTAGAGGTCAGGTACGTGAATCCGCATCTTCCTGGGATGACTCGGATTACAAGGTTGCGTATGTTTTCGCGAGTTTGCAATTTTGTTTTAGCTAACATGTCTGTTTGCAATGATCTTAAAATTTCTGTGTGTTTCTGAGTCCAATTTATTGGTTTGAAATTAGGTATTATTAATTCATAGAGAGGTTTAACCCTCTCTGCATAATTTAGAATGTATGTTTTCCCGAAATTCAGGAAACCTAGTATTGATTGTAAGTTCTTCAGCGTTTTAGGTGCTTGGAGTACAGCACACTTCTCTAAGAAGTTGTCTGCTAGGCTTTTGCCTTCACTTGATAATTCATATCCTAAAAACAGGACAGTTAGATGGGCAATTCGTGACTTTTTAAAGTTGAATTTGTAACCCTCAGCTGCAAACCCAAGTATTATGGTGTTCACTCTTTTCAAGTGTGTCTCCAGGTCATCATCTGTGAGATAGATGTCATCTACATAGGATAATGCCTCATCATCATATATTTGTAGTAACTCTGTTACTCTTGCTGAGAATAATCCTGGGCTATTCTTGAATCCCTGTGGGAGTCGGCATAAGTGTTTTTGCGACCCCATTATTGAGAAAGCGATGAAATACCTGCTTTCAGGTGCAATATTTTGACAAAAGGATCCATTAGAGATGTCTAATGTCGTTTTATATTTTTTGCGCACGATGTTATTCATTAGTTCTGCACTGTGTGAGTTTTGTACTGCAAATGTTTTGCAACAGGAGTTTAGGTGTCTGTAGTCCAAAACTAGACAATATGAATTGTATGGCTTGGAGACAGGAAACAAAGGATTGTTCATTTGTGAGATGCATGTTTCAATCACCCCCTGATATTCAAGTTGATCTAAGATCTCCCTGACTTGCTTTTTAGCTTCTTGTTTAACAGGATACTGCCTTTGTGCAGTGGGTTGATTTTTTAACTGGATTTTGTGAGGAGGAGAATCCTCATCCCATCCTACATGATTTGTATATAATGCAGGGGCTTGGGCCACTGCCCATTTTCTTGCTAATGTGTATTTTTTATGGGTTGGAATATAATTTCAGAAGGCAGGCATAATCATTTCTTCGTCATGTCTTTCTCAGCTAACAGGATATCATAGCCTTTCGAAAGGTTATCCCAAAAGAGACCCCTTACTTTCCAAGTTTTGCCCCCTCTATACGCAATGTTATTTCGCATAATTTATGGGGTTTGCTAACTCATGGTGTCTGCAGTTTCCACTTGAATGTATTCATTCGTGTCCACTGTCTCCAGAAGATTCATCAGGATCTTGCGAGCTATGGTCACTTCTGCTGCGCTGTCTAGCATTGTCTGGGCCCACTCTCCGTTTTTCAGTTGTGTCCTCAGTATCCTCGGCATGTTTTTTTATTTTAATACTGGCTACCTTCTTTCTTGGAAATTGTAATTTTTTACTTTGATGAGCAGGTCCTTGTCTTTGGAATTGACGTGCTCTTCCTTGTGTTCTGACCGTCCTCTTCTTTCTGATTTCTGTGAGGAAGTCTGAAAAGATCGAGAGGGACGTGTATCAATATCTTGATATCTATCAGGTTTTCTCAATTTATCCCAATCTCTAAGGTTGTATCTTTTCTCAGAGGTCTCCCTCTGGGGAGACTTGTGTCCTCGGTCCGGAGATCTTTCTCTCCGTTGAGGAGACCTTCCTCTGGACTGGAATCGTTTTTCTCTGGGAGTGGATTGTTTATTACCATCCCAACTCTTTTTTGGAGTGTTCAGATTATTCTTAATAAACGTTTTTTCAGGATTTTCAGTTAGTTGGGGTTTTACTGGTTTCCCACCCAAACTTCATAGGATTTATCTATGATTCTGGCAAGTTTAAAAGGTTGTTCTGCTATATCTGTTTCTTTCAATTTCTGGAGATATGTTATATCATCCATAGCCAATTGAATTGTTAATTCTTTTAGTTTAACTAAGAGTTCTTCACTTGACATTTCTTCAATGTCGGGATGTGGTGTGTAGCTGGCTAGAACCGGCCACGTTGCTCCTGGTCTACCTAGTGGACCGAGCCTGGTGATGTGATTTTGATGTTTTAGGGCGCCTTTAAACCAGAGCAGGTGCTCTTGGTAAGTTAGTGGGATTTCAACGTCCTCGAAAGGAGTGTATTCATCCGGAGGTTCCTCTATTTTGTAATAGTGGAAGTCCTGTGTTACAGCGTTTGCTGCTGGAAAGTGTATCCATGAATAGAATACCTCTGTCTGCCGATAGTCATGGGCCCTACCACGAATATGACTGTACCACCTCGTGATGATAGTCCATTTTCTATAAGTTTAATAGTTATAGTTCTTCTTACATTGACCGGAATGAGTGTAACACTCAGGTCATTTTGCTGAATAGTTGTGTCATCTAACAACAGTGGAGACACTAAGGCATCTCTTTCTTCATCACCTTCCGGCATTTTACTGACTGAAAGGTTTTAGTTGCAGATCAAGTTTCAAGGAAACAAAGATTAGGTGCACAATATTTTGGAACACTGTATCCTTCAACATTGATTAAACCAAAAAACTATACATAGGAATCTCTTCCTACTAAGTTCCGGCGGATTTTAACCTTTTACCCACTCCAGACGTCTATTGGAGTTTATACGGGAAAAAGGGTCTGTGTGAAAAAGCACGACTGAGTTACTCTAATGTCTTGCGTTAGATTATCGCCTTACCAAACGTTGGGCGCCATGTAGTGTAGTTCCTATATTCCCAATAGGCTCTGCGCTTTGGAATAATATAAACAGTAGTGTAGAGGTAGGACTGAGGTCGACTAGGTCTCTACTGACTATATTAGACTTAATTAGTTTTGCCAGCTAGCTCAGAGGTCACTAGAAACTTTCTCGAATGTTCAGGAAAGAGTTAACTCTCCGGATTTAGACAAGAAGAGATTAGCTTCTGACAACCACATAAACATGACAACTTTGCTCCCTCAGAATAAAGAGTGTATCTCTAGAGTCGTGTGAAAACAATAGACGGTTATTTCACTCAGTCAATCGTGCATACTTAGTTTCACCAGAGTGCAGAGAAATAGAGAGACGGGCGTTTTCAATAAAAGGTGTTATTTATTGAGCAGTCTTCTTTCTCATGCAAGAGAAATGAATTTCCACAATTGCAATACTTAACATAAAGTAAAGTGCGTACAGTAAAAGGAGTATTATGAAATAATACTGTAAAAGCATTAATATGGTTTCTTAGCCATATGATACTTTAAAATGGATAAAATATATACATACATAAAAACATTGACTAACGTACTCAACTGGTGCTTCTAATCTACGCCTACCCCGGTGTACCTGACCTAAGCCTAATACGTGGGAAGGAGTAAGTAAGTTTGCAGTTTAAGTTAAGTTAGGTTTGTGCCAAGGATCTGAATCAAGAATTCTCTTAAGGGTTTAGTCAGCTCCGTATCTTGGTAATAGAATGTAGGAGGGCTTGTATCGCTCTCTCAGGACTCGATCTCCCAGCAACTCGCATGGGTGACTGGAAACACCGGAGCTGGATTTTCTCGGCTGGAGAAAAAGACAGCGTCTTTCTCAGTGCGTCAAAAGGGAGGGGCGGCGTCCTTCGGCTTCTCGCATCAGCTGGGCTTCTGGGCAAGTAGATAGCCGTTCTACTCCAAACCACCGTGTGTTTGCTTAAGGCAACATTGGTATATTTATACCTGAAAGGTGCCGGGTTTGACGTAAGGTTGGACATAAGACGTCACTAAGAACTAACAGATCTTTCTGGACTCTAGGAGTTCTTGTGCAAATCAAAACAAGAGCAGGGGATTTCCCGGGCTGCTGGAGGTTTGGTTTGTTTAAAGAACACGTTGTACTTTCTAGGAGTCTAAGGAAGTAGCCTTGCCGTATTTGGACTGCATGGGCTATTACTAAATATGGATATGATTCTTATGCCTCTATAAGGATATTATTTATTATAGCCATATAAGAGCATACATCGGGAATATCGAATTGGGGTCCTAGATAAAAACACAACAATAACAGCACATGCAAGACTGACTTACAAAGCGAATTGAATGGAAGCACATGCAAAACACAACTGTTTGTTGCATGCAGTAATGCCTAGACTATAAACATGTAGATGGTAGACTAGCTTACAACACTTGTAATTAATAACCATGTAAATGTCTAATTTATGCATGTCATAATTTAAACTCTCTTTTTGTGAGTAGAGCCATATATTTCTCGGACAAGGGATATCATACGTTTATGACATGGGGTAACTACATGTGAAATAATGTTTAGTCTATGCTTCCACATACATCTCTGCGTGTGTTTTCACGTTTTTTCAGTAGAGTTATATGGAAAACATGTTAAGTATAAAAAAATTAGGAAATAAAGCATACATATGGGCACCCAACTTAAAGTACTAATTTATTAATTCAATTTAACCATCACCACTTAATATTATCCACCTAGAATGCCACACTAGTCACACACTAGTATTTTCAGTTGCTAGGAACCTTGTTTCCTAGGAACATTAGGATGTGGAATAGTGGAGGTTACCTCATACACCCAATAATAAAACCATACATTTAACCCATTCTAATCACCTTTAGCACAAGGTCAGTCTGTTTTTTTTTTTTAAATCTAGCAACAAAGTCTGGATTGGAAATGGCATAAAATATAGAGGTACTTGTGTCCCTTTCAGGTGGACTAATGACAATCTAAGGTTACCACTGTCAACTCTTAATTTAAGACCCATATCATTGCATTTGTTTTAGACCTCGCATCTTCGGCGTTGTTTACCTTAATTCTTTGCCTTCCGACATACTGTTTTTGCTGACTTCTTTTTTGCTGGCCTTAAGACTGTACACAGCAGTGCCAATGTGCTTGTGCTCTCTCTTAAAATATGTTAGATTGGCTCATACCCAATTGGAATATTGAATTTACTGTAAGACCCTAGTCAAGTGGCACTACCTGTGCCAGGACCTGTAAATTAAATTCTACTTGTGGGCCTGTAGTACTGATTGTGCACCCCCACTTAAGTAGTGCTTTAAACGTGTCTCAGGCCTACCATTGCAACCGGGGTGTGTGTCGTTTTAAACAGCCAGTTTGACCAGACAAAGTAAACCTTTTACCAGGCCCAAACCTTCCCTTTCATACATATAAGCCACCCCTAGGTTAGACCCTGGACAGCCCAGAAGCCAGGGTGCAATGTATCTAAAAAGTAGGACATGTTCTTTCAAGATCTACATGTTCTGGTAGTAAAACACGTTTTAATTTGTTTTTCACTACTGCAGGGCCTACCTCTCACACAGGATAACATTGGAGTTACCTTATTACATTTTATAAGTGTAATGTCCAAATGGGTACAAATAACCAGTTCGGGCCCGATTCTCAAAGGTAAAGTGCGATGAAAGTCTAACTTTATCACTTTCGGTATTCACAAAGGGCATTCACTATTCGTAAATGCCCTTTGTGAATACCAAAAGTTGACTTTTACTACTTTCGGTATTCACAAAGGGCATTTATTAGTAGTAAATGGCCTTTGTGAGTACCGAAAGTTGTAAAGTTAGATTTTTGTCTCACTTTACCTTTGTGAGTCAGGCCCATAGTGTTTGCAATCTCTCGAACTGCAATGGAAAATCCTAACTTATGGTGAAGTCAGTTTTTAAATTACAATTTTGAAAATGAGACTATCAGAAAGTTGGCATTTTCTTGCCTTATATACAAACACACAAACCCTGGAAAGTATCAATGGCAGGGAACAAGAGGATATGGGGCCTCATGGGTGAGTTAGCCTCCAGTCACGGCAGTTTTCACACAACAAAGCGACCAAAGATTACATTTATGTATATCAACCAATTCTCCACCTCACACCAATCTACTTCTGGGTATACACAAAATGTGATGAGATGTCCTCACACACCACCAGGTACCATGCTTCATCATAGGACTCCCCATTCTCTTCAAAAAACAGGTTTGATGAAGACTGGGCTTAAACCTGGAGTCAGAGAGGCACTTCTAGCTAAGAACTGACCTGTGAAGGATAAACATTAAAAAAACAATATGCAATGCCAAACTGACCTTTATATTTTCATGGAATACCTCTTGATGTTTTAAACCATTAATGGGGATAAGGGGATTTAGTACCCCTTCACCACACTGTCAACATGTTTTTGCCTGATGGCTCATGTGAGTAAGTGGCATTCTTTAGAATGGAAACACAAGATCCAAGTGTGGTAACTGCAGATATGCTTGCCACTGAACAAAATAGGGTTCACCTTTGTGTGACCATACTGCTATTTTCCCCATAGGTACCTGTACTACAATATGTGTTGATATTTCTCTGAGTAGATGGCCAATGGATACGTTATAATCTTCAGCATGAAACATTCATATGCCAAGTGAAAAAAGTAACACTGCACACGTGAGGTAATAGTGCTTCTATATACATTATATCATGAGGGCAGCTTAAATCTTCGCCACTATAAAGTCATCTGGGCCACATGGAGAAAGTGGTCAAGAATCTCGGTAGTCACACTCTAAGTAAATAAGTGGGGAAAACAAGTAAATCAAATGCCCTCCCCAATGGCTGGTACTGGTAAAAAAGTGGGGCTAAGAATCCATCCCTTTCCATACATACACCCCCTTACTTTATCAAGATGTGCTCCTGTCTGTGAACCTGCTGGTATTACATCCTTCCTCCCAATGAACAGAGGAATGAGAGTGTTGTCAGGTATATAAAGCCAGTGTTCAAATCCCCATTGGTCAGGATCGTACTCCCATGGCATGCAGGTGTAGCAAGTTTACTGGAAACCGCTGCTCTCTTCAAAAGTGCCCACACCTGCGTCAGCACACCAATGGAATCCCTCTGCGAGAGCCACCGTGTGCAGGGAGATCGCCTGGGGCGTGTCTCGAGTGAAGCCATTCCCACATCCCGTCCGGGAGACCAATCCCAGGCGGGCACATGTGCACCAGAATCATGGGAAATTTAGTTTCCCATCATATGTTCATCAGGCGCTCCTGCAGAGTCTAACCCACAGGGCAAGCCCCAAACTAAAGTCCACCACCACCTACAGGAGACCAAATATTGGGTGCAATGCCACTGCACCACATGTGCCCAAACCCACTTCTCCCAAATCAGCCATTATTAGGGAGGGTGGAGGAAGGGGGGAGAATGGGAGGGGAGTAGAGAATATTTTACAGTGCCCCCACTGGTACATATAACGGTCTGTTATGCACATACATGTAGAAACCTTCAAGGAAAGTGAGTGGAACCCCACTTATCATTGCTGGATACCAAATGTCAGAGACTCATACCATTTGTAATCATAGTATATCGTCATTCAGCCCCTTTACCCATGTTCTAGGAACAGTCACCATCGTGCACAAAACCCCCCTTTGCCTCTCCACCTCGAGGGATGCCTTCTCCACCGCCCAACACCTGGACCCTCGCCTACAGACCCCCTGGCCCCCATGCCCGCTTCACCCCCACCATTGCTGACCTCATCGATCCCATGCCATCGCCTCCACGGAATACATACTCATCGGAGACCTGAACTTCCACCTTGACAACCCCAGCGACCACAACTCCACGAGGCTCCTCAACATCCTTTCCACCATCGACCTGAGACAATGCATCACCACGCCCACCCACAAGGCACGACACACCCTCTACCCCATCTTTGCAGGAGGAAACAGAACCCACTTCAGCCACACCACGCAACCCCCATGGACTGACCACCACTGCATTCACTTCTTCGTCAACAAACTCAAGCTGCACATACCCGCTATGCTCCCTCCACAAAGAAACTGGAGCAGAGTCACAGAGGAGGGGCTCAACTCCACCCTCAACCGCGATCCCCCCACCGCCACTACTGATGCCAACCTCGCATCCAGGGGACTTCACACTTGGATCCCCAGCTGTGCAGATAAGCTCACCCGCTATGCTACTCCAATATTCAGCGCCACAGGAAATCCCCCTGGTTCACCACTGACCTCCAAGAAGCCAGACGCACCTGTAGACTCCCCAAGAAGAACTGGCGAAACAACAAGACACCCGAAAAACACACCACCTACAAAGACGCCATGATGGAACACCACCATCACATCTGTACCACCAAAAGAAAGTTTCTCCAGAACAAAGTCCTCGCCAATGCCAGCAACTCCAAGGAGCTTTTCAGCGTCATCAAGGAATTCAACAAACCCACCAGCGAAACCACGGTCATCACCCCCTAAGAAGACCTTTGCGACAAGCTCGGAACATACTTCCACCTAAAAATCAAGAACCTCTATGACAACTTCAATGACCAAAAACCTGACTCTGCAACCACTGCCCCCTGCAGCAGCACCAGCCAGCCCACAATCACCTCCTGGACATCAGTTACTACCAAAGAGACTGCCTCGACCATGAAAGGCATCCACTCAGGGGCCCCCACGGACCCCTGCCCACTGCACATCTACCACAGAGCTGCCACCACCATCTCACCAGAATTACGACAAACCATCAACACCACCTTCATGACCGGCACCTTTCCCGACATCTGGAAATGCTCAGAAGTCATACCCCTGCTTAAGAAACCCTCAGCAGACCCACAGACCTCAAAAACTACTGGCCCTTCTCTCTCCTCTCCTCCACAGCAGAAGTCCTAGAGAAGACTGTCAAAGCTCAGCTCGTCGACCTGGGCCACACCGCAGCACTGTCAGCAGCTTTCGACACTGTCTCCCACCACACACTCACCGCCAGACTACACGACTCCAGCATACAAGGAACCACACTGGACGGGATCCGCTTGTTCCTCACAGGCAGAAGCCAAAACATCAGACTACCACCCTTCCTCTCTGAATCCACAGAAATCATTTGCGGGGGAACCCCAGGGATTATCACTCAGCCCAACCCTCCTCAACATCTACATGGCCCACCTCGCTGCCATCGTCAGACTGCACGGCCTCAGCATAGTATCCAATGCTGATGACACCCAGCTTATTCTCTCTCTCACCGTGGAACCCACACCATCAGACTCAACTTCAAGGAGGGAATGCAGGACGTTGCATCCTGGATGATCAACAGCTGCCTGAAGCTCCACTTGGAGAAGATAGAAGTCCTTGTACTCTGAACCACCCTGTCAGCATGGAACAACACCTGGTGACCCACCACACTCGGCAGTCCTCCGATACCCATGGACCACGCCTGAAACCTCAGCATCGTGCTCGGCTCCTCCCTATCCATGAGCAAGCAGGTCGACTCTGTCGCATCCAGCTGTTTCCACTACCCTCCACATTGTCCCAAAGACTTTCAAATTGATCCCCCTGAGTCAAGGAAGACTGTCACCCATGCACTCATAACCAGCAGATTGGACTACGGAAACGCCCTCTATGACAGCATCAACAAGTCTCAACTCTGCAAGCTCCAGACAATACAGAACATCCCAGCCAGACTCGTCCTCGGCAACACCCAACATGAGCACATCAGCCATGACCCGACACGAGCACATCAGCCAACACCCAACCCCATTGAGAAGAGAATCACTTTCAAGATACTCACCCATGCCTACAAATGCCTCCACAACACAGGACCCCAATACCAAAATCAGAGAATCGCCTTCCACGTACCCAAAAGAACCCTCTGCTCCACAAACTTCGTCCTTGCTGAAATGCCGCTCATCCCCAGAGCCAGAACAGTAGGAAGAATCTTCTCCTACATCGCGGCCAAGACCTGGAACAAACTCCCTATCAACATCAGATGCACCCTCTCCCTGAACACCTTCAAGAAGGCTCTCAAGACCTGGCTTTTCAACTGAACTGAGTTGCTGTCTCCCCCACCCAGCGCCTTGAGACCCTCACAGGTGAGTAGTGCACTTTAAAACTTCCTGATCAATGGATGTCTGTGACCAAAGAAGTCCACTGCAATTCTTTCCCAGCCATGCCTTGGCAACTCTGACAAGTTTAGTGGGTTTTGGCTTGTTTTTGATGACAGGCAGTTGCATAGAAGAAAGATCTTTCATTGTTTTTCAACTCTCATGTAGAGGTGTGGAAACCAGACTCAGTCTTGGAGAGCTCATTTGGTGGCAACAATTTCACAATGTTTTTCATGGGCCACATCAATTATCTGTTGTCGCAGACTCTCCAGAATGACAATTCTCGACCGTCTTAGAACAATACATTCCTAAGTAATAGACAGTTAATCTTTGACATTATTAAACTTAAGATAGTCGCTGTCGCTAGTAAGAGGTTGAGGGTGCTGGTACCAAGACTGATGTTTAATAATGTCTTTCAGTTTCACCATGTCACTATTTTGACTTGTGGCAGTGACAATTTGTTCCACCAAAATGGCGGCTAGAGTACTTTATTTCACTGTGAAATTTATAAAACCCACAGCCATCTTAGAATGGGTGCCGGGACATTATAGAGGCACTTGTAAGAAGTAGTCACCAGGGTTCTGATCTTTTCTTGGACGATGCACGATGGTGTAGTTGTACTCTTGCAATTGCAGACCCCAACGTTCAATGTGAGGAGGCATTTTTACTTTTGGATTTTCAAAGATAGTCAATAATGCTTGATGATCGACCAAAAGCGTGAAGGGATTCCAATACAAGAATACGTAGAAATAAATGTTCAAAAGCCCACACCACTGCCAATCTCTCTTTCTCAGTTTGTAAGTAAGCATGTTCAGTTTAGGACAAAATTCAACTGGCTTACACCAAAGAAGCTTTGCTCGCATTCATGTGGCCACAGAAATTAAATATTCTACTCTGTGAAGTTGTTTAATGGGCGCGGACAGTGGCAAAGTCTTGTATGCATCTAGATCAATAGCTGTCCATGTCAAGAAACGATCATAACATGGAAACATCTTGTGGGGTATTGGCAGTTCAAAACACTTGCACTAGAAAAGATATGGCCAAAAATGTGAACTTTGTCTTGTGGAGCTCATATTTCTCAGTATTCGAAGTTAAACCAGTATCAGTGAGCAACTGACACACTTGGGTGAGAGCTTTGTCTGTGTAGCTCCAAAAACCAATATGTCATCACTGTAATTGAAAGCATTCACGGCAGGCTGTATGATAGGTCAAATGCCATCTTGAAATAGTTCTGCAGCTGATGACACACCAAAATGTAACAGGACATACCAACATGTGTAGAAAAGGTTGCAATGTAAGTACATTCTACTCAAGTTCTAACTGATGATAACCAGTATTCAGATCCAGGTGTGAGAATACCTTTGCCCCATTCAATTGTGTTATCATATCTGTAATGTGAGGATTAGGATGTCGTTCTCTTTCAATGGCCTTGTTTGCTTGACGCATATCCATGCAGATGCATATAGTTCCATCACTGTCTTTTTTGGGTTGTACCACTATGGGGGAAACCCATGGAGTTGGTCTAGCTTTCTGCAAGTGAAAGGCAATTTGTCTGTGTCTTTGAGCATTAGAACCGACGTCCTCATCAATAAGTAATTGGAATTTCATAGTCTTACATTTCCCAACCCATTAAACAATGAAATGAAATGACTTACTACTTCATGATGAGAACTCATGTTATATTTCATCAGTTTCATGTCAGCGGCTGTGCTGAACCTGACTAAACAGGTGCTTGACATTGTACCATGAAGTACCTGAAAGGGTGCTTGCACTTTTGTTTTCTTATGCTTTATCGCTGCCATAAATTAAACTTGATTTTTTAGAGACGTTGATGCAGTCCATGAATACACTTTAGTTTACAATGGCGTAGGTCGGGCGCTGGAGACAGTTCGTTATATTTCTCCTCAGGCATAATATTTATTGATGCACCACTAGCAATAATTAAAGGTATTGAACAACCAGTGACTTTTAGTATGATCTTCAGACAATGTTTGAATGACTTTGGCGCTCTGTCATGTTGGTTCTTCTTGGACAGGTGTTTTACCTCACAGACAGACAGTCAAAAATGTGCATCCTTCTCTAAGGTGAACATTGACATGGCACACCCATCCTCTTCACTTTCACTTGATATTGAAACTGAAGTACTATTTAAGATCTGGATTTCAATTTACTTCATTTGGTGTTGATTTGACTCAGTTGATGTCGTTGCTTGGCCTGATGGGTGTGCGATGAGCGTCGCTTTTGGAACGTTCGGGTGGACATTTTGTCTTTGCACCATGACTCCCCAACGTTTTCTTTCACCTTGCGCATCACCACAAAATGGTTCTTCTTTCCACTGTATTTACAGATCTCCTCAATGTGGGACATTTACCTTCATATGGAAATGAAAATCCACAAATGAAGCACAACTTCTTTTTCTGTGGAGAATGCATTCTGTGTCCCTAGGCCTCATGCTTTGGCTAATTTGTCACATATATGATTGAAAATCTCTGAGCACCTCGGGCCTCCATGTGAGCAGCTTTTCAATCATCACGCTCATCAGCTCTGACAGCCCTAAGAACTTGCTTCAGACTAAGAGTTTCTGACAGCATTCATCATCTGAACAAATCTGACAAGCATCTGTCACTCATTCGGAGGCGTATAGCTATCTCATCCCTAATATCATTGAACTTACAGTGAATGATAAGTGTATCCAGTCTCTCAATAAATTCAATTGAGAATCTCATCAGCTTTCTGTCTTTTATGACTGAAGATGTATCCTTTGTAATCTACATTTGGCATTGGATTGAACTTTGAGATTAAATACTGCTTTTATTTGACTGTATATAATTTCACCAGCTCGTGGCATTTTCTTTATGACTTTGTTTACGCCTTCACCAGCAAGAGTCGTAAGGTACTTGATCATTTTCATGGTATCTGCCTCTCCAATCGCATCAAAGAAATCATCAACTGTCTCTATCCAAGTAATCCGTCTGTCACCAATATTCAACTTTTCTGCAGTATCGAACGGCGGTGGTGGCTTAAAGAAGGAGGCGGCATTGTAATCATTTACAAGATTAGCCAACACTGAGACTGGAGTTCCTTCCAACATCAGACAGGTCTACTAGGACCTGCTTCATTCAGACCATCTCTAGGGCCCCGTAGAAACTTGACCCCTCTTGGTCTTCATGGGAGCCCTTTGATTATGGGAGACCTTTGAAGTTGTTCTGAGCCACCACCCAGCAGCTTTGATGGTGTGCTGCTTTGGGTATGGACAGCTCTGCAAGCACAACCCTGGGTGTTTTCTTCTGAAGCCACTCCGACCTGCTCTTTACTCTGTTACGGCAAGCAGTTGATTGTTTCAGATATTACTTCTCCTTAAGCATCTCTCCGTGCTGAATGTGGTTGATCTGTGTCTTGCAGCGCTTCTGTTTGCAGTGTTATCTTGCACTTTGTTGCTCTTTCGAAACCTGGTTGCATCTGCCTATAGATTTGTCACTTTGTATGAATGTATGGTTTTGAATTGCGTAGGAGTGCAGTATCTCTATGGGTTGCATTCCCAGCAGGTTCTTGGCCACTGATGTATAAACATTTCAGTGATGCTTTCAATAGCGTCAAATGATTTTCATGGAATTGGGGCTGCGCTTTGATTCCACATACACCAAACGTTGATTTAGCGCTTTGACTGAGGCCCAAGTGGCTAGCATGAGCTGTTTTCTGGACCACAGCAAACTCTCTGGGAGAGTACTGTAGATCTTCCGGTTACTAATGCCCTATCCTGTCACCATTTGTAGTTTCCTCCTCAGCCCAGGTAATCGCCAATGACTATGCCACACACAGAGCTTAGTATAACACATCTTTATTCTTCTGTGTGTAATGGTAAACTCAACATTCTAAACCGGCATTCAATTCACTATGCTCTAATTCTTACATTACAGTTCTACAAAGTCAATTAGGAGCCACAAAGGTACCACCATTACATACACAGACGACACTACAACATCCATGCCAAAAACCTTTCTACGTGCCTATTTTAGACAGTTAGATAATTAAATATCCGTCACAAGATTGGGCATTCACTTAACATCTTGATACAAGGTGTCCTGTATTATGGACTTGTAAACAATTTTTATGAATGAATACAATAAAATAATTGTTTCAAAAATTATCCACTAAACCTTTGAGCTGCTTCTAGCTTCAGGCATGGAAAAGCCACTCACATGGACTTGAGTGACAGGGTATCCTAATCTACATTCAATAATTACACAAAAGGTGCCCTTACACTCTTCAGGACAAGACCTCCAAAACATCCTCCTCCTGAGTCCCAGTCCACTGCCAAGGTGCCTCTTTGTTAAAATGTATGTATTGCTTGGCAGAAGTGATCTGCAGTATCTTTTGCATCCCACTCTCCTATTTCCCACACATTAATTTGTCATTTAAACTACTCGGTGTGCTTGTTCTATGTAGCATTTTCTTACATTTTTCTGCAATATTACTTGCCTAGCGACGCTTTGTAATTCCATAAGTGCAATACATTTAAATAATGACTGCGCACACTGATGCATTAGATCTTCACCCATTATAGCAGTGCTTGAGTGATGCCGATTTAACTATAAATGGACAAACTGCTGTCGAAAATCTGTGACACAGAAATAAGGCTTTGAACGCCTACTGCATATTTAAATAGTAAAACAAAAGCTACAAATCCATGTTGGAAATATATTTTCATATTCACAAAAGCAGGAGACAATGGGGTTTACGTCAGATGAACCTAAACCATAGTTGCATATGCAATGTTTCAAGCCTTTGCCCTAAAGCAAGTGCTGTTACATGATTATATGCAAGGAAATAATGCATGTGGCATTCCAAGGGGTGATGAGATAACCTACTTGGTGTGTTATGTGACTGAGATCTCACAAAATTGGGAAGTGGGAAAATCCATTAAGGTAGCTTGATGAAGCACAAAGACTTCACTTAAGAGATATGAGAGGTTGTTTGAGGGAACAAAAGTTAAAACAATAATACAGTAATAAACAAATAACTTATATAGCCTAATCTAGTTTCAATAGAGAAAACATCAAGGGCCAGATGTAGGTAACTTCAATTTAGCGAGTCCTTAATAGCGATTTTTACCGAATCGCTATTAAGGACTCGCTAAATGGAATGTAGGTTGGAATTGCTAAAATATTATTGATTCCTTAACATTCCTTAATAACGAATCGGTAATTGAGATTCTTTATTAAGGAATACCTAGCCATTCATTCCTATGGGCTAGGAGGCCCAAAGGAATGAATAGGAAGATATTCACTATTAGCGATTCGGTATTACGGAATCACTAATAGCGGAAGGTATTTCAAGGGTGCCAGGGTGTCCAAGGACACCCTGTTGCATCCCTGAAATGTGCATGTGTGCATAGGTGGCGCACATACATGCCCTAAGGGCACATTTAAAAAAGCAAAAAAGTGTTTTTTTAAAGGAAATCGCTACTTACCACCAACTTGAAGTTGGTGGTAATTAGCGATTCCTTAAGGCTCAAGTTCATTATTTTTAGTGCTATGTACATTGCATTTAAAGAATCGGTATTTCCGATTCCTTAAATGCAAGAGCAAAATAAGGAATCGCTATTTTGCGATTCCTTATTTTGCATGTTGGTATGACCTCACCTACATTGCACTCAGCCAAATACCGGTCGGTAACGCTGAAATTCTCTGAATTTCAGCGTTACCGACCAGTATTTAGCCACCTACATCTGGCCCCCTATAAACATGTACACTTCTGGTCAAATGTTAAACATGCATGTGTTCAACACTTCCATATTTACATATATCTTGGAGTGCGGGCTAAGGGGGTTATAATTTGGACACCTGATGAAATACAATACCATGGGTATTCAAAATGACCTCCAATTACAAGTTAAAAAATAAAAATTAAAAATATATCATTTGATCCTATATAAACCTAAAAAAAGTTATTATTTTAAACTAAAATATTTTTCCAACCTTTTTCTCCTTTAAAAATGAAATTAAAAATTATGTTGAAGCTTTATTCACACCTAAAGTAAAGAAATGTTTATTTTGATATGTATTCATCAAAATTGCAAGTAATGTATATAATCAATTAAAAGGAATGTAATTATATTTGATTTACATTTAATTTGAAATACATTTTTTTATTTAAAAAAGGTTGTTAAAATATTGGAAAATAAAATCATAAAAATGTATACTTTTTTTAATACATTTAACACTAAATTGAATTTGTTTATATTTGTACCTATTTTAAATAATTGAATTGAATTTAACATTATTTAATAATGGGTTTTATTTTAAGCCCCTATCAACATTCTTTTCTATGAAAGGATGATGGTTGGCCTTGTGTGACCATGTGTGGTGCTGACACCTCCCTACTCTTCCCTAAACCCCTCTTAACTCATCCCTACCCCCCTCCCACTTAGCAATAAGTAAGCCACTCTTTCCAGCCAATAATCCTGTTCCTAACCACATTTACTACAAAGGCCCCTATCATGATGTCGGACGGACTTGAATCTGCCCGTCATCGATTGCGAACTGGGACCAAACCACTTCCTGCTGCTTTTTCCCAATCCAGCAATTAAAATGCGACTGAACACTGTTCAGTTACATTCCTATTATTTACAATGGGAGCATGCATTCTGACCGTAATGCATGCTCTCATTGTAAAGAGCTGAGGTGCAGTTCATCCCTGCACCCTGTGGCAGGTACCTCATGGTGCCTGCCACCGGGTGCAGAGATCAACATGGGGGCACCATTGGTGCCCCTAGGCCACTATCTGGTGGCCTTGCACCCATGGGGGCCCTGCTGGTGCTCCCAAAGTGGGATTCCCACAGCCTTTTTGTGTTGGAAAGCTCGGCACAGAAAGGCTGTGGGATACTGCCATCATAATCCCTTGGGTGGAAAGAGCTGCCTGAGGGATTAGTGGAGGCTTTCCGAATGGCAGACGGGCTCTCTGAGCCCATCGGAGGCCATTTAGAAATTCTATTCAGATTCCTTTCAGACCAACTTCATCAGAATGGGTTGGTCGGAAAGGCATTCGAACAGCCAATTATGATGCCTTAGGAACGGCTCTGACTCTTTCACAGGGCATTGTAATTGGGAGCCGTTTCCCACGGCATCGTAATCGGGCCCAAAATAGTAAACTTACATGTATGAAGGTCTCTTTATCAAAAAGATAGGAGAGGTAGAGGTTTATACTTGTAAGTCTGTGAACAGCATTATTTAGACTTGAAATATCAATGACCCCCTGTAATTGGATACAATTCCTGGGACAGGGTAAAACATACAAGGAAAATTAACAATCGAAGGCAATATGTGACAAAAGCAATGTGAAGAAAAAGTTCAGGCAAAAGTTATAAAAATATTATACATTTGAATTATTTCAACAGATGATATTAGGTACATTATCTCACGACCCGGAAAGTGCTTTACTTCCTTGGATTTCAGAAGGAGGTCATTACTCATGCTTTTCAATTTATCTAAGTGAATCCAGTGCTCCCCATTAGATGTGTGCCTTCATGCCATAGAAACAGACATACATAGGTAAATAGCAATGCCAGTTTTACTAGAAAGCCATCTTTATTATCTTTTTTCCTTTTTCTTTTTATTCTATAGTTCTATCTTTCTGCAATACTGCAGTTATTTTGAAATGTTTATTTTGAACCTGTTCATCTGTTTCCTATTGTCTGCAATATTGCAGACATTTTTTATATGTATATTTTGAACCAGTTCATCTGTTTTCTTTTTTCACACATTAAATTTATACCCGAAGTGGCATGTCAATAGAGCTAATCATATCGATAGATTGACATAGCATACTGCATGTTCTAGGTCTATGTAAGCAGCTCTATATAAATATTCCTTGAAACATTGTTTAAATAATATTAAAAAAATACGCAATGTACCATGAAGATAAGTTCTTAATACTGTTTTATTTGATTTTAGATTGTAGTGTTTGATAGCTATTTCCTGACGAAGACACCGCCTGTGTCGAAATGCGCGTTGAAGATACCATCTTTATATGTACCAAATTGTTGATTTTGTAATGAATTTTAAATGTATAAATGAAAGTCAGTAACTGCTGTTTTTAAATGCTAATATCATATGTTAAAATAATTAAAATGTATAATATTTTTATAACTTTTGCCTGAACTTTTTCTAAACATTGCTTTTGTCACGCATTGCCTGGGATTGTTAATTTTCCTTGAACAGCATTATTTAGTACATTAGTAGTACTATTGCAGCACTGTTCAAATGCTACAAAATGCAGTTTGTGTATAGGGCACTTAGGGCCGGATGTACGACCCTAAATTGCGGTCGCAAACGGGCAATTGGCCCGCTTGGAACCGCAATTTAGGGCACGGCCATGTACAAACCTAATTTTGCAAATCTGAACATTGTACCAAATCGCAAAAAGTGGATTGAGACTTGCTATTAGGAAGGGGCGTGCCAAGGGGGTCCCTTCCTAATAGCGATTTGCATTTGTATATATGAATGTTTTGCAACCGCAATTGCAGTTGCAAAACACTCACAATGTATCACCTACTTCAAGTAGGTGGTAAACAATTCACAAACAGGAAGGTATCCCCAGGGGACCCCTTGACCTCAGGCACCACTGCCTGCCCTTAACAATTGAAACTGAAAAGTTTCATTTTTCTTCTTTTGAAATGCTTCCCATTTTCTTTAAAGGAAAACGGGCTGCATTTATAAAAACTGCTTTATTTAAATGCAGTCACAGACATGGTGATCTGCTGAACCCAGCAGACCACCAACCCTGTGAGTGCTAGTGCTAGCCCTTCCTAATTGGGTCACATATTGTGCCTGCCTCATTAATATTAATGAGGCATGCAATTTGCGACCCCATTAGCAATCGCAAAAAAGTGTCTGAGACACGGTTGTACATCCCGATATGCGAGTCGCAAATTGGTGAGTCGTACATCTGGCACTATGAGTACTTCTGTGCTTACCAAATGATACTCCTTAATTTCTGTAAAGGGGTGGAAAATACTCATTACCCGCCCTTCCCAAAATGGGAGCCTATCCATAGGAGATTATTCAAGTTTGCCAATCCAAGATGAAGTAAAGCTTTTATAAGGCATGCCACTTCATGTTTGAATATTGTAAAAGGAAGGGAATCATTAAAGGAAGATGTTTCAGATTGCATTTGTTTCATTACTTTTCATTGTGCCCTACTACTGTCTTTGTCCCAGATTACAGGTTTATGCTTCTAGCTGATCATTTTCTGCAATTCTACATGAGGGAGGGGTTCTTGAGTCTTTTCTCCTGATGTCAGAGGGAGTTTGTTGTCTTGCAGATTACTTCACTATTTATCTTCTTCTCCAATCAGGAGCTACAGATTGCCAGGAGGTATTTTTCTATTTGTAGATTTTTCCTCCGAACTGGGACCATTTTACAAGAAAGTTGAAATCTGTTGCTCATGTTAGTTTAAGCAGTGTGGCATTATGGCTACTGGGATGAGACACTGTTTCCTCGGTCAGTTCAGTAGAGGACTCAACAAACCCTCTCAGTGTTCAGTGTTTGACAGATGAATGTTACCCTATTGACTGCTAGGGTTGGTAATGTTCTGGAGGTGTAATGTTCGACTGACATTAAACTTTAATTATTCTCCATTTGTTTGGCAATCCAGTGAAGTTAAGAGATTTTTTGTGGGTTCTCTTGTGTTACATTTACCCTTTTGTCTTGCACAGTTTAGTAAATACCAAGTCAAAGTGGGATACCTTATTAGTTGCTTTACCTGATCAGCATTGGCTTGGGCATTACTTTTGTTACAAATCTGTATCCATGTTTTTGGTATTATGTACCTTCTTTTTTACCATTCAGGAAGATGTTTGGATATCCTCAGAGTACTATGCTGAAAAAGCATTGCGAGATATTCAACAAGGCGGAATGGATGTATTAACTTATGCGATTTGCTTTGGTCAATCGGCATCTGAAACTATCTGGGTAGAAATTATTCCAATGATTCTATTCCAATGTGGATTTAAAGAACAAGTTAAGGAAAAATAGATTTTTTTCATAATGTCCCACTTTATTTTCGGGCTGCGTTTTAATTTCATACTGCTGATTGAACACACATTAAAGAAGATAAGAAAGGAGAGAAAGAAGTCTTGAAAAAGCTACTCTAATTTCTCTAGAAATTTTTTCTTATTCTGGTTGATTTAAGGTTTCGATGGGCCCCTTGTCCCAAGAAAAGCCTATTCACATAGGGACTTTGAGGGGACTTGTGACTGGAAGTGAAGCAAAGACATATAATTCAGGCCTGTGCTAAACAGCACTAGTGAAATGCTGTAACTACTGAATCACCTCCTGAGAAGAGGACAAGAATGCCTTGGCTACCTTATATTGGAACTTTTACAAATAATTATGACAAACATATTCCATCTACCAATTTCTGTGAAAACAGAAGAAAACATTGTTAATGGCCCTTTATTGTTGTACAGTGGGATATGTGTAATGTTCATTGACCATATTTGGGACACTAAAAAAATACTTTAGAGAGTTATGAAGGCTACTGAAGTGATGTAAACTGTTTTTTGACTCACCATTAACCATTAACTTCAGGTCTAACATGTTACGCTTCTTCTCCATTGCAAGTCTTATTTGGGGATCATACAGAAGTGTTATCTCAAGACATTATTCAGCTGTTATAGCTCTCATAGTGGGCTATTAGAGCAAATAACTGCATTCCTAATCCAGTAATTCACTACTATGATATATCATCAGTGTGTAAGAGAACCTGTTACTTATTGTTGCTAGGTCATAAAGGAATTGCAGCCCCTCTAGCAGGGTTCCATGAGAGCCTGTCAGAACAACACTGGCAAGCAGCCAGCAGAGCTTCTGGAAGGGAGGGGAGGCAAAGGGAGGTATAGAGCCATGGGGTGGTGGGGAGTAGGTGGACAGTTTTTTTTCTTTTTTACATTTGGGACAAGGAGAAGAAGCCATGTTATGTATGGCCTCTTGATATTCCACTGACCCTGCATTTTAATTGCAAGCAGGGGAGATGACTTTGGGAGCCATACACAACATAAAATCATAAATGGGAAAGACGAAACAAACTGGTTATATTTCATCTCATTCTTCTCGGTGAAATCATAGCGAACTCGAACTTCGCTCTCATTGTCAATTTCTCAACTTGTTTTTGCCAGTTTATTAAGAATTTCACTCAGGTAATCATTGGCGTTGCCTTGTTTTGAAAAGAAGACTATGAAGATGTCGTTTTTCTCGAATGATCAACCTGAAAAGGCTTTTAATATGCTTCAAAAGATGTTTACTCACAAGTCAATAATTTGTCATTCTCAGCCTTTGAAGACTTTTATTGTGGAAACAGAGGCCTGTGAAAGAGCAGTTGGGATAGTTCTGTCACGTTAAGGATAAGAAGATCCTGTCTTTTATTTATCTCATGTGTTATCAGAAGTTGAATGAAACTATTCAGTACTTGAAAGAGAATGCTCTCAGTCATGAAGATGGTTTGTATTGACTGGAGTCATCTCTTGGTGGGTACTAGACAACCATTTGAAATTCAAACGGATAGTGGGAAATTTTCAGTACAATGATAATTGTCAAGCTATATGGGCATTATTCTTTGCCCATTATGATTTTACTATTATTTAAATTAATGGTTAAAGAATGTACTGGTGGCTCCTTTACCCCGATGTTATCCTGAGACATCACCTATTTAAGATAAGTCAATATATGTCTTTCAATGTGTATTTGGAATAGTTCCGTTTTTTTAGATTAAGTCAAAATGTCTCATGAATAGATGGAAATGAAGGTCTTAGAATATCTTTATTTAAATAGCCTCGAGATCAATTAGAAGAATAGTATTTAACCCAGCAAGCTATTTTAGTTGTGGCTAATAAAATACAGGTGCAGGTTACAACAATTTGTCATGCCATTTCTGGTCATAGAGATGCGAAGTCTACCTTGAAATTAGAGTTTCTTTCTTTTTGGTGGCCTGCTATCTATTCTCATGTCCAAGGGTATGCCCTTGCCTGTGTTATTTGTGCCCGACATAACTCCTCACATACTAAGCCTTTTGGATGTTCGCACTGTAGCCAGTGGCTTCTAAATGTCGGCAAGCTGTTTTACAAATTTCATGATGGAGCTTACACCTTCACAAACGATATCTTGTGATAAAGTTCACGGTAAAAGACAAATACAAGGAGATGATGAACGGAGCACTGAACATTTTCAAACCCTCACCCTTACTCACAGATCTGGGTTGAATCCATCATCGTTCTTTAGCTCACATCGCTACACTAGTTCAGACCCAGCCATATGCAGATCAGTCTTGACCTTGTTCCCCATGACAACAGTCCGGCCCGAACTGCCTAGGCAGGTCTTCCCTGGACAGGAAACAAGCATCCTGGGACTGGTTTCAGGGTAACACCCCTCATCAGCCAGGTTAGCTTGAATCCAATGCCAAAGTTAGCAAGGGACCCATGTCTGGGCACACCCTGTCAACTTAGGGTGAACAAAACAAACTCAAGGAGATGATGGACGGAGCGCTAAAACTTTTCAGACACTCACACACAGTCACAGAGTGGAATAGCGTACAGTGAAATAGCCTACATTGGAGTGGAGTGGTATAGAATGGGGTGGCATATCATACAGTAGAGTGGAGTGGCTGTCTTAGAATGGCACGCTGTAAAGTGGAGGAGCATAGAATGGAATGGTGTAGACTGAACTGGAATGCCATAAAGTAGAGTGGCATATATTGAAGTGGCATGTTGTAGAGTGGTGTAGAGTAAATAGGCATAGAGCGGAGTGGCATAGAGTGAAATAGCACAAAGTGAAGTTGGCATAGAGTGAAGTAGCATCGAGTGGAGTAGCATAGAGCGGAATAGTATAGAGTAGAGTAATGTAGAGTGGAGTGGAATAGAGTGGCATAGTATGGAAGGGCATACAGTGGAATATTGTAGAGTGAAGTGGCGTACAGTAGAATGCTGCCCAGTGGAATGAGCGTATCTTAGAGTAGAGTGGAGTGGCATACAGTGGAGTAGCGTGTCGTACAGTAGAGTGGGGAGTTGTGTTATAGAGTGCTTTGTCATACAGTCTGTTGCAGTGGAGAGGTGTAGAGTGGAGTGGTGTACAGTGCAGTGACATAGAGTTGAATAGCATAGAGTGAAGTGGTGTAGAATAGAGTGGTATAGAGTAGAATAGGGTGGAGTGGGGTAGAGTGGATTGGCATAGATTGGAGTGGCGTAGAGTGGAGTGGCATGGAGTGGAATAGTGTAGAGTGGAGTGGCATAAAGCGGGTAGGCATAAAGTCGAGAGGGGTAAAGTGGAGTGGTGAAGAGTGAAGTGGCATAGAGTGACGTGACATAGACTTTAATATCATAGAGTGGAGTGGTGTAGAGTTGAATAGCATTCACACAACTCTGAGTTAGCTCTTAGTCGTTTATCCATTTGTATGCAAATGTCAGCTAGGCAGAATATTATTAAACAAGGAGGAAGAATTTGCTTCAAACACCCACTTTATATACGCTTGGATCAAGTTAATCAACAACCTCTACACAACCGCACTTAAAAGATCATTCTTGTCGAATCATACATCATTTAGAGTTTGGCATGTGCTGTGCACATCCTGTCCGTTGCTTAGACTGGGCTTTGAAGTAGAATACTTGCCTGGCCATTTCACACTGCTCAAGAATAAGCTAACTGATAAAGCATTTTATATAGTTTTGAATGATGTGTTTCACTTGCAGTCGGATTATCTGAGAGACGTTTGCCATAGGTTTTTCTAAAAGAATATAAGCTGTTTGTCCTGGATCTGCTAAACTGGTCGTGTGAGTGTGCTTTTTTTCATTATCAATGGTGTAGGTATGAAGCGCGAGTGCACCATTTAGTGTAAATGTGATAGAAGTGTAAAAGACTATTCTGGTGTGGGGCAGTTCATGTAGAGTTTTCATGAAGGAAGTGCGCCGCACACAGACCTGAGTAGGTGGCGCTGCCTGTGCTACTGGGGTTTGAATTGAGAGTGACTAGTCTACCTGTGGACATAATTTTACTGATCATAACCACTTTATGTGCGTTTGGAAGGCTGCAAATTAATATTTTCTGTTGTTGTTTTGAAACATTGTAGAGTAATTGCGCTTTTGGCTGTTAATGTACTGACATAAGCCTTCTAATTGATTTGGCACAGCATCTGGATAATGAGTTTTTCGGTAAATTGTTTTTGCTACATGAATGATGAGAAAATGCAAATGATAAACCTTTCTTTGTAGTTAAATGTCATATTAAAATGAATTTCGAGATCGACTTGTCCAGTTCCGATTTTGCTGTAATTAAGGACAGAATTATCGCCTAAGAGCCAAGTTCCAAGCCTTGATTTCATCTTCGTCAATAGAAACGTCTTATTTATCTATGTATTGAATGTAGGACAGCTTGCTTCCTTTCTACAACTATGAAAGTTATGACGTGGTTCTTTGGCGAGCGCTCTGGACAAAGGTTAGGTTCAGAGCTTTATGGAGAAACATACATGTACTAGTTTTTCACGTAAAGCTACGTGCCTTGCATTGCAATGAAAAGGAGTAAAGAGGACAGCGCACTTTCTACCCCTTCCCTTTAAAAATACTATGTAAAGACAATAAAAAAAACGTTTCTCCTACTTTACGCCTGACTCAAGGAGCCATAAATGTGTGGCGCAGTCTTGTCCACAAATGTTAGCAGGTCGGGCCTTATGACAAAAGCTATGGGAGGTTGCATGGGAATGATCACGTACTACCCATGGGACTCCCCTGGGATGCAAAATAGCCCAAAGCAGCACATCGCTACTTTGCATTATTACTTCAAGGATACTTTTCAGCGCAAAACAAGCTTGATCTGGAGAGTAAACCCCAAATCAACAATTTGTGCCAATTTGCTCACTTTTTGAGTCTTTTCACTGGCAGAAATTCTTGATAAAGTCGACATATAGAGCTAATTGAAGAAGGCAGTACTATTTTGTTAGCAACACACACGAGCTGTGCAGTGACCTGCATGTTCATGTTGCAAACCAAGAATAGTTACATGCTTTTCTCTTTCTGTTTTTGTAAATGGTGACTGTGTGGCTCCTTTTCGACGTGGTTTGGTCATGCTACACCCTCGCTTGATCTGGATAAAGCATTGTTTATTTTACTAATGTCACAGCACTATTTCTATTCAATAACTTGGACCTTGATAAGGGATGTTGGACAGTTATATGAAATTTTACATCATGTCACTCAGTTGGGCTTCCATGTTCATGAAAACATAGTGTGTTGTATTTTCTCTGTCTCAATCTACATTTCTTTTGAAGAAAGCAGATGGACGTGACAGCTGCTATTGATGGCTAAGCAGGAGACTAGATATCATTGGCTTGCAGTGATGGTGATATTGCACCTCACTGATTCTATAGGTTACTGCTTCAAGGCATTTATGATACATTCGTATATTATTCCATAGTGTGAGTCCTGTAACATTTTTTTCTTTGATGACCTCCTTCTTTCAAAGGCTCTGTTGTAGAAATGACCTGTGGTATACAGTTGGTTGATTCAGATAATCTCGACAGAAGCCGTGAAGTGATTACCTCATTTCCACGTTCCCACCCTTTTCATTGCTTTGGGGAGTTATGTACTTCCTGACACCAAGTACCCCTGTTTGATTAGGTGAGGAGGTAAATTGCTGGACATTGGCTCTATCTAGGTTTCTTTCAAGTTAGATTAGGCTGTATATTTTGCCAATTATCAATTTAATAATTCCTGTGTGTTATATGCTTTCTGTTCAGGTGGGTTGAGGACAGGAGTGTTTTTGGAATGAATGCACGTTGGAAAGTTGTATGGCATAAACAATTGGATTATGGTAGGACACTCATTTATGACCTCGAGGAATATCTTCAGCCCTTAGGTGCATACACATTGTCAATAATTTTGTGTTAAATCTCTTGAATGCGGTGAGAGAGATGTTCAAGTCTTCTGCATTACCTCCGCTAGATGGAGGGCACGGAAGTCTTGTCCTCTTCATAAGTGGAGAAAAACCTTCTAGTGCTTTCACCGGAAGGATTTTCGTTTTTGAAAATAACCTCAAGTGGAAAGGGTAGAGCTCCACCTAACAGCCTGAGATTAATATTTTGTTATCAGCATGGCGAGCAGTGTGCATAATTTGCTTATGCTACACTGATTATAGAGAAATGAGTCAGCTTCTTTAGGTGCTGGTTGCTTTCACTTTGATGGATATTCAGGGGGTTGCCACTTGAGCATCGGTCAAGACAGTAAAGTTACCATTGGAACTGGAGAGCAGAATGACCACTAAAAGCCGGGAATATTATGTTTTTAAATGGGGTGGGGTCTGGCCCATCATGGCAAATATGCCATTTCAATCACCCCCAAAGCCCCAACAGTCTTTCTGCCCCTGAGGGAGATCTTTTAGGATTTGCCCCCAATCTGTCCATAGGGTGCTTAAACTCCACTGGATGCCAGGGATAGAGTATATATAAAAAAAAAAATAAAAATGAGTGGTGGCTGGCCTGTCCTGCCCTTAGACTGTACTCCAACCCATAAAACTGTTGTCGTTCCAGCACATTTTCTTACCAAGACTGCCCGGCAAACTTCACAATATGGCTATTTTTCCCATATTTATGTGACCGAAACTCAAGGCACTTCCAGTCAATTGCCAAGGTCTTACAACCCTGCATTTTCACACTTCTGATTGACACAAGTCATTGGGAATGGACCAAAACTATAACTGCGTGAAGACCTCATTGTCACCTCTTTAATTTGATAGCATCCAGGTTTCCACTGATTCCTGTTGTGGGCAACAGGCACAGTCACAAGTGAGGCACTATTGTTATAAAGTGAAATCTGGGCATGATGGACAGTATGAATGTTGTGGCTGCCCACAAATTACAAAACATTCCCTATGAGAAATGTGAGAAAATCCATGATTTTAGCCAAGTGTGATGTTTGCATGGCACTACGTATAATAAAACATAGTAGGCCCCATGCAGGTCACACCTCCCTGAACTCGCTTTGGTGTCTTGTTGTTAGGAATGCCTGGTGTTGGTATATTTCTGTGTGTGGTGACAAGCATGCAGCCCCAAAAACACAGCTGCCCATACCACCACAATGGGATAATTTGCATAGCGCAATCTCGATAAAACCTTTCTGATTTTGTTTTTTTTTCCTCTTACGGGTGAGAGGCCCAGCCATACACGTGGGGTGCCATTGCAGAAGTGACAGACCCATGGGAACACTGGGCCACAACAATTTTCAAAACCCTGCAGATTATAGCACTTTCCCTCATTGAAAAAGTTTGACACTTGCAGACATTCTCTCTAAGAACACATCGTGGGAACCATAGAAGTCCTATAATCTTACACTCTCCCAGATGTCTAAGTTTCAGAAACAACTGGGTTTGTAAGGTTTTTCTGGGTGGCAACTGGTCTTGGGCCTAAACACTGCAGCTTCACTCATCGAAAGAATGGAATACCGCTGCTACCAGCATCAACAGAATGGATCGATTTCCTAGGCACATTCATGATGTTTCCCTGTTATATTTTAAAAACTTTCTTGCAGTGGGTGATAGGCCCAACCACACAAACGAGGTACCATTTTTATCAAGAAAAGTGTGGGAATGCAGGGTAGTATGTATTTTATGGTTCTCTGTCGATTCCAGTACTTTTCCTCACATAAATGTGAAGAAAATCCACAATTTGTACCAAAGTTTGATGTTTGAAGGGCATTGTGCATAAGAAATCCCAGTGGATTCCACACTCCACACTCCGCCCTGGACTCCTTTGAGTACCTATTTTTTAGAAATTTGTCGGTTTGGTAGGTTTCCATAGGGTGAGCTTAGCACAGTAAACCTTCCGTTGATGCCATTTTTAAAAGACCAACAAGTTTTCTTAAGCTTGAACTGCCCCAAACATAAAAGCATCACCACAGGGTCGTGGAAGCCACAGCACTTAAGGAGTTCAATGTTTGGCTGATTGGTTCGTTCTAAGGGTATAGAATATGTGTAGCTTCTAGGCCAAAGAGAGGGATTCATGTTCCGCAAGGTATGTGAAGATATGAGGACATTTGTAAATGTAAATTTCCTTGCACGACGCCTTCTGTTGCCAGTGTCTTTGCTTCTGCTGGGGGCTACTTTTGCCTCTTCGTGCCCCCTGGTGGGATTGGAATCCCAGGGTCCATCTTCACGCCAGCACCGCCATTCCACCAGACACCTGCTGTGCCCACAGGGGACTACAAGTCCCAGCATACTCTGCTGTTCACCCAGGTGCTGCTAACGAAGGGGGGGCTGTCACTGCACTTATTGCGCTGCCTCTCCCCCCCGCAGCATTGGATGCGTGTGGAAGGCACCCGGGTGAAGCCCAGGCCAAGGGCAGGCCGTCCTTGCCTGTCATTTGTCAGGAAGAGGCAGGGCAGGGCCACCCACCTTGAGTTTGGGCTTTCGGGTCAACAAAACTGGTAGGACTTTCTGGGAACCGTTTAACTTCATTGGGAGCAGTTGGTGGATCTAGGGATACTCCAAACAGGCTTTACACCTGAAACAATTTGCGGATATTGTTTAACTCTTTCACCCAGCTGTCCACCAACAGACTGGTTATTTGTTCATTCGACCCATAGGACCGTTTCTCTTTTGTATCTTCTTGTACTGTTTTTTACAATTGTGTGTGTTGGGGTAGCCTGATCTCCCTGGATCTATCCTTGGGGTAATTTGGTATTGGTTCTTTTTTCCTTTGCTGTGTACATGCACAAGCGTGGTTGTGTAACTAAAAAACATCTTCCGGTGATGATGCAGGCCCCAATTCCCCAAACCTCGATTGATAGGATGCTTCAGAGAGCTATGGGGTAGTCTCAACTGAAATAGAGCTTACATAGAGGCGATTATCCCTAACCCCAGACATATTTCTTCAGACTTCTGAGCCACCAATCTCTGAATTATCTTGTCCTGGATCTACTTTTGGTCCACTAGAATCCTTGCCTGGTCCAAGTGAGACATTGCCACCACCCTTACAACATTCCTCAGTAAAACCAACAACCGGTAAAGGAAGAATGACTGCTGCTCTATCTAAGGCTGCTAGGCGTAAAATAGGTAACAGGATAGGAATCAAGAAAAGGATAAGTCCGGAAAGAATTTCCAGTGAGGATGAACCAGCCAGCCTTGGGGGAGTGGCAGAACCACTCCAACAATAGATCTACCCCGAGCCTCACTCCCCTATGTAGTGTACCTGAAATTAAACCAGGCCAGAGAGAAACTCAGTTGGAATTGAGGAATAAGTGCCTTTTTGGCTCACCAGTTATGGACAGTTTCCCTATCATAGGGCAGGTGAGATATTACTAGTTCGAAGAGTGGGATGGGTTGGTAAGCGCCCCAAATATATTACAGGAGACTGTATAGGTATTACATTTAAGAAATCTCCAGACAGTCCAAATCCTGGCAGACCAGTTCTCCCATTTGTATGCACCGCTTACTGGGATTGAACCAAATACCCTGGACTTTTTCTATTCTTGTATTTATCCACCCCCCTGGACTCCTTGCACTAGAGTTCGAACACACTGGTTTCAACCCCATCCAACAATAGGCCAAACCCCTAGAATCCAGAACAATGTGGCGGTAGCAGATCGATTTGGGGCCCTTGAAGAGGTGGATTGACTTATGTTGCTCCCTGATCTTACTCCTAGCCGGTGGTCTCGGGGGGCCAATAGAGAGTTTAAACTAAAAAACACTGGGATCCAGTCACAGAGTATTCTAGGCATGTTTGAAGATGCACATGGGGAGTCTCAACCTTAACCTCATCAGGGACCTCAAGACTTTAATGGTGTTAGTATAGATGTGTCAAACAATCTAGCCCTCCTTAAACCTGATTTCATACCTCCAAGTATGGTTAGGAATAGCTCCCTAACGGAAGTGGGTTTATCAGACTCCGGGTCTGAGCCAGATATTACACAAACCCCCAAACCCTCTGGCCATAAATTATATGATGCCACTTTGAACTTAGGCCACAAACTGAGGGTCTTGTCTTGGAACCTCGCTGGTATTAAAGGTAAACTCCAGAATCCTGACTGGAGGCAATTTGTACAAGATTATGACGTGTGTATGTTCCAGGAGACTTGGGCAAGAGAGGACGTTGTTATGAGGGGCTATGTAACCTTTAATGTGCTAGCCACTATGGGGGGTAGAGGCAGACCATCGGGGGCTTAGGCACGTGGGTTGCTACACATCTTGGCTGTACTGTTGAACAGTTGAATACTTCATCTGATGACATCCAGTGTACCTTTCGTTACTTTTTCTACCAGGACTAAAATTGCCTTTATTAACATCTATTCACGCCCGGTAACTTTTGCACAGGAATCCCTGACCATAGATGTGCTAACCACATTCATCAAACTAATTCCCCCCAAATAAAAGGATGGCTTTAGGGGGAGACTTAAATTGTCAATTTGAGCCTCCAGCCACTTCTACTGAATCTTCCCTTACTGATGAGGGTTCCTTTTGGTTAATCCCCGAACCACAAATTTCTCCGGTAAAGGCCTACACTCCCTTGGTTCTCCAGATCACTGCAGTAACACTAACTCATGCATTGAGGGCATGCACTGGTCGTACTAAGTCAGACCAACCAGGGAAGCCTACTTTTGATAGACAAGGGCAATCATCCTTATTGGATTATATCCTAGTGGAAGCAAGCATATGGCACTGGGTCGTCGACTTTTCTGTCTTGCCAAGACACGACAGTGACCATAATGTTCTGGTACTCGACCTCAAGCTCCCGGATCTCTACAGTCGCTCAATTACTAGCTCCTCCTCTGGCAGCACTCTAGCACTAGCCAATAATAGAAGGAATATGAGATGGGAAACCCTGAAGCAGTCACCAGGCAAGGCTGCTGCCCATCATTCTTTAATTATTTCACCTTTAATGGCGATAGAGGAGGCTGCCCAGACACTCAATTCTCCTGATACCATTGCTCAACTAACGCCTTTACATGTGGATCTGACCACTAGCCTGACCAACATCTTCAATCCCCTGATGCACTCCAAGGGTAAGAGGAGCCCTAAATCTACTTGGTTTAATAATTCTTGCCGAATGGCAAAGAGCACCCTTATCAACGCTATAAAAACCAAAGATAGATCCCTGATAAAAACAAACAGGGCTCTATATAGTGATAGTATAAAGCTAGCCAAAAAGAACTGGGAGCCTGAAAGATGGGATGCAATCAAACAGGCACTTACCAGCAGGGATATGAAGGCATTTCGGATCCCAGTTCGTACGGATAGCTCCACAGAGAACTCACCTATTGAGCCGAACATCGCTGCAGACGCCTGGAAATTTCATTTCCAATCGTATTCCACACAGGAAACCTTTGAGCTTATTGAAGGAAATTTCTCAACCTCAGAAGGGAATACCCTTGAAGTGTTGAGTGCAATTGGGAAGCTTCCCCTTGGAAAGGTCCCCCAGTTTAGATAAGATCGGGAACAACCCAATATCTGGGGCCCCTATCTTTGGGTAATATTTAACGCCATTTTAAATGGCATGAAAATCTCAGACACCTGGTTAGAGGCTGACATTTTTCCAGTATATAAGAAGGGCTCACCCCTCCTGCCCATTAATTACAGGCCGATCAGCCTGATTGACGTCACTCAGAAGTTGTTTACCAGGATTGTCCTGGAGCTTCTCTAGTCCTGGGTGGACGAGCGCATAATTCTGAGTGGTACCAGGCTGGTTTCTGTAAAAACATTTCCACTATTGACTAAATATTCAGGCTCCAATTATTATATTGGAAAACAGTGTCATTAGATGGTGGGAGCCTCGTTTTGATTTTCGTTGATCTTAAATCAGCCTTTGATTTGATACCTCAAGATAAACTGTGGGTGGTTCTTGAGCAAATGGGCATTCTGTCCTACTTGCTGCCTTTGATTAAGCGCCTGCATACTGGAGATTTTGCCCAGGTGAGATACGGGAAATATGGGGAATTAACCCCCCGTTTTCCAGTAAATAAAGGTGTATGGCAGGTGTGTGTTCTCGCCCCTACACTGCTCTGTATTTTTATAAACGCTCTGGTGGACCAATTAAATGAGGTAGCTAACAATGATGCCCTAAAGCTGGTCCGTGACAAGGTGCCAGCTATGATATTTGAGGATGACACTTTGTAACTATTCAAGTCTCCCATGGGCATCCAAAGGATTCTTGACAGTTTCTCTTTATTTTTTAAAGACAAGGGGTTGGAGATCAACACATCAAAAACCAAGTATATGGTTTTTAATCCAAGCAAAACATCTTGCCCAAATCCCTCTCTAAATGGCATCCAGTTAGAGAGGGTAGCTGTCTTTCATTACCTTGGTGTTACACTGTCAGAAACATTTGGTTGGGGCCCACAGCAAGAAAAGGCAGGCTTAAGGCTAGCACAGATGGCTGGGGGAATAGTAAAATCATTCAGGACTCCTCATATAGACTTCTGGGCCTGTTGGCCGAGATTTATAAAGTCCAAATCAGGAGTGCTATAATGTATGGGGCAGATCTTTGGGGTCAACTCCCTGCAGGTGGACTGGCCAAATTTGAGAATAAGTTTATGAGGCAGCTCTTGGGTTTACCGCTAAGTACCCCTCTCATAGCCCTACATATGGATCTTGGGATTAGACCCATTGACGAGGAGATTGGACTGTGTCTCTTGACTTTCTGGCGTAGATTAAGGGGAACCTCCGAATTAACAGTCTACTAGTCTGAACTTAGGGTGATTCTGGGACTCCCAGGGGTGGGAAAGCTATTCTGGTTTGTACAGATAAGAGATATGTGCTTCAGGTTAGGCCGGCCAAACCTATGGACTCACCCTGAGGAAGTGTCCCTGACAATATCACGGATATAACTAGTTAAAGCTTACAGACTGCTTAGACTGGCTGAAACTCAGGGGAGCACAAAACTAGGCCGCCTAACTTCTGACTTCTTTATTTTTAAAGACTAGTATCTATTTGAGTCTTTCCTTGATGTTGTTCAACCATCCATGGCAGGGAATCTATATATACAATTCAGAATGGTTTCCCTGCCGGTTCACACATTTACAAACAAATGATCAAAAGCTTCTCCCATTGGATGTCCTGCTGGCAACAGCCAAGAAGAGTCAGCTATTCATGTTTTCTTCTTCTGTCCTGGCTATAATATCGCCAGGAGGCATTGGCTCTTACCACTTTGCAGGAATTTAGGGTATAGGCAGTGTCTGGAGGCCTTTAGAGTTTTGAGAACTGCCATCCATCCTCCGATTGTTTTTGCTGTGTCCCATTTCCTCAATTCTATGTGGCATAGGCGCCGTAAGTTTTTAAATCCCCCCGCATATGTTAAACGCCCTCTTTATATTTTCTACTGTTTTACCACTATTAATTCAATAAATCGCTTTTTTTAACTTCTTTTTAATTTTAACATCTTTTTAACTGTTATGAAATTTGATCAATTCATTTGCATTCTGGTTATATTTTATAATGTATATTGCTGTTTTTATTGCCCAAATCCAGTGATGTATGTATTATATTTTCTGCTTTTATGGTCTATAATGACCGAAATATAGCTTGGAAATGGTAAATTGCACGACATGAACACTTGTGGTTCACCAACTTGCTAAAAAAAGATGAGCCCAAGAGCTGTATCATGAGTGCATTTAGAGCGCTGCACCAATGTAGAAGGGGTCTTTGTGCGTTTTCTTCATGCTAAATGCAAACATTATCTTTAACAGTCTCTGAGCTAGTACCTGAGCTGCAATCAACAGACCTCAGAAACACAGTGAAGTATTTTCGTTTTGGTGTATGAGCTCTGCCGATAGCCACACGTATTAAGTCAGAGATTTTTAGTTATCGCACATGCTGTTGATGGAAAAAAAGTGCTGAGACCCCATGTGCAGCAGCTCATTGCAAATAATAGGATCATTAACGTTTTTCATACCCTGTCAACCAGGGGGCAGATGGTGTTAATCTTATTAAAAGGATCACCCCATCCTTCACAAGGCTAACACGTGCCTCTTAAAAAGGATGTGTCAAAGGTTACTTTCTTTGCTCTACTATTCTGACTGCTCACAATACTAGCAATTCTTTCCTCAACATTATGAGCCCTGTTCACAAACAAAGTGGTAAATCTACACCTGTTGATTGACTTCTATGTGCACGTGCAGAGTTACTATCTTTTGGGATTCTCCAGCTCTAACTGAAATCAGCATGGAAAGCTGCGCCTGAGGTAGGTTTCAAAATATGTTACTTTAGCAATCAGGTGATTCTAAACTTTTTCTAACGTTCCTTAGAAATCCGCAAGCAGTGCTGATCTCTTGTGGAAATGCACTTTTTTCCCTGTAGGGAAAATATTTTCCATGTTAGAAGCCCTTCCTTACATACCCCAAAAAAGTAGGGGTGAACCATTTTCATTCCCAGCTTGAAAGGGGAGTGACACCAGCTCTCTGTTGAAGTAACTCTCCTAACACTTCAGCAGTTGGAATGTGTCAGACTGTAGTTTGGCAATACGGACAAAGTTTGATTTTTGTGGGCGTTCCTAAACTTTCAAGACCAGCCACACCTTGAAATGCCCATTTTGCCACCCCATTTAGCTGGAAGTTCTCTTCACTCTTGGCGGACATCTCCTTCTCAATAAATGGGATTATGCCTGCAAAAAATCCCTTTTATGTGTTCATTGCAGGTATCAAAAAGATGAATTTTGACATAAAAGTAAGTTTAAAACCACATTTATGTTCTTGATTAGTGCGTAATGAGTACTAGCAACCAATCAGCGGCATCCTATCAAACTTGTGATAGTTTTGCATCCTTTTTTCATTTTGAAGATTATTTTGTGGAAGAGCAAACAGAAATTGTGGTATAATTGGTAAGGATACCCATGGGAATCTTTACACTATTGGTTAGGAAAGAGGCAATAATGACCCAACCCACTAGCTTGTGCTATGCATAAATGTGGCATTCCCATACACCTCCTTCAGAACACTATCTGTACCTGTGAAAGAACAGACGAGGGCAAGGCCTGCTGTATGTAACCTGTAAGGAGCCCTGAAGAACTGGACCTGTTACCTCTTGTACCTAGGACCAAGAAGTAGACTCCAACGGTCAGTATGATGTCCTGTGGTGTCACAGGGCTACCAAAATCCTCAAGAAGTCTTTCATTAAACTTTCAGCTGATCAGTAATAACTGGACCTGACCAGGACCCTGTTGCTTGCCTCTACTGGAGTAAGCCCTGGCACAAAATTGCTTTTCCTGAGGCCCTGGGACTCTTGTTTGTGTCTGACAAGACTTCTCCTTCCTCTCCAGTAACCTGGGACCTCCAGACCTCTGGACGGGGGCCTACCACTCAGCCTACCTGACCTTGCAGGGTTAAGAAATCTAATTTTCCCTCTTGAAACTTGTCTGGAGAAGCAAATGCAATTCAGTACACCCTTAGAAAGAAGGTATCTGGCCCTGTATGCCCCAAAATTGAATACAGCGGCAGTGTTTCCCTACTTAAGGATTCAGAGGTTCAAAAAATAAACTAATGGGCTTATTTAGATTGTTGAGAACATTATCCACCCCCCTGATGTAAAGATGTCCTCTATTAAACATTTTAACTGTCCCTTACTGCGACTTTTTTCATGGTGGTAAGGGGGAGTCAAAACTGCCAATCCGCCTGGCCACTCTAAATTGGGTGGGCGGTCTAATTGCCAAAACTCCAATTATCTGTACTCCATCGGGCCATTGGAGGAGTGTGTTAGGGCTGAAGCACAAGTAGTATTATCCCCCCAATTGTAAATCAAGCAAGTGGACTGACAGTTTGGCAGAGAGGGTACTCCATCACCATTGAGAAGTACCCTCTCTATCAAACTCTAATAGAGCTCTAAGTCTGAATGTGCAAAGGTACAAATCTTGTGCGGGTGAAGACTCCAAATGTATCCAACCAGTGAGAGCACTTCCCTGCAAGAGAAATTAGCATTTCTCACACTCTGAACCTTGACGCCAAAACCAACGATTTCAGCAGTACCTAGCCGAATGCCCTTCCACTTTTGTGAATACTTCCTTGGATGCATCCTGCTGCTTTGCCCCGCTGAAGGATGTTGACTTCCAGAAGAAAGACTAAGGGCCATATGCATCATGCTGCAGTTTTGCGATTCTGAATTAGCGATTTTTTGCGAATCGCAAAATAAGAATCACAAAACGGTATGTATGAAATAAATTGCACAAAAATAGGGATTCCCAAAAAATCGCATTTTTTTTTGCGATGTCAGAAATTGCGATTCCTTAACGGAAAAAATCGCAAAATTGAGAATTTCGGAAATCTGAGAATCGGAAACTTAGGTGCAGCTTGATGACATCACAACCAGGAAGTGTGACTACCCATGCTGCACCTGAGTTTCTGAATCACAGAGAGAAGGAGTGTTGGAGAGGGAGCTCTGCAGTTTTTGAAAAAATGGAGGACACAGGAGACATGCACAGCCAGGACACCCCCCAGCAGCAGCAGGCTGACAACCAGAGGAAAATAAAACAAAAATTCTCTGAAGCTGAGCTGGAAGTGCTCATTGAAGAGATGGTCACAAGCCATGAAATGCTGTTTGGCAAAAAATCTCTCAGGGTGCCTGAGACAAGGAAGAGGCGCATTTGGGCAGAAATCCAACAAAAGGTGAATGCTGTTGGGGTAACATACAGGAGTGTGGAAGACTTAAGGAAGCACTGGTATGACATGTGCCAGCGCTCCAAGGAGAAGGTGGCTGCCAGATTGGGTGAAGCCAGGAAGACTGGTGGAGGGACCTCCACTGCCACTGACACAACACCTTTGGAGGTACTGGTGGAGGGAACCCTACTTCCTGAAACCGTCATGGGCATGGCCGTCCTGGACAGCTCCGACCCCCCGGGACCAGGACAAGGTAAGAGGCATGTCATCACATCCCTGGCCCCCCCAACTACCCCCACACACCCAGCAGAGACCCAGGGGCAGAACAAAACTAGAAGGCCAGTGCAGGTACATAAGCACACACTGCAATGCATTATGGGAGATGTAGTCACATGAGAACTGGTAGTGTACGCACAGGCGTGCAAATACATCCCCAGGATTAGGCACACCTTTAGTTGTCAGGAAATGATTTCAAAAGTAGTAGTTCAAGTGTTCTTTATTTTTCTGTAGTTTTCATATGAATTTTTTCAATGATATTAACAGCATATCAATCCATGGTATAATAATCTCTTTGAAGTAGAAAATGAGCGCAAACTTCTCCAATGCATTTCGGGCGGAGCCCTTTATCACGGAGTGCTGAAAGGAAGATGAATCGGGGTCAGGGTGAGGGTCAAAAGGGAGCCTATGTAAATAATACTTAATTACGTGCCGATCAATAGGAGTGGATCTTGTTTGTATGCCACGAGTGAGTGAAAAAATAGTAAAATAAAACTATGTCGAAAGGTGAACTAGGGGAAAGTGAAAGAGTGTGGGGAAGTTAAGTCGCGTGTAAATCATTCTAGCGGTAAATACGCTAAAGTTGCAAATCAAAATTAGCCGGCGTGCAAGGAAAGCTTACTTCGTTTCAGTTGTAGCAGGACCTGCTACTCCAAAGGTGCTGGGACAAAGCATTACGCTGTGGCGATGTCTACACGAGAAGCAGGGTGGGAGGAAATGGAAATAAAAAGCGGAAGCTAGCGAAACTAAAGGAGGACTTAGGGACGAAAAATGGAGCCATGTTGGAATGGGGCTGTGGAAAACAAGGTGAGGCGAACAATGGAACGTGTCAGCATAAAAATGCACAAGATATGAATTCATGTAAATATATACAAAAATAAACGGTGATGAATTCATAAATGAGCAAGACAGAGCAAAAGCAATGGGCAATTTACAAATAACAGCTATATTCGGTCCGATCATTGAGACCATACGGTTTGAGAGTCTGTAAACGATAAATCCATTCAAGTTCTCTCTTGAGTAGTAACTTGTGGTTATCAATTCCTTCAGTTTTGGTGATGGTTTCCAGTACAAGAAATTGAAGTTGTGCAATGGTGTGACGGGATTCCACAAAATGCATAGCAATGTTGGATTTCTCGAGTTTCAGGCGTATGTTAGATTTGTGTTCGTTAAGTCGTGTTTTTATTTTGCGCTCGGTCTTACCGACGTACAGTTTACCACAAGGGCATTTCAAAGCATAAATCAAGTTCATGGAGTCGCATGTGGCGTCTACATGAAGTTTGATAGCATTACCTCTCATTGGTTGTCTGATAATGTTGCCCTTAACGATGCAATTACAATGATTACAGTTTAGACATGGCAAGGTTCCTTTGTGATGTTTCAATGTGGGTGTGGATTTGGACAAGATTTCTTTCATGTTCTTGCTTCTGGTGTAGGCAAATAAAGGAGGGCTCTGAAAAATGCCCTGGAAATCGGGTTCCAGTTGTAAAATTGGCCAATGTTTCATTATAATTGTTTTGTAAATGGTACTTGCCGATGAAAATTTAGAAACTAACACCATTCGTTTTTCCACATTTTTGGTGGTTTTAGATAGGCTCTCCTGTCTGGTAATCTTGGCCACTCGGTTTTGGGCCTCCTTAAGAACATGTTCAGGGTAACCTCTGTCAAGAAATCGGTTATGTATTTCCTTAATGCGGGTTTCGTAGATTTGTTTGTCTGACACTATGCGTTTAACGCGCAACATTTGGGAGAACGGCAGATGTTTCTTCAATGAACCTTGGTGGAAACTGGTGAAGTGTAAGGTGTTGTTTCTGTCGGTGCTTTTTCTATGTAGCTCAGTTGTAAATCCATTTTGGGTATTTCTGATCTTAACATCTAGAAATGTGATTTCTGTATCACTGATTAGCCAAGTGAGTGTAATACGTTCGTCCTTGGTATTTAACTCGTTTAATGCGTGGCTAAGAGACTCTTTGGTGTCCTTCCAAATTAAAAACAAATCGTCAATATATCTGACGTACATTTTGATTTTGTCATGAAAGATGGGATTCTGGTATATGTGGAGATTTTCAAAATTCTCCATGTAGATGTTCGCATACGTGGGAGCGGCACAGTTTCCCATAGCCATTCCAGATAGTTGAAGGTACCATTGGTTGTCTTGTTAAAAATAGCTGTGGTATAATGTGTATACCATCTGTTCCATAAGAAAAGATTGCATTTGTGCATCAATGTCACTTTTGAGAAGGGCTTGTTCAATGGCATCAATGCCCCCTTGGTGGGGTATCGAGGTGTATAAGGAGCTTACATCAGCTGTACAAATGATAAGTGAGATATTAGCATTGATTTGAACTTTAGATAATTGAGTAGAAAGTCTGTGGTGTCTTTGATGTAGCTGGTGGTTTGAGTGACCAACGGTTGGAGATATTTATCAATGAACTTGCCAGTGGGTTCATGTATGGATCCCTTTATAGAAACAATGGGCCTGAAGGGAGGATTATGGAGGTTTTTGTGTATTTTTGGGCTCATGTGTATTGTCGGGCTCCTCTGGTGTTCTTGTAGTAAATTATTCTTGGTACGATCTTCAATGATTCCAGCTTGGCATGCTGTTGTCACTATGTTGAGCAAAATCTTTTGAAACTCTCTGGTTGGGTTGTTGTCGAGTAACATATAGATACTGGAATCCTGTATGTGTTCAAGTAAGCGTTGAGTGTACATGGTGGTATTGAGGATCACAAGAGCACCACCCTTATCGGCTTTGATGCATCGAATTTGTCGATTGTTGGCCAACGATTTAAGAGTGTCTCGATCTTTGGTAGTTAGGTTCAGATGTTTCTGTTTGCTCTTGAAGTAAATTTTTGCCAGATCGTTACGTACTAAATTTTCAAATAAGTCGATGCACTTATGACTGCTGGGAGCTTGGTATGTGCTAAGAGGTCGTAGGCCTCGAAGTTCATCATGTTTGTCTTTGGTGGTGGGAGGTAAGATGTTATCAAAAAAGTGACGTAATTTGAGTTTTCTAGTAAACTTGAAAGTACTTACTTCGAGTTCGAGTAAATTGGTGTGTGCCACTGGGATAAATGATGTACCTTTCTCAAGTAGATCAATTTGATGTTGAGGAATAACAATGTCAGAGATGTTGATGACTAAGTGTTCTTTTTTGGTTTGAGGTCCTTCTTGGAAACTGTACTCCGTGTGTTCGGAAGGCTTGTTTCTTTTTCTTTTGTTCTGGCTCCTCCGGAGTCTTCGATGGTTGTCGGGCCTGATTCTAAAAAATGAACCGCAGATGGTTGTTCTATTGCAGTGGCAGATGTACTAGCTTGATCATGGCTTGTGGAGGGTGTGGAAGTCGGTGTTTTCCGTGATGGACGGTAAGTGGAATTGCTCCCGGATGATGAAGTGTCAGTCTGTGTGTTGGGGGGTCGGTTGCGACGTCTTTGGGCATAGATTTCGGCCCAGGAGTACACTTCATCCAGCTTGTAGTCAAGCGTATCCCTTCGGAATTTCCGGACTTTGCGCTCGTTAATTTCTTTTTGATGTTTATCAAGCGTGGTTTTCAGTTCCTCAAGGGTGTGGTTGAGTTCTTCAGGTGTCAGCATGTCTTTCAATTCACTATCAATTTCTTTGATTTCTAGTTCGAGTTCTTTAAGAATGCCAGCAAGTTCTTCTACGATGAGTAGAATCAGGTCGAGACTACATTTGTTCAATATTCCGTTCCATTTATCTTTAAATGATTTAGAGTTCTTACACAGGGAGGGTTTCAAGGCTATCCGTAATCCACGAGGGATCCTGAGCGCTCGGTGGTATTTGAGCAATGTGCTCGCGTGGAGCTTCTGATTTTATGACGGGTAAAGCCAGGAAGACTGGTGGAGGTACCTCCACTGCCACTGACACAACACCTTTGGAGGTACTGGTGGAGGGAACCCTACTTCCTGAAACCGTCATGAGCGTGGCCGACCTGGACAGCTCCGACCCCCCGGGACCAGGACAAGATAAGAGGCATGCCATCACATCCCTGACCCCCCCCAACTACCTCCACACACCCAGCAGAGACCCAGAGGCAGAACAAAACTAGAAGGCCAGTGCAGGTACATAAGCACACACTGCAATGCATGCACATAACAGTGGTGCATTTACATCAAGCCAATCCCCAAATGCTTGTGCACATCATGTAAGGAAAAAACAAGATACATGTAATCCCAAATAGTGATATTTAATAATTTACAAGTGCAAGTCAGAACAGAAAATAAATGTGCGCTTTTACCTCCACAGCATCAACTGAAACACTGCCAACAGCAAGTGAGAGACAGGGCAATTCCCCTACAAGACCAGCGGCTGCACAGGAGGATGAAACTGAGGACGAACCAAGCCCAGGGAACCCACCCAAGCGCCGCAGGCGGAATGTTGTGCGCCCACTACCCCCTTTGGAGGACGAGGGCCAGGACACTGATGGTGATGGTCAAACTGATACCACACAGCCAGAACCACAACAACGCCCACGTGCAGAACCAATTGCAGCTGTCCCAATGAGGCGCTGGTCTCATGCTCCCAGCAATGGTGCAGATCCAGGGGATGGGTCCGTGTTTGCTGGCCTAGAGCTCAATATGTTGCAGGTACAGCGCCTGCAAGGAAAAAACATAAAGTCACACCAAAGTTAAGTCAGGGCAGGCTTCAGGAACATGACATGTGTCATGGAGGCACTGTGTGCCGAACTCAGGGCCGACCGGGCAGCTCGGCATAGGGAGATGCAGCGCCTGGACTTGTATACCCGGGCTGTGAACCGCCTGTCCTCTGCCACCAGTGTATTAGCTAGGCGCAGCATCCGCATGCAGCGCGAGGTGGCGCACAATAGCCAGGACGTGGCAAGGGCCCTACTCCAGGTCACCACGGCTGTAGATGAGCTGCGCGCAGTACGCACTACTGGGCCAGGAGTCCTAACACCCACTGAAAAGGACGCACTGTCAGGGCGGAGCAGCAACACCCCCCCCACCCATCATGGAGAGGCTCCGTAGTGGCCGATACAGTCGGCCTACCAGGGCTAATGAGGAGGACACTGTGCAACCACAAACAGGGGCTTCATCTAGCCAGCGCCGCATGTGAGGTGCAAAGTTTGTGACCACTGGAAGGGGGCAGCTAGCCACTTGACTTGTACACTACCTCGTCTTTACAGACTTGCACTGTGACTTTAATATGTGCCGGAAATATGGAGTTTTACTGGGTGGCATTCAGGGTGTGTGAAAAAATTGATCCTGCAGTTAAGGAATTAAACAGAGTCGCACACATGAGATCTGGCATTGTGTCATTTTTTCTTACCTAGAAATAGTTGCGCGTAATCTCTTCTCGCCTCTGGTGCCCAGCTGCTGCACCGGCTCCACCAGCTGGCATACGTCCTGGGCCAGGCCCCTCCGCGTCAGATGAATCAGATTCAGAGAGCTCCACCGGTGTGCCTTTCCTCGTGGCGATGTTGTGCAGCATGGCACATGCTAAAACTATCTTGCAGCTGGTCTGGGGTCTGTATTGTAGTGTCCCTCCGCTTTTGTGGAGGCATCTGAATCTGCTCTTCAGAATCCTAAATGTGCGTTCAATGATGCCTCTGGTGGCTATGTGTGCTCTGTTGAATCGACGCTCCGCTGCGTTGGCAGGATTAAGGTAGGGCGTCAGTATGAATTCCCGGACCGTATATGCACTGTCACCTGTGGGGTGAGATGGATATGGTTAGTCACTGGACTGCACATGTTATTCTTACAAAATCTGGCCTCTGTTCAAATGCATTTACCTAGTAAATATCCCTCGCCAAACTCCCCACTTGTGAGTCTATGGTGTATCCCACTGTGGCGGAAGATGAAAGCGTTGTGCGTGCTGCCAGGATATTTTGCAACACTGTCTGTGATTATGTGTTTGGCATCACACACCACCTGTATGTTGAGGGAATGGTAGCTTTTCCAATTCCTGTACACGTACTCGGTCTGGGAGGGAGGGGAGATTTCCACATGTGTCCGATCTATACATCCTATGACGTGGGGGAATTGGGCAATCTGATAGAAGTCCTGCTTGGTCTGGGCAAGTGCTTGGAAAGTGAATGTGGTGGGGCAGCCTCTGTACATGGCATCAAGGAATGCATGGAAAAAGCGTGAAAGTGCACTTTGTGACACCTCTCCTACTGAGGCAATCACGCCCTGGAAACTACCGAATTCCAATAGGTGCAGTGAGCACAGGACCTGGATGTGGGTGGGGATGGCTTGTGTCCTGCGTGTGGGGTGTTCAAGGAAGGGCTTGAGTCCCTCAATTAAATCAAGGATACTGTCCTCATCCAGTCTGTAGTGTGTGTAGATGTCCCCCTCTGTGCGCTGGAAGATGGAAATGCGCGCATGGAATATCCTCTCCTGGCGTCTCCTCCTCTGTGCAGCAGCTCTGAGTTGCAGACTCCTGGCTATCACGTACAGCCCAGCCATTGTGGAAAAAAGTCTGTTGCATTCTGGGAATCCTTAAATTGTTTGCACCTGGTTACCACCTGCTCCCACTTGGTGGTATTTGCGATTCTCTAATTTGCGATTTTCGAGATTTCGCAATTTGCAAATTTTTCATACATACCAGTGCGATTTCTTACTTTGCGATGTCCCGTTTGTGAATTGCGCTAACTGAGAAATCGCTAAATTAGGAATCACAGGGAAATTCGCAGATTTTTGAATCTCACAATGTAAGGAATAGCAATTTTTGCGAAATCACATTTTGCGAGGCTCTTTGGCTTCATACATTGGAAATAGCAAATTTTTTTACGCAAACGCAATTTTTTGCGATTCGTAGCGTTTGCGACTAAAAATGTGCTTGATACATATGGCCCTATGGGCCTTATTGTGAGATTGGCAGACATGTTACTGCATCACAAATGTGACTGAAATCCTATTGGCCGTATTGCTGTTACATATCATGCACTTGTAATAAGACAGACGGGATATTTGTCACATTTGTGATGGAGTAACCCGTCCACCGAACTCTAAATCTAGCCCTAAGTCCTAAGGTAATACCTATGGCTGGGTTGAACTTGGTTGATGTATTCGACCTGCACTCCATCGCGGTCAGCGTCAAATCATGCCTCAGTCCTGGTCGACCATGACCCCTGACTACAAAGTGGCTCCTTTTGCTTTTTGGTGCTATTTATACCCACATTTTGGTATCATTTTGTTTATTACATTTGGCTCTATTTCTATGAATTGGAGTGAGACTTTTATTGTGTTTTGTTTTTGACCTTTTCACTCTCTAGATATTTCTAAATGCTTTACACATTTTCTCTAAATTAAGCCAGTTTGCTCTGAGCCATCTCTACCAAGGGTTGATCTCAGGTTTAAATTAATGAATCATTTAACTGGACCTAACAATGTAGTGCCTTTATTACTTATGGTGAATCTCAATCCTTCCAAACTAATAAACCAATTCTTTATACATGGGTGATTCTCACCAATTTCGAGGAGATGTTAAGCTGCGGGTAGGTTCGAAGTTCTGCTGCACTGGATTGTGGTAACAATTATTTTGCTGCATGGTCTCCTATCAGTTTCTTTCAATCCCTATGGGTTCTTTAGAACTGAATTCCCAAATAGGGCCTGCATAATGCACGACTGATGAAGTTGCCAATTACATTTTTGCCACCGATTTTCACACTATTAAGACTGACGAGAAAGAAGAATGAAAGGCAAATGCCCTGATTAATCGACCGTTACCTACATTGCCAACAATAAGTAATCCGGAAATGAGCCTGATATTTGGCCAAAGAGATTTTACATGCTTAGGATTTTTTGGAACCTAAGTGTTCTGAGATCCGAATTATACACTTCAGACAATCTTCAGCACTTCACTCTTTCTCTGTCCATTATGCAAAATGCAGGCACAATTGGGAACGGATGAGACCGATGAAAGAAGACATTTGGAACAAGAGCGCATGATTGCATTTCATTTTAAATGAAAATATATTAAATTAATTTGGCATTTGGCATTCTAACAGCTTACAGCAGCTGCCAATAATAAAATGTTTTGTTGGACCGATCCAGTTCTACTTCTGTGATGTATCAATATAATGTGTGAATCTTTTTATCCACATGTCTTTACTGATGTAGATCAGATTCGTTGACATGCCTTTAATAACGCTAACCTAAAAACATTTGTGGCAATTCAACCCGCAATTAAATTACATTCAATTCATTAATCTAAAAATAATGCTACAATGAATTGTATTAGAAGAAATTACATTAAATGTAATTAATTCTAAATTTAAAATGTAATAATTATTAATGCATATTAAAACAATTAGGTATTTTTTAAATTTAAACTTCAGCAAATCATTTTAATTTAATTTAATATATTGCAATGAATGCAAAAGTGTAAGTTACTACAAAATTCAGTAAATGAAATTAGTGAACATGCTCAAAAGTGTAAATGTACTCACAAGTGTTGTTCGTGAATCAGGCCTCCGGTGTTCCTACTATAACTTAGTACAGCAGATATATGTATGTATGTATGTACGCACGTACGTATGTATGGAGTAATGTTGTTTTTTATTTGGGTAGTGTGAACCGAGTTAAACCGAGTTGGAAGATTTAAAAGGTTAAAGGCAAGGAAGCAGTCAGAGAGTGATTGGAAGAGTAGCTAGTTTTCAAGGAGCAGGAGTGTACTGTTACTACATAGTTATGTTCAAAAGAGCTTTGCTCGTCTGTTGGGTGCCTTGACTTGCAAGGACAGTCAGTATTGATGATCCTGACTGCAGCCAAGACTGGCCAAATAGCACCGGCCTTATTTACAAGGAATTAATGCAGCGTGGTGCTGTAGGCCATTTGGCTGCGCCGAGCTCCCTTAATTCTGAAGCAAAAGGATGTGTCATATCTACAACAATATGACGGATATCTTTTCTCTACCCTGCACTGGTGCACAATTAGCTGCCAAAACCAATGCAGGCACCCTTGCACTATGGTGCAAGGGTGCCTGCATCATGAGGATGATTGTTTGTGTGCAGTAAGGGACACCTTCCTCCGCAAAAACAATCACAAAATGTGAAGAAAATAGGGGGAAATAAAACTTTTCTTCATTGCACCTCCCTACGCTTCATCAGGGGAGGCGTAGCATTCTGACACATTTCCAGGTTTACGGTTTCTCATAAATCTGGAAATGCGTGGGAACACCCACAGCAACACCCATGGCACGCCCCTTTCATGCAAAGTGTTGCCTGTAAAGAGGCCATATTTACAAGGACACAAAAAGCCACTTTTGGCTTTACATGCACTTGTAAATATGGGGGAGCAGGTTGCGCTGCCGGAGCATCACAAAAAGTGATGCACCTGTGGTGCATGGGGCGTGTAAATAAGCCCCTGCAAATAAAAAAAACCTGTGATGACTGTGGAGAGGATGAAAAAGCTATGAGGGTGGACCGCTTAAGAGTCATGGATTGTCTGAGGCCTTTTTTCCCTCCTGCTTTGTCTCAAACTTGTGTGACACAACCCTGAAGTGTTCATGCTAGAAGACAATCCCTAGCCACCTGTGGCATCCTTGACCCCCATTGTTGCAGAGATTGTCTATGAAATTAAAGTGAGAGCCCCTAAGCCTTCCATCCTGACACTACAACTGTGATTTGGTGGCTCAAGACTCCTCTGACAATCGAACAAGCAGAACAGTGTATGTCTCCTGTGATTCCATGGAAAAAAGAAAAACACTTGTAGCATGGATTCTCTAGCTGGTCTGGTGTTACTCAAGCTTCAGGGAATTAGTATGAGACAGATCTGTCCAATCAAGTCTGTGACAAAGATAACATATATTGCAACAGACTGTTTCTGAATGCCCTAAAACTATAAAATATGGCATATTTTTCTTTTTCTTCAAGCAACCACTACTATCTTGTAAGAACTTTAATTACTCTTAATAAGTAACACTCCTGAAACCCTGTAAGCAATGATAGAAGAATGCCAGACTGATGACCAGTCGCTCGTGGTGGTCATATGTAACTATTCTTGGCCTGCAGGATACAGTTTATCTCACCACACCAAGCTAGTGCTTTTCTCATCTCACCACCATAGCACCACCAGCCAGAGACCACATATGAGACAGGAGCTACTAGAACTACATCTGGCTCATTCATATACATCTACTAGCCAAGTGTACTGAAACATGCTAGGAGGATGTGAAAAAGACAAAACTAAGTGCACTAAAACAGGTGACTTCTCAAATGTAGTTTTTCCAGTGGTGCTGCTGGCACGTTAAAAGCAAAGTGTCAGAGGCGAATCCCCAACTGCTGACTCTGGTCGCACTTAAATTGAAATAAAATAGTTTCTTATCCGCATTGCTAAGATATAAATAAATACCCGGTATTCTGTGATTTGAAGTCATCATAGTCTATTCACTCAAATGTGTTCAATGATTCAATTGATTTCTTCAAATGAAAGTATTGGAAATTTTCAAGCTTACTCCAATGCATTTCGCGTCCTAGACCCTTCTTCAGGGGCATCCAAATTGGAAATATACAGACATACAATATTATCATCAGCTCAATCCAGTCCTCACTGGTTTAAATAAAACAATAGTCAAATCACATTCCATGTGGTTGTGACTCCTGTGTCTCACTCGTCTTAAACCAGATAGTGCTTTCAGAGAATCATGATGAAAATTCTGCATCTTAAGTAAATAACCATTAGCGTATTAGAGTGACAAGGCACAGCAGTTGTAGTTATATACTACGAAGCACTTTGGGCATGTTTTACATCTATGAGCATGCAGTATGTCCACTTGACCCAGAATGTTTATTTACCTAAACCCGGAGGTTTGAGCTGAGACGCTATTTCGGGTTTCACATTTTTACACGCATGCGGTAATACACCGCATGTTAAGGAAGGGACTATGCACTACGGGTTTGCACAGAGTGACAGTTTGAAGCAAATTCAATCATTTATCTTGAAGCACTTTGAGCATGTCGATGAGCACTTCTGAATAACACATGTACATTGGCTGCTGATTTTATCTTGGGTTATACACAACTTTTCCCTGATGAACTGTTTGATTACAATAATGAATGTGCATCATCAGTGTGAGGCGTCACAGTGTTGATTGATCTGCTTTAGGGGATCAGGGTATGAGGTGCAGCCTTTTCCACTCTGAGTTCATTTCTTTCTGGAAGGGATCACTATCACCCACACTCTGCAATATTGATGTTGCTCCATTGGCAAAATTCATCAGAGCTTACGACTTTGCCAATGTGTCATATGAGGATTGCGCTCAAATTGTAGTGTCGATCTCTTCTAATGCTGATGTTGTAGCTATGAGATTTAAGGAACGTCAACTTAATATTGTCATTTGGATGCAAGACAACTATCTAAAACTGAATTCCGATAAGATGGAGGTAATCCTCTTTGGATCTAATCTTTACTTCTGGAACACGTTGTGGTGGCCTTCCTCTTTGGGTACCCTCCCTTGTCTGGTTCAGAAAGCAAAAAATCTTGGAGTGCGGTTTGATGGACAGCTCTGCTTTTCTGATCCAATAAATAAGATCTTCATGCTTTCACCTTCTCAGGGTTCTGAGGAATGTTTCCCTTTTATTCAATAGATCTGCAGAAGATGGTCATGGTTGCATTAGTTCTATCAATAGTAGACTATTGCAATGCCCTTATTTGGGCATGCAACAACATTTGCAGTTGAAACTTCAATCACTCCATAATGCAGCTTATTGCTTGATCCTTAGGATTCTTATGTTTTCTTCAATTTCTAAAGGAATTTTGACCTTCATTGATTACCGGTGACTGAGCGGATCAAATTCAAAGCCCCTTGTATTGTTCATAAGGCCCTGCATTGTAGAGGCCCTGCCTACTTTCAGCAGTCTTTTCACTGATATGTACTGAACCGCAATTTAAGATCCGCTATTGCTAAAGTAGTCATTATTCCCAAAATCAAGAAAGCAAAATGGGGAGGAAGAAGCTTTTTCATTCTTGGCCTATAGGTTGTGGAATTCCCTACCCTTTGCTTTGAGATCGCAATCCAACATATCTTCTTTTGGAAAACAGTTAAAGACATGGCTTTTCTCCATTAATTATGAATAGATTGATTACAGTCTTTTGGCAAGAACGCTTAGCGCTAAGACAACTCAGAAATTTTACACTTTATAAAAATTCTACTCACTTACTAAATCAAATCGAAAATCCATTTTTGAGTGAATATTCGACTCAAATGAATGTTTCAGGTAGATTTTTAGTGTGAAAGGTATTTTTTTAATAAAAAGATTTTTTCAACAGGAAGTGCCATGAAACTCCTACTTACTGTTCATGTCCAAAAGGCTCTTCCCAGTGCTTTGCAGTTGCGACTGCTCCCATGACCAAGTAGTGGGGTAGGGAAGTGGGGGGAAAAGGGGAAGGGGAAGGGGAAGAAAATAAGAGGGGTGGGGGGTTAAAAATAAAATAAAAAAGACCACTTATCTGCTGACCGGTTGGCCGTCCACCGCCTCTCTTTCATCTTCTACATCCACTTCCTGGTTTCAGTTGGAATGGAAGGCATGAAGCACCCAGGCTCTCTAAGCCAATCACAACACTGTAATACAGTGTTGTGATTGGTCTGAACGCGGTGGTTCTGCACTCCGATGGGGAATGGGTGCCTGGGCTTGTTCTCCACGAAGGCTGTGATGCAGCCTGGTTGGAGAACATGCAAAGTGCTGATGAACGTTTGGCCTGTCCCAGAGGGCCAACAAAGCAAAAGCAAAGGGGATAATGGATGGAGTGTCAAACTTTGCATGCACTCACCCCAAGTCAACTGAGCTGGGTTTAATCCATCATCATTTTTTAGCTTACTCCCCCACCCGAGTTCAGAAATGGCTACATACAAATCAGTCGGACCCTGTGACTCATGGGAATAGTCCAGCCAAAACTGCCAAGCCATGTCTTCCCTGGACTGGAAACAAGCATCCTGGGACTGTTTTCTGGCTAATCAGCTGTCATCAGCCAGGCTAGCTTGAATCCCGTGGCAAAGTGAGCAAGGGACCCACGTCTGGGCATACCCTGCCAATTTAGGGCGAACAAAGCGAAAGCAAAGGGGATGATGGACGGAGTGTTGAACATTGCAAGTACTCACTCCCAGTCAACTGATCTGGGTTTAATCCATCATCATTCTTTAGCTCACTGCGCCACCCCAGTTCAGAAATGGCCATATACAAATCAGTCTGACCTTGTGACTCATGGGAATAGTCCAGCCCTAACTGCCAAGCCATGTCTTCCCTGGTTATGCTTTGTTCGCCATAAGTTGGCAGGGTATGCCCAGACGTGGGTCCCTTGCTCACTTTGCCACTGGATTCAAGCTAGCCTGCCCTGATGACGGCTGATTAGCCAGAAACCGGTCCCGGAATGCTTGTTTCCCGTCCAGGGAAGACATGGCTTGGAAGTTCGAGCTGGACTGTTCCCATGAGGCACAGGGTCAAACATATGGCCATGTCTCAACTGGGGTGGCAGAGTGAGCTAAAGAATGATGATGGCTTAAACCCAGATCAGTTGACTGGGGGTGAGTGCCTGCATTGTTCAATACTCTGTCCATCATCCCCTTTGCTTTTTTTTTGTCCCAGAGGGCCTTCCTAAGATTCATGCACACTTAGGAGAGTGTCACCACTCCTCCTCTCTGCTGCCCAGCCTACCCCCCCCCCCACAAAACTGCCTCAGCAGGATAACATTGTGTTATTATCATTTTTAAAAAAAAATATATATTTTTTTTAAAGGTAGTGGGGCAATGCTCCTCCACCTTAGGAGAGGATCCGCCAGTTGTGCATTTTCCATCTCCTGTGTCACTTTTCATTTGGATTTCAAGGTGAAAGGACCATTCTCTTTGTCTGGAATTCCTGCTGCATATACCATTGGTTTCTAAGGACTTTGTTTTTGTGACATCGCAAGTAAGTTGAAAACCTTTGGAGTAAGGGTGTTGTTTAATAGAGGGCATTCACCAGTATATATATGTACCTTTTATTCAATGTTTCCATTTGATAATGGTTGTGATGGGTGGGCTGGAGTAGTGGTAAGGGCCTAATTTTTTGCATAATTTATTTTAGCTTTATTAGAAAAAAAAGATCTACAGTTAAGTACTTGTTCTCCATGTTTGTGAAACTTTCACTAATAGTTTATTTTGCCATGTGGCCTAGTCTGGCTATTGGCCATTCAGTCAGTACAAAGCATTACATAAATGAAAGAACAGCTTCTGTGGTAGATGCTGTTTTAAGGCATCTATGATTTTGGAATGGTATTGATTAGATGCAAAATGTTTTATTTTTGTATTTCACATTTGTTTCTACAGAACGCATATTTTGGTGGCATGATATTTTAATGCCGAGTTTTATAGTTGACTTTTTGTTTTTGGTGTTGCTGAATTAATGGTAATTGTTTTCTTCTTTGTTTATCATGACTCCTTTGTTTTCTCCCCAAGTGGCCATTTTTTTGTATGTGCAGTGTGTGTTTGTATTGTTGCCATAGGCCTCCATTTTTAATTTGTGCTCCATGCCATGTGGCTGGCCGCCCTTTTGTGTAGTCAGTGTCCATGGGCCTGCATGTGTTCTTTGTTGTCCATGCCTCAATGCTTGTTGTTGTTTGAAATTGTGGCCTGCAGCCATTTTGTGTAGCCAGCCAGTGTGCTTTTACCATAGGCCTGCAAGTGTTCCTTGTTGTCCATGCCTTCTTCCTTGTTATTGTTTAAACATGTGGTCGGGGCCCATTTTGTATAGCCAGCCAGTGTGCTTTTACCATAGGCCTGCACATGTTCTTTGTTGTCCATGCCTTCTTGCTTATTGTTGTTTGAACATCTGGCCAGTGCCCATTTTGTGTAGCCAGCAGCATGCTTTTACCTTGGCCTGCATGTGATCTTTGTTTTCAAAGCCTTCTTGCTCTTTGTTTGAACATTTGGCTGGTGGCCATTTTGCATAGCCACCCAGTGTGCTTTTGCCATGGAAGAAAAGCCATCTGAGAAATTGTTTTCTTTTTCTTTTTATAAGCGGACACACACAAAAATGTGACAGGATATCCTCACACACCAACAGGTGTCATGATTCATCATAGGACTCCCCTCACTCTTCAAAAACTCTGTTTGATGAAGTGTGGGCCTACACTTTATAGTAAAGAATGCTCTTCTACCTAACTCTTGAACCTGTGATATAAATACGCTAGAAACCAAAAGGATACATCAAACTAACTTTGAATTTAAGAGAGATATCACTCGGTTTTAAAAACCAGTGTGGAGACTAGGGAAACCAATACCCCATCTCCACTCAAACTGTCTCTGCCGCTTGGCTCAAAAGAGTACATGACATTTGTCTGGATGGAACACATGATCATTTTGTGGTATATAGAGGCAAATAAGGTAAACCTTTAAATCTGTATGCTGTTACCCTTATTGAAATATTATGGTTTGAATTGAAATGAATACACTGTTATTAATTTTTTGGGATAACCTCACTAAATTATATTGTTTATATGAATAATTCAAACTGAAAAAATCCTATGTTTCACTGCATGTTTTTCTTGTTTGCTTGCTTTTAGTTGCACAAGAGACATCGCCCACAGTACTGCCAGACAGAAGGCCAGCACAAAGTGACACCATACTTCCAGAGTCATCCTCTGCTTTCACCTGTGCAGATAAGTGCCAACTGACAAAGCTTGAAGATAGCTCCGAAGAAAGAAACTCCTGTCAAGAAAATGGCCATTGAGGAGATAAAGAAGCAAATTGCTACCACTAACATGCCACCGTCCACCTTTTTCAGGAAATGTGGTGTGCCTGCCATACCATCCTCTCGGCAGCAAGCTGGGAGCAGCACTCCTGCATCAACAACAGTACTACCCCAACTTAACCCCTTGGGTGCTCATGACGGCTCCACGCCGTCATGAGTCACGGTAGGCGTGTGCTCATGACGGCATGGAGCCATCATGGAGCTGCCGCTCCACCCACGCGGCACTAATTCCCCGCCTGGGCGGGTCAATTAATGAGTGGGCGGGGTCATGACGAGACCACGCTGTCATGAGCACACGCTGCCCGTGACTCATGATGGCGTGGAGGCGTCATGAGCCCCAAAGCGCCACGCCCACCCCTTAGCCCCCCGCCACCCGCGCCGCAGCAGAATTTGGGGCACCGGGAAGGGGTTAAACACATGTCTCTCAGTGAATCATCCACTGGAGTCATAGTGACAAGCAGTGAGTCTGAATTAGATTTGTCTCAGCCACAAAGTGCTCACTTGTCATAGGAAACTGAGCAAAGTGGACAACAGGAGCCGTAGCCAGGAGCAGTTCTTCCTGAAGTTGGAGCCGAATAGAAGGTTGAACTTCCTACTGAGAAAGATGTAGCTCTTGAACCATTGGTTTCATGATGGCCAGCAAGGAAAAGAAAGGTTACTCCACCATCTCTTTCAAGCCCCCTTCTGATGATCAGGACCTGGTTTGGACCCCATCTAACTCTAAGACCTTCCATGAGAGACAAGGGAAAAGAAACGTTCCTGAATTCCTTAGAATTGTGGAAAGTGGCAGTGATGAGGACGAGCCGATGATTTTCAATATCGAGAGAGGCCCAGAGGACACAGAGAGGACCCCTCCTATTCAACCTGCTCAGAGGGATGTGGCACTTGTTCCACCACCACCGCCAGCTTCCATATTTGTGAGGCCCCCACTGAGACCTTCATCCACCAATATCTCAGTCAAAGTACGCACTGCAGAGAGACAAAGGGCACACCCATCTGCCTCCAGTTCTTCAGGCATTGGCGGTGGCACAGTAAAAAGTTTTCTTCCCCAACTTGGGACTTCTTTATGATTAGCAAGCAGGAGGATAACATGCTCCACTTGCCACACAAATTATCATTGAGATAAGCCAGGTTCTCACTATGGTACCTGAGGCCAAATGTCCTGTATAAAAAAAACACACTATCCGGTGCCAGGAGCACCTTAAAAAGGTAGCGGGTGGTGGTGATGGGAGAGAATAAGCAGCTCCAATCACGGTGATAGAAGGAGGAGGAGGAGGAGGAGATATGTAAGACGAGGATTGCATAAAGCAGCCATGTCCCTGGCAGTGTGACAGCATCAAAGGCATCAGAAAACTCCAACTGGCACACGCCTCAGATGGAGATACCACCACATACAGTGATTCCCCCAAGACATACATTGAGTTGCTAGCTCCTGGTTCTCACCGGAAGCCACCTTTAACAGTGGCACCACAAAATAAAAAATCTGAGCTACTATTATGGGCATGTTTAGGCCGGAAGGGCCCTACAAATACAACCACCCCATTGTTCCAGTGTTCCATCATGGTGTTCTGTAATTTGTTTACCAAGCTGTACAGCAGTGGAGAGCTGTTCACACTATCCACCTGACAACAGACATGTGGACCAGTTGTCAAGCAATGGATAACATGTGTATCAATGCACACTGAATCTCTTTTATGGGGGTTAGGCGAAAGCTCTGCAGGTCTCAGCACTGAAGAAAGTCTTAAAAGCGTTCAGCATCATTCACTAGTAGCGATGTTCACCATGGAGAAATCCAATACAGCTACAAACATCTTGGAAGACTTTAACAGCAAGGTTTTTTAATGGCTTTGATCCCGAGGTCTCTTTATATGATTTGTTTCCACAGACAATGGCAGTAATATAGTCAAGGCCATGGCACATGGTGGTTGCCTCAGGGTCCTGTGTTTGGCGCATTGCATCAGCCTGCGTGTGCAAGACTTTCTAAACAAAGAATTCATAGTCAGCAACCTAAATGCCACCTGCAGAAGAATCTGCACTCAGTACTGGTTAAAGCCTTCATACAGGAGGTGCCAAGACATTGGAACTTGACCTACTACATGTTGCAAGGTCTGTTTGAACAATATAGACCGATCATCATATATGTTCTTAAAATATGAGGGGATGCAACTGAGAAAAGTTTGACCATGGAGGTGAACAAATGTGGGCTAGTCAAATGCCTGGCGTAAAAGCTATTTCCTTTTGAGTTTTTCACATGGAAAGATAATAAGGAGGACAGTATGATGACCCCAGCAATCCTGTTTTTGCATCTGCTACAGGACCATTTAACAAATATGTTGCAAAGGTTTGCCAGTGTGAACGAAGAAGCAGAAGAGCTGGTTGAGAGCTTAATCCTTCGCATGACTATTAATACAAGGCTGCAAAGAGAGATTGTGTTCTCCAAAGAGTACATCTGTGCCACAATACTTGATCTATGCTACTAAAAAATACTGGCCACTTTCATTCCTTTTTCAGAAAGGGATGTTTCACAAGGCCTGGGTGGAACTTATGGAGTTTTGTTCTACAGAATTCCGTGGAGTTAACAAAAATAGCAGCGAGATTCTGTGGAACTCTGCGAATGGATACAAAAAATACTTGTCCCGCACTTTGCCCTGTTTTTCCATGCCAGTAGAGCATTTGATGATGAAAATCGATGTGAATCGCACTATGCTGTGTACATGGGTACAGCCATTTTGTTTAGCCTGCCGCTGTATGCATGGTGCTGGGCATTTTTCAATCTACTTTAATCTGTTATAATCCTCCTCTTATCCCACACATCCACCCCTCATTCACTTAATTTTTATCAGTGTTATCTTTGTGTGTGTGTGTATTGTAGGTATTGTCCTTTTTACAACTTTTTCTTTACTTTTTGTACTTTTCCTGTTATCTCTTTCCTTCTTGAGTTACACTTTCTTCAGTTCTTCCTTTCTGCTTGGTTTTGTACTACTTTTTTTGCTCACCAGAACCCATGGCAGAACAACAATCAGCAAGCCATGGTGCCAGTCAGACTAGCCACACACACTGTGGGTTCGGTAACGCTCTTTGGGCAGCCCGCTCCATTTTTACAGAGGCAGAGATGGCTGCACTGTTCTTTGGGTCCAGAGCTACCTCCCATCCATACTGGCAGTAGGCAGCAGGCCTGGGAGAGAGGACGCCCTATAGTAGCATCGTCTGCAGTAGGGGAAAGTGAGCCAGTATGTGTGCCATAGCACAGGGGTGTAGGGCACAACACAATAGCTGATGCTGGACGGCCCTCATCAATCAGTTAATCACATGCTGGTTGTTGAGGTTGCGGGGTTTGGTGAGTAATTATTTTTTGTTTTCTAAAAATGCAGATTTATTTTTTCTAATAACATGCAGCTCACACTCAGAGATAAGTTAAGTTTCAGGTCACAAATAATATCTTATCCAGCTTGAGCTAGCCATGTGCTTGGTGCTACCTATTCCTTGGCACTCACTTAGGCTGATTATTTAAGAAGTGATGCAGACTCCTCTGTCATGTCACAAAAACAATAGCATATCAGAGTGTTAGCATTCTCTGTGCCTTTCTTTATGTAGCTCATACAGTCCCAATCTCCCAGTGATGTGTAGTATGCATTGAAAAGAGAGACTGTGTTGGCCCATTAAAGGAAGTGGAGAAGCAAAGAACATTTGTTGCAATGCGTTAATAGTTCGAAATGCAGTTTAGGTTCAGGAAATTAGGAATAGGAGTTAGGTTTAGGAAATTAGGTATAGGGTAATAGGTTATCCTATGTAGAGAAGCACAATACTACTGTGTCTGCCTTTCAAAATATATTTTGGGAGACTACCTGTACCACTAATCTATGTTTCATATTCCTTATTTCTTACATCAGCACCCAAGAGCAAGAGAGCATCACAGCAGGGTGAAGGGGCTGCCAGCAAAAGTGAAGCGGTGTGTGGACCCACCACTAGCACAACGACCATGGCAGATGTTTCTGCTCGCCCCCGAAAGTCCTGTTGTTATCATTTCCCTAACGTTTACCTCTCTCTACTAGTAGAATAAGTTTGCCTTGTGTATTTTTTTATACTGACCCTTTTTTTTAACTCCTCTACTGTTTGTTAAATTCTTGTTATCCCTGCATTACCCTTTTTTCTATATTTCCTGTTTCTGTAGCTGGCTTTCTCCTGTCAACAGTATTCTTCTGATTTTTTAGTAAGCTTTCTCTTTCCCTTTATATGTCTTGTGGTACTGTAAGAACAGTTTGGCACTGCAAAGATTGCAGGCCCAGGTAAGTTATTAATCACCACTTACGTTTATTCAGAAGGCTTTCTTGCTCATGTTCACACAGCCAAGACGAGAGAGTGGCCATGGTCATCATTCATTTATACCCTATACGAGCAGTTTTGATGACACTGCAGCATAGCAGGAAAGCATGCAATTCCATTGAATTTGCCAACCAAGACCATAAATCATCATTTACCATCCCACATCTACATTGCACTTCAACGACTCTGACTCAGTCCCTCCATTACAAAAAGTTTTTTGTTGGCTTTACGACCTGACTTTTCTAACATGCCAACCAACAAACCTCCAAAAGTGATAGTTTCAATAGAGGATGCTGGTAACCGACCTGTAGTAAGGTATTGCTGTTATGCTTTATTCAAAATTAATAATAATTACTTAGGAGGCGAATCTGGTATCTAAAATGGAGAAATTTCTTAGAGTAACACTGACCACTAGTGCCAAAGCTGGCAGTGCCAGAACTGGCAGTGCCAGTATGTCAGAGGAGGCCCAGGAGGTTGGAAGGGGAAGAGTTCCAGCAGTGGCAGAGACAGGTGGTGGTAAATCACATTACTTGCTTATTGACAAATTAAGTATACTCTATTTGTTAATCATGGCAGAAATCCCTGCCATCATCATTCACCACCTCCTTGCCCATGGCATTTCACTACCCGTGACCTACCTGCAGCATGGTTCAGTTTTGCACTACAGTGTTGGCTGTGCAATGTTCATCTGTTTAAGTCAATGCGGCATTACGAAGTTATCATTGCATTACAAACTGAAAACAAGGTGTGATTCCCAGGGCCCACTCATTTCCCTCCTACTAGTACTTCACTTCATTATTATTTTCTAAATTCTGTCCCAGCCTACCATCCTTGGGTTGTGCCGCATTGTTGTGGCCAAGTGATTCATGTATTTATATTTCATTGCTTCCTTGACAGATTAGCGCCTGTTCAAATGTTTCCCTTTTGTCATTTGTCAACTATAGTGACTGACTAAGCAAAAGCTTAGCACATGTTGATTAGTGAGACCCCACTGTTCTATAGAATACCTAGAATAATCCCTCTAACTTACCGTGCAGTAGGGTCACTTTCCTTACTACCAAGTGAAGGTATTTGAAAATAATTTCTGGTGGAGGGCGAGACCAGGGAGTAAAGTGGAACTAAGTGCCTGATTCCTAGTTTGGTGGATGGGATACTTTGTGATGAACATTTCAAATAAAATATATATCTCATTCCTTTCCCTGTACTGCAGTGCATTGTTTTTTCCCACTGTCTACTTATGGCAGACAGGATATCCACATGTATACGTGACGTGTGTAACGTAGTATTATTACTATGCAGGTAACACAGAATCCTCGCTTTGGTCTGGATAATAGCACTTAAGAGAATCCTATATGTAATAAATGTAATTTGCATGTAAACATACTCAAAGCATAGATTAGAATTGAGAGATGCTGAAAACCGGTCTGTGTCACTGCTCTCCCCCGCACAGCTCCACCGTTAAGGCTCTGCCTTTGAGCCCGAGCTACTACCAGGTAGGTGTTCGAGGCCCTCCTCCACCCGCAGGCTCCTGCCTGCACCTCTTCCCTGGTGGTCTAGTGGAAGAGCAGCCTGCTATTCTGCTCTGTGTCCTCTGTTTTCTTTTCTCTTAATCTTTTGTTTTGCCCTTCTGCCCTTTTCTCTTACATCTTTTCTCTTTTATTTGCCTCTTTACTTTTGCCCTTTTTTCTTGCCACTTTTCCCTTTCCTTTTGCCCTTTTCTCTCTCTTTGCCTCTTTTCCCTTTCTTTTGCCACTTTCTCTTTTCCCTCTGCTTGCCCCCTCTTTCTGCGCTCCCTGCTGCTGCTGCCCCAACGGCGCCTGCCCCCAGCATGTCGCTCCCACTTTCAAATGCATGCCAAATGCCAGCCCGTCTGTGCCCGTCTGTGACCTGACCATTACCAGGGACCCTGGTTCCCCGAGCACCTGCTGTTACAATCCCAGCACCTTCCACACTCTCAACCCTGGAAGCAGCAACAACTGCCAGCTCTCTACGCCTAGCAACACCCAAGGCCCGTTCTCCTGCCGTCACTGCCGCAGCACCTTAACCCACCTCTGGACCCCAGCAATACCCTCCAGCCCACCGGATGCCAGCGCATGCAAACCACTGAACTGCATCCTCCTCAACGTATGCTCCCCGCACAGACATGCTGTAGAAATCTGAGACCTCATCAACACTCACACGCCCAATGTTGCCTTCCTCACAGAGACCTAGACCAATGCCAGCTCTGCACCCAACATTGCAACCGCCATCCCCGGCGGATACCAGATGCTGAGAAAAGCCCTCCTCAACCGCCCAGAAGGTGGCCTCACTATCATCCTCAAAAGCTCCCTTTGATTGGCAACCACTGACTCAGACGACGCCTTGCCTCCCATGGAACACATCCACTTCCAGATCCAGAACAACCCCAGAATTACACTCCGGGTAGCACTCACTTACAGACCACCTGGCTCCCTCACCCTGTTCACCAACGTCATCGCTGACCTCATCGCACCCAATGCCCTCACCTCCAAAGACTACATACTACTGAGAGACCTGAACTTCTACTGAGACAACCACAGCGACTCCAACACAACCGCTCTCCTAGAGAAACTCACCAACATAGAACTGAAGCAACTTTTCTCTGCCCCCACTTATATAGCGGGACACACACTCGACCCCATCGTCGCAGGAGGAAACAGCATCTTCTTGAGCCACACCATGGAACTGATCTGGACTGACCACCACTGCATCCATTTCTCATCTACTAAACCCACCGTACACAAGCAAGTATGCCGCCTCCCACACAGCCTCTGAAACAAATTCTCCAAAGAACACCTCAACTCTGCCCTCCCCTGCACTCCACCCTCAAGTATGATGTACCCCAACACCCTAGAAGCAACCTCCACCAATGGATAGCCAACTGTGCAAACACACTCGCACCCTCCAGAGATGACACAACAAGAAAGCAAACTGGTTCACCATAGCGCTCCAAGAATCTAAACGCTCCTGCTGATGACTGAATAGACGAGGAGAAACAGCAAAACTCCTGAAGCACGCTTCGCCTACAAAACAGCCACAACAGCACACCACCTTCTCATCAAATTCACAAAGAAGAACTTTTTCCAAAGCAGAATCCTCTCCAATGCCCACAACTCCAAGGAAGTCTTCACCATCATACAGGAACTTGCCAGACCCAACAGCAGAACAACTGATGTCCCTCCCTCCCAAGACCTCTGCAAGAGACACAGCTCCTTCTTTCACCTAAAGATCAAAACGCTCTATGACAACTGTGATGTCCAAGACCTCTGCACCACCCTAACCCCCACCTCCAGTGATGCCCGCCACTGACCCTACTTTCATGAACCCCACTCACAACAGAAGACACACTAAAGACCATGAGGAGCATCCACTCTGGAGCACCTTCAGACACTTGCCCGCTGCACATCTTCCACAGGGCTGCCACAGCCATCACACCCGAGATAGGTCGAACCATCAGCTGCTCTCTCGAAACCACCACATTCCCCGACAACTGGAAGCGTGCTGAAGTCAAACCCTCCTAAAGAAACCCGATGGACCTCAAGATATTCAGGCCCATCCCACTGCTTCTTTTCACAGCTAAGGTTATCGAAAAGGCTGTCAACACCTTCACCAAAGCCAACAACATCCTAGACACCTCTCAATCTCGAATCCGCAGCAACCACAGCACTGAGATCGCTCTCTTGCCGCCACAGATGACATTTGCTTCCTCCTTGACCAAGGCCAAGCAGCAGCCCTCAACCTCCTGGACTTGTCAGCAGCCTTCGACACCGTTTCCCACTGCACACTATCCACTGGACTCCACGATGCCGGCATCCAAGAAAAGGCACTAGAATGGTTACATTCATTTCTCATGGGGAGAACACAGAGAATAGGACTCCCGCCCTTCCTCTTCCTCTCTGAACCTACAGAGATCAGATGCAGAGTACCACAAGGATTCTCCCTCAGCCCCACCCTCTTCAGCGTCTACATGGCTCCCCTCACAACCATCTTCAGAAACCACGGGCTCAACATTGTCTCCTATGCTGATGACACCCAGCTCATAATCTCCCTCACCAAGGAATCCGACATCAGCAGGCACAACTTCCAACAAGGGATGAAAGCCATCGCAAAATGGATGAAGAACAGCTGTCTGAAACTCAACTTGGAGTAAACAGAAGTTCTTATCCTCGGCTCCACCCCCTTCACATGGGACGATACCTGGAAGCCCCCCACCCTCAGAAATCCTTCTGCCCTGACAGACTATGCATGTAACCTCGGCATCATACTGGACTCATCGCTCACTATGAATAGCCAGATCAACACCGTCTCCTCCCATGCTTCGACACCCTATGCATACTACATAAAACAATGAAGTGGATCCCCTATGACTCCAGGAAAACAGTCATTCATGCCCTCATCACCAGCAGACTGGACTACGGCAATGCCCTCTATGCAAAAATCAACAAAAACCTCCTCGGCAAACTCCAGACCGTCCAGAACGCTGCAGCCAGATTAATCCTCAATATCCCACAGCAATACCACATCACCCAACACCTCCGCGACCTCCACTGGCTCCCGGGCAAATGAAGAGAGGATGGGGAGAGGATGTGGTCTGGCGGCTAGACTGCCGACTTTGGTGCTGGAAACCAAGGTTCAAGCCTCGAGGGTCGCATCCACATCCTGTGATTCTGGGCAAATCACTTAATCTCCCTGTGCATGAATGTGTAACGTAACCGGTGCTCATGTAAAGCACTCCAATACCTTTGGGTCGAGTTCGCGCTATATAAATCCCCATAAAAAACAAACTTTCAAGCTATTCACACATGCCTTCAAGGCCCCCCACAACATTGGACCTCAATACCTCAACGACCGTCCCTCCTTCCATTGCCCCAAGAGAAACCTCCGCTCAGCCGACCTCTCCCTAGCCACCATCCCAGGCTTTTACAGGGCCAGACCAGGTGGAATGTCCTTCTCCTACCTCGCAGCCAAGACCTGGAATGATATCCCCTTCACCTCCAGAGAAGCCCAACACTGCACCAATTCAGGAAAGACTTCAAGATTATTTAGCATGACCTGCTCACACCCACCCCTCAGCGCCTTGAGACCCTAACGGGTGAGTGGTGTGCTCTTAAAAACCCTGATTGATTGATTGAAAACAAATAGAAGAAAATGTTCATTTGGGAAAATAACCAAATTGCGGGGCTTCAGAGGAATCCATTGTGTAGCAATCGCAAAGGCTACAGACTCCATAAAGGAGTCTGGTTCCACACATGGGTCTGGATTCACAGAACTTAAGACAAAATCCCAAACTTACTACCATTTTGGTATTCACATACGGCACTTACTCATTTTGGTATTCACAGAAGGCACTTACTCATTTTGGTATTCATCGAAGGCACTTACTCCTCAACGAGTATGTGCCTTCTGTTAATACCAAAATGAGTAAGTTACTCAAAATAAGTGAGTTACTCATTTTGGTATTCACAGAAGGCATTTACTTATCAATGAGTAAGTGTCTTCTGTGAATACCAAAATGAGTAAGTTACTCAAAATGAGTAAGTTTCTCCTTTGGGTATTCACAGAAGTCACTCACGTATTGATGAGTAAGAGTCTTCTGTGAATACCAAAATGAGTAAGTGCCTTCTGTTAATACCAAATTGAGTAAGTGCCTTCTGTGAATACCAAAATGAGTAAATTAGTAGGCCTGGGCGGAATTTACCGCCCATGCCTAGAGTATGGTAATAAAAGGGAGAATTTTGGGAACTGGAATTCCTTTCAAATAACAAGCCATATTAGGCATTGAACCTGGTTGTTCCAACAAGCAGGCTAAGCGCTTCACTTTCTGGGTCAGATGTTTTTCCTCCCTATCTGGCATCTGCAACTTTTCTTGTCTCAGCGCCGGGACACTCTGTTGAGTAGCTGTGTGATCTATTAAACCTCCTTAACATAACATAACATAACATAACATAACATGCGCTGTGAATTTTACCCTGTTTACAAACAAGTGAATGTCTGACAGTGGAGTTGCATTCTTGATATGTGAAGTGAAGTGACAATACTTCATGAATGAAGCTGCTTCCAAGGGGTTCATATCTACCAACAGGGAAATGTTTGAAGCAAGCTGCAAATAGAAACGTTGAGAAGGGCTGTGAAATAACACCATGTATTAGCCACACACCAAAGGTGTTTCAGCTATGGTAAATGGGAGTTTTTCTAAATGCAGCATTATGTATGTCGCATCTTTCATGGCCATCAGTTGTTGTTTGCGGAAGGCATTCTGTGCCTCTTACTCATCTGTGACGTCAGCATGACGTAAGGTGCTCTGACATCACAGTTTTCTCCACTGGATCTGAGGACAGTCACAGAGAAGGCCTCTCTTGACTCCGGTGGGAAAAACAGGCTGAAAACGGCCTCCCCAGCTTTCAAGGAGGCCTTGTTGAAAGGGGAGAGTCTCCCCTTTCAAAAGAGGCCTTCCTGAAAGACACCAGGGATATAATTGGGGGTTGGCCCTCGTGGGAATGGGTCGCCCCACCTTCCGTGCCGCGGGTACTTGGCCCACCCACACAAGTGAGGTACCATTTTTATAGGGAGACTTGGGGGAATGCTTGGTGGTGGGAAATTTGTTTCAGCCCAGTGATAACACGATCCCACACAGAAATGTGAGAAAAATTTGTTCAGCGAATTTGAGGTTTGCAGGGGATTTTCAGTAGGAAAACGTTGGGGGGTCCATGCAAGCCATACCTCCCTGGATTCCCCAAGGTATCTAGTTTTCAGGAATGTCTGGGTTTGGTAGGTTTGGCTAGATGGCCGCCAGGCCCAGAGCCAAAAACCCAGGTGACCCCCCATTGCAAAACCAGGTTGTTTTGTGATTGGTAAATTTGATGTCTCCACAATTCGTTTTGGGCCCTTCCCTCCTGAGGGCACTTTCCCACCCACAAAAGTGAGGTACCATTTTTATTGGGGGACTTTGGGGAATTCTGGGAGGGTAGAAGTTTGTGGCTCCACACAGATACCCGAACTTTCAATCACAGAAATGGGAGGAAAATGGTTTTTTTTTCAAAGTTATAGGTTTGCAAGGAATTCTGGGTAACAGATCCTGGTGACAGCCACCCAAGTCATCGTTTCCTGGATTGCCCTAGGAGTCTAGTTTTCAAAAATGTATAGGTTTGTTACGTTACCCTAAGTGTCAACTGAGCTAGGGTTCACAATCCACAGCTAGGCACATTGCAAAAAAAGGGTCAGTTTTAACTGGAAAAAATTGATGTGCCCACGTTGCGTTTTGGGCCATTTTCTGGTGCAAGCCCCAGGCCTACCTACACACAATTGAGGTGCCATTTTTATTGGGAGACTTTGGGAAATGCGGGTGGGTAGAAGTTTGTGGATCCACCCAGATTTCAGAACATTCCATCACAAAAATGTGAAAAAATTTATATTTTATGACAAAGTTTGAGGTTTGCAAGGGTTTCTGAGTAACAAAACCTGGTGAGAGCCATACAAGCCACCCCATGATGGATTCCCCTGGGAGTCCAGTTTTCAGAAATGTATAGGTTTGCTAGGTTACTCTAGGTGCCGGCTCAGCTAAGGTTAAAAAAACACAGCTGGGCACATTGCAAAAAGGGTCAGTTTTCATCAGAATGATGTAAGGTGCCCAAGTTGCATTTTGGGCTATTTCCTGTCGTGGGCCCTAGGCCTACCTACAAAAGTGAGGTACAATTTTTATTAGGAGACTTTAGGAAATTCTGGGAGGGTAGAAGTTTGTGGATCCATACAGATCCCAGAACTTTCCGTCACAGAAATGTGAGGAAAATTAGTTTTTTTTAATTTTTACAAAGTTTGAGGTTTGCAAGGGATTCTCTGTAACAGAACCTGGTGAGAACCACACAAGTCACCCTATCCTGGATTCCCATGGGAGTCTACTTTTCAAAAATGTATATGTTTGCTAGGTTGCCCTAGGTGCCAGTTGAGCTTGGGTTCAGAATCCACAGCTGGGCACATTGCAAAAAACAGGTCAGTTTTCACTGTGTGTCCTGTCATGGGCACTACACTGGTACCATTTTTATTGGAAGACTTAGGGGAACACTGAATAGTAGAAGAACTGTTATTGCAAATTGACTTTTTATGCATTTCTGCCTTCCAAATTTTAGACAGTGTATAAAAAAGAATTTATTTAAAAAAATACCCTCTAATTTACATGCTGGTATAGGTACTCACGCTGTGCAAATAACCACTACTTCTAAACTCCATATGTTGTTCCCATTTCGGAAATACATTGTTTTCTTGATGACTATATTTCACTATTAATATTTGACCAAGTGAATTGCTGCATACCCGGTACACAATGAAAAATTATAGCAAGGCACAGCTCAGTTATTGGCTCTGGGTGAACCTACAAGCCCTATATACCCCTGAAACCATAAGGGTCCAGTAGACATAAGGGTATATTGCGTTTGAAACGCTGCTGTACTTAGAATAAGTTATAGGTGAAAATGCAGGCACAAATGGCAGTTTTTTTCAACTCGTTTTCAGTATGTTTTAATTTGCACTGTTACTTTCTATAGGAAAACCTCAAAGAATCTACACAAATTACTCCTTGCTTAGTTCAGAATTTTGACTGCATTTCAGAAATGTATAGCATTATTTGTCTTACATCAATTTCTACCACTAACTGAAAGGAGGTTGAAATAAAAAAAATTGGAAAAATAGGCATTGTCCCACTAATACGCCAAATCTGTGTAGTAAAGTTTGGGTTTATGGCAAAAGTCTGCCTGTTCCTGAAACCTGGGATAGTGGTGATTTTATCTCCGCAAACGCTTTGTTGATACCATTTGCAGGGAAATAACCAGACACTTTCTTCCTCAGCACTTTTTTTCAAATTGTTTCCCAAAAAACCAAAATGTTGCAATATTTTGGCTTATTTCTGGGTCCCCTACCCCAAATAGCCAAAAAAAAAACGGCTCAGCACTGGCGGGGGAAGCCCCGCAGTTGCAGGGTTAAAAGGCAGAAACAAATCACTGCGATTCAAATAATGCCATGGAACGCAACCATTTTTGAGTGTTTGAAGCGTTCACCCAAACTGCATAATCATTGACATATAACTCTGCACAATATCATTAACAGACAACACTATTTTGTTTAAATTGTAAATACAAGAGGACAGTGAACACTATGATAAACAACAACATGCACTTTATCTAAATAATCTTGGTCAATTAATTTCCAAATTTCATTTTAAGTAGCATACATATAAATCATTTAAACATTGGCATTTGGGACCCTAAGGAAAAATCTGATAAATTAATATCTTTGAACAGGAGAAACAGATTCTGTTTCACTTCAGACAGTGTGGAATGTTCCAACCTTTGTTATAATGTTATTGGTGTCTTGGGGAAGTGGCGCACACACCAATACGGTCTCCAGTTGTCCCCATAGCAATACAAGTTTACATAGGGTGCTTGAGGAGGCGGTAGAGCCACCGAATCTTGCTCAATGGGAAGTAGACAACAATCTTTTCCTCACAATTTGCATTTAAGCCCCAAGCACTTCAAAGTCAAATTCAAGTTTGTGCTGTACGTATATTTTCAGTATCTTTTATGCAGACATTATATTTCATATTCCTTATGACAGTTCCTTAGTAGAAAATTCACAACCAAAAATAACAGCTTTATGCCCCAGCTAAATGCCAACACTTGTTTCATCCATTTTGTAAGACAGGACTTCATCAGGGCTTTATCATCACAGTTTTATACACAATTTGACTGGAAATTGTCACTTGTGTAATGTTCCACAACATTGCAACTTCTAGAGGCATACTCCTGGAACTTTCTGACAGCGAGCCTGAGGAAGACAATCAGCCAGGGCAACCACCACAAGCAACACGCTGGCCAAGCACAGCAAATGGGAGTCAGAGAATTGCAGAAATCACACAGCATTTTTTTTAAGGTGGGTAATCATGAGATGATATACTACATGCTCAACTGTTTTATTAAACAAAATGTTGGTAGTGTTAATGCACACATACCGGGTGTAAACTTGCATTGTGGTAGAAAAAATTAAACAACATCTCATTGCCATGGTACTTGAATGTCAGCCCAGACAATTTGGATTATACTGGTTACCACACCAGATTTAACATTGCACCTCATACTACTTCCTGCAGCCACACACTCCAGTGGGCCTTTCTGTGGGCTCTGCCACATCCCTTGTGGAGCCTTCAGAGGCAGTGGTGCTTCTAGTACTGCACCTCCTGCATGTGGTCACTGGTGCCAGGAGACTACTTAGACTGGAGGCCTCCTGACTCTTCCCCCATCCAGTACATTGTTGCCACCAACTGCAGCAGCCTGCAATTGCCCCACTACATTGGTGACCTGTATAAGTCCCCTGATCACATCCCCATAGCAATGGGTCATTTCCACCTGCATCCCCACAGCATGATGCGACACCTGACCTGTGGTAGTGCTCAGGCAATTGAAGGCCCTAGTGTACTTATCTAAGCACACCATCAAGTGCTCATGCTTTTCCGTTGTGACATCTGGTCGTCCTGCATCACCCTGCACTACTCATGGATGGCTTGGCTGACATTTGAAAAATTGACATATGTGGCCCTCTGTCCTTCCACCACTGCAGTGGTGAGCTCCTTCATTCAGTCCCTTATTTCTGCCATGTTTGTGGCCAATGTACTGAGTTGTACCTGCATTAAGCACATGTTCTTACATTGTAGGCTCTGCACCTTCAACATCTGTCCATCCAGACCACCCCAGACAGCAGACCCATTATCTTTTGCAGGGCCCATGTGAGCCCTTGCCAGTGCGCCTCTGTAAATGGGCTATTCTGCACCGCCTCGGTACCTCTGCTCTTGGTGTGGGGGTATGCCCGTCTGGGATGTGTAAGGGTCAGGTTGGCACTTCAATTTCAAAGGCTGGCAGTGATGTCACTGTGGTTCTGCTTCTTGTAGATGCAGGTATTGGTGTTGCTGGTGCCACTTTTGCCTCCTCTTCTGCAAGGGCCTGAGTATCCTGGGTGTCATGGCCTTCACCACCATCAGACTCCTGCGCAGCTGCATCTGCGATGTTAAACAGTGCAAGTTCAGTATTTTTGTTGGACATGTATGTCACATTGCGCATGGCATTGTTTAATAAAGTTATTTAGTTACACACAATGTCTAGTTTATTCACTTGCTTGTTGTACTTTGATTTACTAATTCTGTTTTTGATCCCTCCTTGCCTTTCCTATTGTAGTTGCTGTTTTCTAATACCATTGCTGTCTGCTAATACCATAATGCATTTGGGTGTGGCAAGTAAAATGTAGACTGGAGTAAGATTTGCTACACTAAGCCTGATCTACTTAGAGGGAAGGTTTTTAGATTTAGCAATGAATGATCATTTGCATCCATCTTACCTTGTGAAGTACACCTGTGCCGAGGTGTCTATATGTGTTACGCCAACTACTGCTTCCAGCTGAAGTGTTGACTCCACCATGTCCTCCAGGGGTGTGTTGAAAGTTTGGGTTGATGATCCCCGCCCTGTTTGCTTGACATCCGCCATCTTGGCCGCCATAAGTGTGGCAGGGTATGCCCAGACGTGAGTCCCTTGCTCACTTAGCCACTGGATTCAAGCAAGCCGGGCTGAAGACGGCTGTAATGCCAGAAACCGGTCCTCGGAAGCTTGTTTCCGGTCCAGGGAAGGCATGGCTTGGCAGTACGGGCTGGACTGTTCCCATGAGGCACAGGGTCAGACTGATTTGCATATAGCCATGTCTGAACTGGGGTGGCAGAGTGGGCTAAAGAACGGTGATGGATTAAACCCAGATCTTTTGACTGGGTGTGAGTGTTTGATTGGTTCAGATGCTCCATCCATCACCACCCCCTTTTGTACCGCGTCTGCTGGTCATACCAGCGCTTGCGCAGGTCTGATATGGAGCACTGTGTGACCCCCACAGCATTGATCCTGGGTTGGAATTCGAAGCCATATTTTCCATTTCTCTGACTCAGGGACCTGGAGTGACTGCTTACCAAACAGTTTGACATGGCTCTGGACAACTTCCTCAACGGGGACTTCAAGTTCTTTGTCGCTGAATCTCAGCGTCCTCTTGTGCCCTACTGCATTCTTCTCACTTGTTCCAGAAGCCATGCTGGTGTCCTTGCACAGGTTCTCATATCCACAATGCTTCCTTCTGCTCTACTCCTGCAGTCTGCCTCCACCTCTGTCTCTCTCAGTACACATGTGTGAGCATTTCCTGCATCACTTCCTGGTTGTGATGTCATCATGTTGCATCGAATACTCCTATTCGCTATTTGCGACTCAGTAATTGTGGATTCGCTTTTTGCGTTTCGGTATTTTGCTATCGCTAATAGCGATAGCCATTTTTACTAAATCATAAATTTATTCAGATTTTTGGGATGCATGGCCTATTGCGATTACTAAATAGCGATTCCTTAAAAATCGCTATTTGGTAATCGCAAAATGGGACTTTAATGCATGTGCCCCGAAATGTACCATTCTGCATCATGTGGTTTAATCGGTCTTCAGTGTAGTTTGCCAAATTCTGCCAATTATTGAAGCAGGCAATAGAGGGAACAGTCAGGCGTTCACCTCTTTAATTTTTGCCAATTACAGACCAGTAGCCTGTTGGATCATTTCATTCAAGGAAATCATTTGTGTGGGAATTTCACAGGCTTGAAATAGGGTTTCCATGCCCTGAACCTGACAAGACTTCATACCCCAAATCGATTTCAATATCAATAAAGTCTTTCCAGTAATTATAGCCTTTACAGGCTAACTGAATGACAAACAGAGCTGTATTTATGAGCTTAGTCTAAGTAAACATATATTTTTTAGTTGGATTGGAACAGATTTGAAAAATTATAATGTGGGGTTTGAAGTGTCATATACCCTTAAATATGTGAACTTATCTTTTTGCTTTCTGGAACTCCCATGCGGGGAAGTTGGACAATGTTACTATTGTGTATAATTGAAATGGGGACTCTCCCCACTGGCTCTGTGCAGAAAATGATGTCCATAATGATGATAACATAACACATCAGCAGAATTAGGTTACAGATCCTCTGATTCAAAAATAGTATAATACTCTAATTCAGAAAGCATAGAATTTACAATGTCAACATCCCAACCAACCAAATGTAACCCCGGTACTATTACATCATTCATTGAAACTTCTATGAACACATATGGTATCTGCTGGATCTCCGTAGGGCCGAATATGTTGAACTGAATCTTATCCCAGACAATTCCACCAGTCACTGGAACAGCTACAATGTTGACGAGAGACAAGTCTCTTTTCAGTTTATATGATGAAGAATTGGGGCCCAATACCCTGTCGACCAGTTCTGTAGCAGAATGTTTTGGAAGGCAATGGCCATTGATCAACAAGAAAAAAAATCACAAATCCAATCCACATGAACAGAAAAACAGAGGAAAGAATGATCCAGATATTAATCCGAAGCAGAACTACATAAGTGAGTTTTAACGTGAAAAAAATACAAATCTGGGCTGGAGGTGGATCCAACACAGAAGAACTGCTTGAATAAAATATCATCTTGATCTATATAGAACCTGAAGGTACTCACCAGGAAAAAGGGAGGCTGTGGCTCAGCAGTAGGGATCGAAAAATGTAATTCTGAAGGATTCCCCAATGGAGAATCCATATAAATGACATCTATTGTGGAAGAAAAAGAGTAGAAACAGGTGGAGGTGCTCATTGGCTGTAATGGAAAGTCTTGTGGAAGGGTATGCACCTGTTATGGCATACAATGGAGAATCAGCCACATGGTTAAATTTGACAAGTTCGATGGAGAGAGACAAAGGGGATATGTACACGGAAGTGGAGATGAGAGGCGTTAGCCGTCCTGGCTTAACGCCTCTCTCCTCCACTTCTGCAATGCAAGGCTGCACATATTTAAAAGGCAGCATTCAACCACATTAGGTGACTTAACGCTGCCCAGGAAAATAACAAAACACAAAAACATATGCAGGTTCTTTGTGAAAGTACAATGTGGCACAAAAGCAAACATGTTTATATAGCAATGTGTGCAAAAGAAAATGCGCCCTCTAAAGTGCACACTTAGGCTAACATAGGGAAAACTACAATGGGCCTGAAGTAGAAGGTAGGTAGAATGTTTAAAGCTACTTTGATTAGAGCACCACACCTGGTGAGGGGGAGCGACAATCAGGGTGAGCTACAAGACACGTGCAATTTCAGTCCACAGAGGGGGCCTCTGACAGATCAGACACCATTAGTCAATCATATAACAAAGGGGGTCCAAGCACACCATCAGTCGCCCAACACGATATACACTTGATGTATGAGTTGACATATAGCCCTTAAAATAAACTGCTAGAACGTTAGTCCATACAATACCAACTGATATACTACAGATTGTCCAGTTAATTTGCTGATTAGTCCTGCTATATCTTAAAGGTTTTGAGATGTTCCTGCTTTTATATACCTAATGGCAAAATGTAAATATAGTTCAGATGTAACGAAAAAAAAAAGGGTTATATACAACCTTGTATTGACGTGCCTTGTTATTGGCTTCATAGCACACAGCAAGAACATGTATGAACGTGACTAACAGAATGCAATATATGTTGAAATGTGCAATAGTCTGAGCATTGTCTGCTCAAACTGTAATGCAGTGCTTTGGTCATCTGTAATGTATAAAAAAAAAATTTAAAAGCAATTGAGATGCCAAATGATTCTGTAAAATACATGTCAAATAGTATCAATAGCAGATATTACAATATGGTGCTGAAATGTATTCATCGACATACCCACCATCTGAGGCAGTAATACCTACCGTACTAAAAGAAGCAGACTTACAGTAGCTCATACCTAAAGACAGGAAAATTCTAAAGCAACCAATTTCAATTGAAATATTAACACAGACCATATGCACAACAGTTTCAGGCAAGACATCAGGTGGACATAGCTTGCCAATCGAATTTTGCATAACATACTGGGATATGCTTTTACCAATACTCGGAAATATTCCAACTGATAGACCAGAAAGAGTGACACATTTGATTTGATTCTCCACACTACCAATCAGGCTTCTTATTCAAACGCAACACAATAATTCCCATCAGAACATTATTTTTGCTGATGCGAGAGATTGGGCAGAGTGGTGAGTTGTACTGAGAAGCAAGCTTGGATGCCCAAAACATACGTGTGTGATAAACTGGAAATTCATGTTTGTGACTCTGCCTGTGTTCAACCCGTTCATACAAGGATCTCTGTGAGAGTAATGACAAACACTTTAATATTGGCACAGTGGAGCATACAAGAGGTACACAGTAGTAGTACCACGATCCTCCTTGATCTTTGTATTGGAACTGATGGAACAGCTGAGGAAATGTCACAAAAATAGAGGGTTAAAGACTGGAGACACATTTTTACAGAGTCACCAAGCTCTGTAATAATGGCTGCATCTATAACTACTCTGGTATTAGTGCCACCAGTGTAATATATATAAATCTGTAAGGTTGAAGTAACTTTATAGTTAGGCTTACTAATAAGAAAATAACCATGTGGGAAAAAAACCTTACTGAAAAAAACAAAGATTAAAATCAAGTTATAGTTAGGTGTGGAAATGAGACATGGGTGGCGGGGGAACATAGCGGCGGGCTGAAGCTGGTCGCGGGAGCTCCAGATCCATGGAGAGAAATGTGGGCTGGTGTTCAGCTGAGAAGGACACAATATCAACCTCCCATTAACGTTTTGAATTGAGGGTGGGCTTACTGGATTAGGAGATTAGGTTTGTTTTCTGTTCTGTACAGTGGCTCTGAGGTATTTGTTTTTCTTCTGCGGGATACTGATGGGATCTGATGAGAGGCAGCATCGGAATTTGTGAAGTTGGGCATCAGCTCTCCTGCAGCGATCTCAGGCTGCTGTGGCTTGGACTGGCGTCAAGGTGAGCTCGGGCAGAATCAGCAGAGTTCAGTATCCTGTAGAAAGATGGCAGCACCTGGAAGATGGGGGAACAGAGAGCTAGCAACAGCCTCCTCAATGCCACAAATTTCAGCGTACGGAGGCATAAGAAACTGAGGGTGAAGGGTGCTGGCAGCCTGCAGGCACGCAGGTACAGCAGTCATCAATGGAAAGGGTCTCCCCTGCAGGTACTATTAGCATCTGAGGGCCACCTGGAAGGTTTTGAAGGGGTAGGTACCAGTACAGGAGGCTCAGGGCACAGCTGATACACGTCAGTTGCCACAACTAAAAAATTGATACCAGCTTAGGTCTGCCCCGGAGAAAAAAGTAAATTGTTTGAGGTCAGGGGAGTGGACTACTAATGAAGTGAGCACTGTGTTTCCCATTAAAGAAATCGATGAAAAGCACTGGGAGGTCCAAATGTTGTGGGTTGACAGAAGGTTCTGCATTTCTTAAACCCACACCTTCATTTAACTCCTATTTTAAAATCATGGAGCAGACAACAATTACAGTACTACCTCAGGGGTTTGGCAGGGAAAAGGGTCAAGAACAAGCCACCTCAATAACAGTGAGACCATGGGCGATTTCTATCAGTATCCGTTTCCCCATTGGAAAAGTTAGCCGAGGAAGACGCAAACTGGTCGGTCAAAGAGTGGGTCAAGTCCTGTTGTACTTGGCCCATTTGCAGGGCCATCCTGAACTTTTTGCCTTCCTCATGTATTGTTTATGGCCTGTTTTGGGTAGTTTTATGTAAACCTGGGCCGAGATTGCAGAGTTGCACTTCGCGGAGCTACGCAAAGTGCAAAAAACCTCAGTCGCACTACACAGAGCTCCGCAAGCGGGGGAATTCCATAGAAAAATGCCTTTCGCAGTGATTGCACAGCGCAGGTGCTTCTCCTCACGGTGCAATCATTGCGATCGACACCTTGCACAGCGCAAGCGGTCCCTTCTTTCTCTTTTCTGCCGCTCAAGTAGATTTTTAATCGAGCTGCAGCTTTCTCAAGGCTCTCCACACCACTGGAGTCAAGCTATCCAGGCTGATGAAGGCTGATAGCCAGAAACCGGTCCTTGGATGCTTGATTCTGGGAAAGACATGGCTTGGTAGTTCGGACTGGACTGTTCCCATGAGGCACAGGGTCAGAGCTGATTTGCATATAGCCAGTGTCTGACCTAGGGTGGTGTGGAGTGCAAAAAAATGATGGATTTAGGCCCAGATCCTTGTACTGCGGTGAATGTATGACATTGTTCTACATTCTGTCCATCAATTGTGTATTTTGCAATTCTCAAGGCAAACAAGCAGTTTCTCATCGCGAGCGGTCGCAAGCATACGCGACCACTCGCAATGAGAAACCTGACCATCCCGCATTGAGAAATCTTGCTGCGATGTTTGTTTTCCACGCTGGCGCTCACCAACTTGATGTTGACGATCGCGAAAGAGGAACAATCTCGCAGGGGGGTTGATTTTCCTCACGTGAAGTGGAGTTTTTCGGAACTCCGCGAGCTTCACGGAACGCGGATTGCGGGACACTCCACAAAGTCCGCCAACGGAGCGGAGTTCACCGCCCAGGCTTAGTTTCATGACCCTGGGCACTTTACCATTGCTGAGCAGTGCTAAAGTGCATAAGCTCTCTCTGTAAATTGTGTTTATGGATTAGTGATTCCATGATTGGCATATTTGATTTACTTGTCAGACCCTAGTATAATGCATTGTGTGCCCCCAGGGCCTGTAAATCAAATGCTGCTAATGGGCAACAGCATTGATTGTGCTACTCACAGAAGCAGCCTGTAAGATGTAACTCTGGCCTGCCATTGCAGAGCCTGTGTGCAGTCTGGGACTGCCATGTCGACTTGGCAAGTGCACACACTTGCCACTCCCTAAGCCTTCCCTTTTCTACATTTTAGTAATCCTATGGTAGGCCCACGGTTCCCCTGTTGGCAGGGTGCATTTTATGTGAAGGGTAGGACATACCCTGATGTGTGTGGCATGTCCTGATAGTGAAATACTGCCAATTTTGTTTTTCACTATTGCAAGGCTATCTGTTCCCATAGGACAGAATTGGGAGTTTGTTTATAACAACTTATAAACATAACTGACCCTGGGAACAAGATAGGAAAATAAAGTTTAGTATTCCTGAACTCAGAATGTTAAGATGCATCTTTTAGTGAGGATGATTTTTACATTCCTTGTTTGAAAATACCATTTTTATAAAGTAGGTATTTTCTTGCCTAACCATCCAGTGTGCCTCTGCTAGGTTTGTGTATTTCATGTCTGACTTTTGGATGACAGGGGCTGGAGAAATGCAGCGACTTCAGAAGTCTTATGAGTCAGGGCTGGGCTGAATAGGCCTGGTCTCTATTTAGAAGGGTGGGAGGAGTAGCACCTTCACCTGAATAGAGCTGTGCCTGACTTCCACAATGATGGCTCCGCCCCTTCGCCAGGGCTCACACTGACAAAGGAGGTTGTTGTGCACTTGCAAAGTGCCCCACAGAACCGGTTTTGGATGAGTACATACCCTATCTGCCTTTAGAGAACAAAGGATGTTGGTGTATAAAAGAGGGCCCAGACCCTGAACTTCTAGATCACTTCTGGGAAATCAAGAGGAACCTTTGCCAAGGGGAAGAGCCAGATAAGCTGAGGAGGAATACTGCCCCTGTGCTATTTGCTGTCTGGGTTTGACCTGCAATGGCTGCTTGCTGCCACAGAAAGGAGAAAAGGGCTTTGCTGTTTGCTTTGTCATCTTGAGAAAGATCTCCAAGGGCTTGAAACTGAGCTTGCCTCCTGTTCTGAAGTCTCAGGGAAACAAAGACTTCACTCCCAGCTCCCCTGAATTTCCTTGATGGGATTTCCAACCTGCAAAGAGGTGCCTGCTGCTGTTTAGGGCCTCTGGAGACTGTTTGTCGCTGGAAGCTGGAAAATTGACGCAACACAGAAGAAGCTTATTGCAATCCCACTTGTTTCGACACATCGCTCAAGAAACCGTCTCAGCGCCTGCTGCGGCTTGAGAAATCACCGCACAACGCATCAAGTGTAACGATCTACGAAGTCTGAAATCACGGCAATTATTCCGACGCAAGTCTGCTGTACAGCTGCACAAAACCACGCATTGTACCGGATCGATGCATCGCATCGAGGCGCCATGACAGTTGCATTTTTGGTGGCCACAGTAAGAAACAGATGCATCAACTCCCCACACAGTAAGGAATCGAGGCCTCCCCTCCATTGCGCTGCAGTAAGGAACAGACGCATCACCTCCCCTGAGTGTAAGGAACAGACGCATCACGTTCCCTGTGGATATTTTATTTGCTTTGTGTGATGCATCTAAGGTACTTTTGAGAAAAGTGTTGCATTTACGACTTGCATTGAACGGAACTATTTCTACCATTTGAAAGCTTAACTTTTAATGCTGTATTGTGGATTTTTGTCATTTGGTCTTGTTTTGGTTTAGATAAAGATTACTTATTTTTCTAAACTGGTGTGGTGTTTTCACTGTATCACTGTATTTGTTCACAAATGCTTTACACACTGCCTCTGAGATAAGCTTGTCTGTTCATGCCAAGATACCAAGGGGATGAGCAGGGCTTATTTTAGGAGTGTATCCCCCACACCCTGACTAGAAGAAAGGATCCCTATTTGGACAAAGGTACCTACCTCTGCCAACCAGATACCCCCATTTCTAACAAGTCCCTACAGAGATATATACTGAGGCAAGCCCGTGTCAGTCGGAGGCTAGCCCTCATGCTGAGGAGAGAGCTGAAAATCCATTGGTAAACATAATATTGAGCCTTAGGTCAGATATCCTTAAGAAATCCGAGTATTCAGATGTTAATCAGAAAGGTATGCAGGAGAAATGTGTGGTGTGGGAGGAAAAGCTGAATAGTATCGCAGAACGTAGTGCAACCCTCGGGGAAGATGTGAAAGTTCTATCAGTAGGAATGAATAAGAATTCTCTAGATACTGAAATACTGAAAATGCAAAACAAAACATTACAAAAAGATCTGGAACGACTTGAAACTCAATCTAGGCGGAATAACCTGAGGCTACTCAACATCCCGGAGGGTGCAGAAAAAGGAGATATGAAAGGCTTCGTATGTAAGCTACTAAGAGAGGGAAGTTTACTAGACAGTCTGGATCTCAACCTCGAAAATGAAATCCAAAGAGTACACAGAGATCCATTTAAATTAAACCCCAATAGAAAGTCTCCTAGAAAAATTTGGATCACTTTCTTACATATGCGGTTAAAGAGCTGGTCCTGTGCCGGGTGTTGAAGGAGAAAACCTTGAAGTTCGAGGACTTTAATTAACAAGTGAGGTCCTATATATGAAAGAGAACGGCGCAGAGACAATGGGAGTTAGGCTCTAGGATGAATGACTTAAGTGGTAAAGGTGCTCAAGTCCAGATGAAATTCCCTGCTATGTTACAAATCATGCAGAAGCAACAAAATGTAGAACATCAGTGACTCTGAGGAGGTGTATACTCTCTTACCTCAGATGGAGGGAACCACTGCTGCCACATCTAGCTCTTAGAAGTCCACTCTTGTATTCTGTAGATAAGTAACACTGATTAGAGGCATTATATATGAGGCCATCTTGATTTGTTTATATGTTTTAGTTTGTATATTTCTCTGTGGTGGGGGTTTGGGAATGGCAGACGGATGTATGTCATCATGACGCATGCTTTTACTACGCATGCCTTTACAACGCAGGTTTTACAACGCAAGTCGTTACAACGACTTGCGTTGGGGGGGGCTGGATGGTGAAATAGTTTAATTTACTATTCCAACTCCCATCCCCATGGATAGTAGGGAAGGTTTTGGATAGTAAATTAAACTATTCCCTATCCTGCAGCGCCCCCCAGCGCAATTCGTTGTAATGACTTTCGTTGTAAAACCTGCGTTGTAAAGGTACTGCGTAGTGAAAGTTGTGTCTTAAAGGCTGTTTCCCATGGCAGACATTGCCGCCTAAGGATAGGAGGGGGCTTCCCCAAAGGGTGTGAGTGAGGGGGTGCACAGGGTGGTAGGAGCATAAGGAAAAAAAGGTAACATTTCAACTCTTCTTATAAAATTTCAGTCAAAATAAGACCGTCTCAGGGATGTATCTGGTATATAAGCTTAAACAGTATTACCTGCAGGGAGAGTTTAAGTTGGTACAAGATAAGGGTAATGAAATATGAATCAAGTTGGAAAGATTCAATTCATAATCTGGAATGTAAATGGTTTGAGATCCAGGAGGAAGTTTGCATCAGTGGCAGAATATCTAAAGAACAGTGGGGCACATATCCTAATGCTCCAGGAGACTCATTTAGAGCGGGAGTGTAGGTCCTTTTTTAGTAAACTATGTTGGGGACAGGCTGTAGTATGCGCAGATAAGAGAGAGAGGAGTTGCCTTAGTAATAAGAAATAATTCAGGAATAAGGTTATTGAAGTATGATTTGGATATTTCTGGCAGATGATTGGTGGCTAATATAGAGATTCAGGATAGGCTGGTATCATCTGCAGCTTGTTATGGGTCCAAACAACGACACCCCTGATGCGCTAGAGAAGCTGCAATCCTGCCCTTGGAGGATACAGTTCCTATAATTCTCGGAGGGGATTTTAATATAGTCCTAAAAAAAGACCTTGATAGAACATCAAAAATATGTTAATACCACTAAGACATTTTCCAGATTAAAAAAAATGATGACTGAAATAAAGTTATTAGGTATCTGGTGAAGGAGGATGGGGAAAGTTAGAGGATTAACATTTTATAGTAAAAAGCATGGACACCATTCATGTATAGATTATTTCTTGGCGGACCAGACTTTGAACGACAAGTTTAAGTATGTAATCCATGCCCTGCAGTGCTTTCTGATCATTCTCGTGTGGTCCTATATTTAGAAAACCATCAACAATCGGGGCAGAGAAGGTGCACCCTGGAAAGAACTATTCTGCTGGATGAGGGGGTGGTCGTAGGCCTGGCGGATAAGACAGCTGATTTTTTTCATTTTAATAGAGATTCTGCAAAGCCACAAATAGCGTGGGATTCATTCAAGGCGTACTTAAGGGAAATAATAAGTGCCATCATGATTGGTAGAAGACAAGCTGCACGGTTGAGTGATGAGGTGTCTGTAGCAGAAATTAAGGTGAAAGAAATCAAATTTCAGAAGGTCTCATTTGAGGGAACTTCTAGGATACCAGCCCTCAGAAAGGAACTCGAAGACCTGCAGGCAGAGTACAAGATCCAACTGGTTAAAAGAATACACGAAAGATGGAAAGTCAGCAAGTTACAGCATATCTTATATGGCGAGAGGTTTAGTTCACTTGTGGCTTGAAAGGCTAAGGTAGATAGTGCCAGGAATTCGATACCGAATCTGACGAATCTGGGGACTAGGGTGCTCTTTAAACAAATGCAGACATTGGAGTCGAAACATGGAGGTATATGAGTAGTTTATATAGAGAAAATATAAAAAGTATAGTGGCCTAGTTAAGGGAGTTAGACCTTCCAATATTAACAAGGGAGCAAAGAGATATACTGGCGTCGGAGATCCCTGAGGAGGAGATCAGGCACAATGTAGGAAAATGAGTGGCGGGAAGGTGGTTGGCCCAGATGGCCTTCCAGTAGAGATCTCTATAGGGATCATCGAGAAGCTAATCCCTTTTCTAAGAGGAGTTTTCAATGCAATATATATATTTAGAGGGTGAGAAAGTGCTGGCATCTTGGTCAGAGGCAACTGTGATCCTCGTTTTTAAACCTGATAAAGAACTTGCAAGAGCTGAATCATGTAGACCAATATCACTTTTGAAGACCGATTATGAGATCTTTTCTGGGATATTAGCTTCAAGAGTTACGTAAGTTATCAAGGGTGTTGGACTTGGCCCTTTTTGACAGATTCACCCCTAAACTTTTTGCCTCAAGCTCTGACATGGTGGTAGTGATTTTAAGCCTCTGCACACTTTAGCACTATGGCCCAGTGTAAAGTGCGTGCACTCTCTGTGGTACATTTGGAAGGTTGGCCTGCCCTCCCATAGGTGTGCATGGGGATTCCCTGATCAGTGTGTGTCCGTGGTAATTCCTGTTATGAAAGGAGCTGTGTGGTCAACTCTGGTATGTCTGAAATCGTGTGAATAAATGCTGCGCAATAGTGTGCACAGATTTATTGTGGTTTCTTTAGACATGCCACTTTTAGAAGTTGGCCTTTCTGTGTCCTATGTGTCTGCTTGCATGATGTGAATTGCATGTCTGGCTTGTGAGTGACAGGAGCTGAGGGGTGTGGGTGGCTCCAGGAGCCAGGGCGAGTCTGACCAGTGGTGAATAGAGAGATCTGCATGCAGATGGGAGGGAGGAGTTGCACCTGGGACCTGAATAGGACTGTGCCTTCCCTCCAAAATGCTGGTGCCCCCCCCCCTGTGGTGTGTCTGATCCCTGAGCCTCCACCTGACAAAGGAGAGAGGAGCGGAGCAAAACAAAGTGCTCCAAAGCTCCCCTGAACCAGTTGCATCTGGTTCTCCCATGCCCTGCACTTTTACGCAAAGGATTATGTGGTATAAATATTGGGGCTATGACCCCAGGTAAATGTTCTGTCCTGCAGTTCTGTTCCTGCCAGGACGTGCTGCTGCTGGGGCCCAGGGGGGGGGGCTATCATGAAGGCATGCCTACCTGGGCCCTGCATTGCCCTTTTCATCTTTGAGGACCTTTTGGTCATTTCTTCACTTAGGGATTGATGCACCTTAATTCCTAAAGAACTTTTTGGGACCCTTTTGCTTGCTTGTGTCTCTATTTTTGGATGCAGGACCTTTTGATGCTTCCAGCGCCTCATGTGCGCTTTCATTCCACTTTCCCCCAGAAGAGTGTGTGGGCTGTGCAGCGCTGTTGCTGCAGCCCCCTCGGAGAGGGATTCCCGGCGTGGGGGATTCCCTCGTGATGCCTCTGGAATCGGGTATCCACCTATATTATTTTCATGCCTGGGGGAGCCTGCCCCGCTTATTTCTTTATTTAAAGGGCGGGTGTCCACCCCGCATCCTTTGGGAACTTTGCGGGTGCCCACCCCGCTGATACTTTTATTTTGCATGGTGGGAGCCCACCCCGCATCTCACCACCGCGGCCCGATCGCTAAACCCGACCCGGAAGCCAGGCTGAGTCTGCCTGACTCCGGGCGGGACCAAAGCAGGAAGTAGTTGGCTGATGGTGCCTGCTTCTGCGGGGTTCCCGTAAGTGAGGCAGAGCCCTGCAAGCGCCAGCCAGAGAGGAGAAGCACACATAAGGAGTCCCGGGTCCCAGGAGGGGGCCCGGGTGAAGAGAGGCGGCCGTAGCAAGCAGCGACCCTGCAGACCGCCACGAGAGGAGTCTGGTGAGGGGAGCTGGAGCGGAGGGGGCGCAAAGCACATTGTCGGTGCGTGTATTTCTGCGCTGGGTTCAAGAAATCTCCAATCAGCCCGGTGAGTGGGGCTGAGTCTTGCAGTGTTTGGGGGGGGGGTGTTGAGGCACATGGTCCGTACCCACCCCCAGTGGGGTGCTGGTTTTCACAGGGGCAGCGCAGTTGCAGGCCACTGCAACGTCTTGGGCATGATTATTTTAGAGCCCAGTGTGGATCCAACAATTGGCATGTTGTTCTTCAAGAGCCGTGTGGCTCCAACGTGGGCCATATTTGTTTAAAGGCCCCAGTGGGGGGCCAAAGGGCACCGCATGTTAGGGCACTCTTTTGATTTACAGCTGCCCTGTCTTGCTAAAAGGGCAGCTGCTGCATATTTGGGGCCATGTTGTTTGGGGAGCCTGTGTGCTCCAGTGAGGGGGCCACTGTGATTTAAAAGCCCCCTTTCCCAACTCACAGCTGCGCCGCACCAGCGCGGGCAGCTGCAACGTTTGGCGCACTTGTTCTAAGGGCACATTAAAAGCCCAAGCCTCATTTGATATTTACAATCTTTTCAACCCTATACTATTTACCTTCCTTAGGGAGGATATAGCTAAGTTGCAGGGCACAGTTGGTAGCTTCCTTTGGGCGGCGAAGTGACCCATGACTGCCTGGAAAAAATTGAGGCGGAAGCTTGGGGTGGGGGACTAGCTTTCCCGGATCTGCTGATATATTGGTATGCTTTCTACTTTAAGAATGTTCGTATGTTAGCAAATAGGCCAGATAGCTCACCAATGGGAAGATTACCTGAGGCAATGCTTACGGATTTGGGACAGAGTCATTTTTATTTAAATATGGGGACCCAAAATATTTAAAGAAAGATCAGGCTGAAGGTTTTAAAAACAGCCCTAAGAACATGCATATATTTCCGAAGGCGGTTTGGTATACTTTACTATGATTCTTCAGCACCAATTTGGGATTCCCCAGGCACCCCAGACTACTTGATAGACTAGCTCAGTCAACCCTTAAAATCTGCTGGCTTAAGCTACTGGGCAGATCTTAGAACAGGATCGAGATTAGTAGACTGGGAGATGTTAAAGACTTGCACTAAGTGTCAGCTAACAAGATTCATATTCTATCAGTTGCAATCATGGTGGGCCTCCCAAGAGTGGGCTGAAGAAGAAGATGAGTCCTTGCTGGAAGAGCCGATGAGAATTTGCCCTCTCAAAAAGGAAGTTTCTACTTGGTATTGGGCTTTTTCTGAGGAAGATGATAAGAGCTTGCCAGATATAATCAACATGTGGGAAGAGGGAGAATTGGAGGGAAACCAACATCAAAAATGACAAGTATCCTTCTCTACTCTATGTGCAGTGGTGAAACCGGCCTTACTTCAGAGAAATCTTGTTTACTACCCACAGGTCATATTAGTCTCCAGCCAAGCTTTCAAGAGTCACAGGGAAAGCATGTGGGTGCCCGAAGTGCATGTTTCCATCGGCGGATGATGTGCATATGTTCATGCCGTATGTTCATGCCATGCCTGAAGATTGCCCCCTTTTGGATATCAGTATGTCATTTCACCAGGGGGTGATGGGACATCAGATAGAGGTCAGCCCTCAACTTATATTTTTTGGGCTGCATTAGAAACAAGCTTACGAGTAAGCTCTCCGAAAACTAAATGTGTATTTTGTGTGATTCTGTTGCCAAGATGGGAGATACGCAGGCTTTGGAAATTGGAAAATCCCCGTTAGACACTGTTGACTGAGGTAGGTACCTGGGGCCAAATAGGGACTAGCGTTTCCACGTCACAGAAAGGAAGGTCACCTTCTGAGATAGCCCCCGCTCACCCCTTTGGAATTGAGCTAACCACACGGGCACACGAAATAATTTACACAAGCACTCCAATTATCGAGCACCAATGTCACAATAACATAGAAACACTCCAGGCATTTGAATTGGGGCACCCGGTCACTTTTTCAGTATGGAAGTTTGATTTATATGCAGTAGCGGTTCCCTTCGAACATATTGAGCCAGGATTCTCATTACTTTTAGATCGTCCCCGGATGAAGGCCTATCTGGCCGAAATGCATCGGGACCTCTATGATAAATGTTGGGATATGTAGTGCTGAAACTACTATATGAAGTTTAAATTGAGATTATTGAAGTAATAATACGAATAAATGAATACTTGTGAAACATTGGACTTAAAGTTTATTCTTTCAACATTGGAGACAAAAAGAAGCCACCTCTAAATAAGAGGCCCATAAACCAGTGCCCAGGGGACATACCCTATGATTGTGGAGATGCGACATCCCTGATGACATTATACAATCATTGTTTATGTTTATGTTTTGTAAAGCGCATGGCTACCCAAAGGTTTCTCCATGCTGGTGAGAACTGTGCTGAGAATAGGCCTCTGGTACATTAACAGAGAAACAGCCATGTCTTAAGTTTCTTCCTGAATGAAAGTTCATTTTCCAGTGCTCTGAGAATGGGTGGAAGAATGTTTCACAACTTCGGTAGTATGTGTGCAAACGATCTTTCTGTCCATCTCATCCTTTTTACCTTAGTTGTACTGAGGAAATGAAGATGTGAGAATCTCAGATGTCTAGTTGAAACATTAGTGGTTGGCCTTTACTGGGCCCTTGTTATTTATGGTCCTATGAGCAATACAGAGGGAGTTAAACTTAATCCTTGCCTCAATTGGGAGCCAATGCAGCTGTTTGAGGAGTTCTCTTGCGGAGACATAACTAGGAAGCTTTAGAAGGAGCCTTACTGACACATTTGGCACAGTCTCTTTATTACGTACTAGCAGCCTGTCCCGACGTTGTCCGGGTATGAAATGTTATGTGTGTAATGTTTGTAACAGTAAACGTTAATGTGTGTACGCTGACAGGGCCCGGTGTGATCCCGTGTTTGCGAGGGCTGGTTTGAGGCCCCGCCTGAGTCCCAAACTAAATTTTAATTGTGAAGTGGTTTAGATCGTGTGGTATGCTGCCTGCCTTCAGTGTCCGCTGGAGCCGTTGGAATGTGAATGTGGCGGTGAGTGAATGGCGCTCTTGTGCGCCCCCTTTTTTTTTTCCTGCAGCCACTTCTGAGAAATCTTTCGTTCCTAAAGGAGTAAAGTTTTGTTTTGTTAGTTTAATTTTGTAGGCAGTATGGCAAGGTCCGTCTGCCCGTTGGTGTTTTGATACGGCTGTGTGAGCAGTGATCAGAACGCCAAGGCGGAGCGTGAATGTGCACCCCTTTTTTTTGGTAATTTTAGTGCGGCTCCCTCTGACAACACTGACACCCACAAACTTTGCGCCGCACTATATATCATTAATGTCGCGTCATCAGAACGCCAAGGTGGAGTGTGAATGTGCGCGCACATTGCTGGCGAAAGGAGCGCCCCTTTTTATTTTAATTTTGGTGCAGCCCCCTCTGACAACGCTGACGCCCACAAAGGTAGCGCCGCACTATATGTGATTAATGGTGCCGGAATGGCAATGTGCGTGAATGCGGCGCAGCTTGGTGTTTGTAGACGTACGTGTGAGACGCGAAGGTGGATCGTGAATGGGCACGCACATTGTTTGTGAAAGGCGCGCTACTGAAGTACGCGGCCATTTTTTGTTTTATTTGTGGCACACCCCTCTGCCAACGCTGTTGTGCCACGCCCCTCTGTCAATGCTGCACGCCCACAAAGGAATAATGTAGTGTAGTTTGACACGCCACACCAGCACCCAAGTGTACTTTGACACGCCCACACCAACGCCCACAAGGGACTACGGTTGTTTGACCTTTGTAATGTATATGGTGGCCAGCTGTATAGCCTATGTCCATCTGCTGCATCTCCCCATTACAATGCTGTATTGGGAATTGTGATTGGTGCTGTACTTCTTGAGTTCACCCGCCTCAAAGGTTTCAGCTCTCTCTTTATAATAGTAGTATAGATATAGATATAGATTTAACTCATTTTTTGCTTTTATCTATGAAGAAAAACTCTTTCTAATATTTATTTTGATTATACAAAAGTTAAAAACATAGGGCCCGATTAACAGAACTAACTTAAGACAAAATCCTAAACTTACTATCATTTTAGTATTCACAGAAGGCACTTACTCATTTCGGTATTCACAGAGGTTAGGAGTCCTAACTTTAACCAACTCCTTGAACCAACTCATAAAGGGACTATCAATGACTCTGACATTGTTCCGAACAATACCCACCTGAAACTAGCACCTGAGCAGTTAGAGTTGCTGATAGGTATCATTGATGCCAAGTTCGATAACATTTTACAACCCCTACTTGACAAACTTGATATTGTTTCTGGGGAGCTGAAACGGCTAGGAGGTTTTGTGCAAACCCATCCTGGCCTTAACAACTGTGTGCTATCTGCTAATACGGCTCAGGGCAGCACCAGCATCCATTGAATCCGTTTATTGGGGATTTAAGCACCGATACGGTAGTGGTTACCAATCCTGTGTCCCCAATTATACCCACTATTTTGTCTATTGGGAATACACCGAGTACTAACGTCGTGAAGACAAAGCGTTATGGCTATTCACACCCTGATTTACCACCTGATTGCGCACCATATGTGGCAGTCCTGACTAATGTCCCATCAGTAAGGGAGGAGGGACATGACGGTATCCATGAAACACACGTATTGTTAAAGAATAAAACTGTGGCCTGGCATAACAGAGAATGTGGTTTTCCAGTTGCTTTGGCAGACCAGATTTTGGTCACCACCAGAACCAACTGGATAGGAACTTCACATAAGAACATCTTGGGTGATTGTGTAATTGTCAATTTTAAAAGTCCCCATCTTGCAACCACTTCTTTGATTAGAGCTACCTCTCGTCCACCGAACGATCAGGGTATCTCACTCCGTCCCTTGGGTTATTTTTATAGACATTATACATGCCAGCCTAATAATGATCATGGGTGGGGCAGAGCGAGAGGTCCCAGTATGTCAAGTATGCCGAGTGGGTTTCAGGTGGTCACCGCCAATCATTTTCAATGTCTAAGTGGGTTAAATTCTAACGATTGACTGGACTATGGTCGGGCCTCTTCTTTATCCTGTGAGGAGCTCGTATTTTCAGGAGTAGGACCCGTTGTAACAACTTCAGGGCCTGTGGTTAAAGAAACTCTGACTTATGTAGATTGTACGATAGCCAGTATAGACGGTGAATTAGGGGGATGTAACGAGGAATTGCCGGAAGATGATAGTCAAAGGATCATCTACCCGTCTATAACCAGTTTACGGGGTAATCATTGTATCAATATGGCAACTGGATTTTCTAGTTGCCATATTGCTAGCTGGAATATAGCGGGGTTAATGTCCAAATCTGATTGTCTGGGGTGGTCAGAATTTTTGGCCCTTTTTGATATCATCTGTTTCCAGGAAATGTGGTGCAAAGATTTTAAAGGATATAATGGATTTGCCTCATATCAATTACCCGCCACGGCATCTACTTCGGGTAGAGCTAAAGGTGCGCTCTTGGTTTTGATTTCTGTCAAAATCCCCTTTATTGTTAAAAAACATGTACTGGTTGGGGCACATTCCCAGATTTTATGGCTCTCCCAGAAGGAGGGTATAAATATCCCCTTAATTAATTTTTACAATAATATTTTTGACAGCACCAGGGTACAGGTGGTTAATGCTCTAGCAAGCGCCCTGGATGACATTATAATGGGCTCCAATGTTGTTTTTGATTTGCTTTTGGCAGGGGACTTTAATACGTCTGTTTGCCCCCTCTCTAACCTTAATACTTGTGGGGTGGTCAATCGCTATGGAGACGGAGATCTCCATTTTCTACACAATCAGCATGGGGAGTCTCTGAATAATATCTTAGCATCATATGATATGGATATTTTGGCCAATGAGAAAAATGATCTAGGTGAGACAAACCCCTCTTTTACAGGTCGGGGGGCTAACACTGTGATTGATTTTATTTGTATTTCCTCTTGCCTTGTGCCCTGGACTTTGGCTCCTAAAGTCGTTGACATTTCGCTCAGCGACCATAACTGTATAACTATAGAAGCCTTTCTCTATAAAGAGAATAGGATATCTAGTATGGGGCTTATTGAGAATATTGAACCCTATAGACCTAATGGGACAAGACTAAGGTGGAAAGGGGATAAAGCAGAAATGACGTCTGATTTTATTATAAACAGCTTCTTATCTGAAATTACTGAGATTTTTGAAGATATTGACGTCACTCCTGAAATTATTCGGCATTTTATTTGAATTAACTTTGTTATTGATTGCAAGCTTACTACTTCAGTTAAGCGCAAGTCAAACCTCTTAAGGGGGTGGTTTGACCAAGCATGTACTTCTGCGCTCAAAGAGCTAAAAAGGGCACTGGCAGCCAAACCTAGAGATAAAAGCCTGGTTTTTTAAACTTAGAGCTAGCTACAGGGTCACCATAAAAAGAAGGAAATTGGAACTTCAGCAGGAGGCCTGGGATAATCTGGCTCAGGCAGCCGAAACTAATAATTGTACCTTGTTTTGGACCACAGTGAATTGTCCGTTCCTTAAAGATGAGAAGGTTCCAGAATTAACATCTAAGGTTAACAGGGAAACTTGGATTTCTCATTTTTCTAGTATTTTTGATTCTGACAAAGCTATGGCTCTTGAAGAGGACAGTTGGCCCATCGTCCCTTTGGACATTACTGTCACGGAAGTTTTGGATAGCATCAGGGCCAGCAAAGGGGGGAAGGCACAGGGCCCGGACGGGGTGCCTATTGATATTTATAAATTAGTTCCAGAGCTATGGGGCCCTCTTTTAGCTAAAAATTTGAACGCAGCAGTTTATATTTGGGGTGCCCCCTACCTCGGAAGAATCCATCATAATGCATATTTACAAGAAAGGAGACCGGGGGATGTGAACAATTACCGCCCGATCTCCTTGCTAGATTCTTCAGGAAAGTTATGAGTAGGGTGCTTCTGGTCAGGCTGGAAGAATGGGCAGAGGCCAATGACATTTTGGCAGAATGTCAATTTGGGTTCAGAAAGGGGCGGGGGACGATCGAACAGTGTCTAAATCTCGAACTGTTGATCAGAAAGTATACGCAGGCCAAGCCGGGCACTATTTATCTCTGCTTCGCAGATTTGAATAGTGCTTTCGACTTGGTGGACCACGCAATCCTTTGGGCCAAGTTGATTGAAATGGGGGCACCGGAGGGTATCGTTTATTTTTTATCACGCCTTACGCTAAACTACGTACTTGCGTACGATACGGTACCCATGGTGAGTGTACAACTAAGTTTAGGATTGGGCAGGGTATTAGACAAGGGTGTGTTCTCGCACCCCTGCTCTTTATCCTTTTCATTAATGAAGTAGATTCCTCCCTAAAAACCATTGCTGCAGATGCTCCTAAAATTAACGATGTCAACGTCCCGGTATTACTTTACGCGGATGACGCTGTTTTATTGTCTCGCACCCCGATAGGCCTCCAACGCCTGATGGAAGGGTTTTCACAGTTTATAAAAGGGAGAAAACTTGTGATTAATAAATCCAAGACTTATGTCATGGAATGTGGACAGGGGCGTAAAAGGAAGTAATCTTCTTATTTTATCGATGGACATAAGGTTCAACAAATTGAAATTTTTTCATACCTGGGTATCACATTTTCTAACAATTGCGTCTGGTCTAGCGAGCATAAAAATGTGAGGGCCAAGATGGCAAAGAGTGCACATGGAGTGTTTACATTAGCCACGAAAACTAGGGGATAGGCGGATTAAAGACATGCTTAAAATATTCCAGTCTAGATGCCTCTCTATCGCTTTGTATGGTGCCGGGGTTTGGGGCTTTGCCCCGGCCGGGAGCCTACAAGTGGAGGAGAACGTCTTTTTAAAAAGACTCTTGTGTCTACCTAAATCTGCCTCCAATGAACTAGTACATAGAGAACTCGGCATCCAACATCTTACCGATTTGATTCTCCTTAGACCCCTCTCTATGGATAATCATTTAAAGATCCCGTGGATTAAATACAATCTAGATAGTTTCCAAGTGATCTATGGCCTCGATATTAAATTAGACAATCACGGGGCCTCTGATTTATCCAAATCCGAAATGAAGATGTCCTTTTTGAATCTTCTTTCTGAGAGGCGGCTTGGTAATAGTGGCAACTTATCCACGTGTGTGTCCTATAATGGCTTAAATGAATTTGTGGGCTATCAGCCCTATCCAACCCAAGTGACTAGAGCATCACACCGGTTTGTCCTAACACGATTAAGGATTGGGATTGCCCACAATTTGGTGGCTTTCCCTTTCCAGAACAAGCACCCAGTTGGTCCCTGTCCATTTGACAATATTTCAGCACAAAGCACTATGCACTTTCTTCTGTTGTGTCAAATGTATAGGTACCTACGAATTGTTTACTTAAAACCTGTTTTTGTGAAGTTTGGAGTCAGGACTGTAAACGACTCCATGAAATTGCTTTTTAACTTGCATCATCCCGATGTTTGTTTTTCACGGCTACCTTCCTCCTTAAAGCAATCAATGCAAGGAAAAGTATGAGTTTTTAAATTATTTATTTAACCCCTTGCCTGTATATCTTGTTTTTAACATTGGAAATTGTCTCAAATGTTTTTATTCTTTTTTATGTGCTTTTATGGACATTGCTCTTTGTTCCGAATAAAGCCTTATGAAATGAAATGAAATGAAATGAGTAAGTGCCTTCTGTAAATATCAAAATGAGTAAGGGCCTTCTGTGAATACCAAAATGGTAGTAAGTTTAGGATTTTGTCTTAAGTTAGTTCTGTGAATCGGGTCCATAGTAAAAACACTAAACATTTTTAAAGTGCAAGTATACAATAATACAATTTCAATATACATGTCATGTTTCTATGAACACATCATCTCAATTTGAATTTACATGCACATTGAAACCCTTGGAATATCCCCATAGTGCAACCACACTCTCATCCTGACCTATCACACAACCCCTCACTAACACACACACATCACATTCATACACTTCCCAGCCAACAGCATCATGCACTGACTGCTGAGGTCACGGAGAGAACACTTCATACCTTTCCGTGATTATGTTGACAGCTGGAATTTCACTGCAACAAGGTCAACACAATGTGTCCACCTTCATCAGGACCACCCTTTCTAGGCTCTTGAAAGGTGATTGGTGGGGGATCATTGAAGTATTGTGATTTTCTAGGGTGCCAATAGGCGCTTACGTGGATGAAGAAACATCTCATTTAAACATCCATGCAGTATCCAGATAGTATAATTGGCCACTGGCCATAAATTTGACTTCAATATGTGGAACACATGGAACACCAAAAGCGGCCTACAATTTTGGTGGTAATGGAAAGATGGCTAGCCGACTTATATTGTTCCAAATTGGGGCCTCCAGGATGCACAGCCAAAGGTAAATGAACCATCCATTAAAGTTTGATCATTTTCTTCCATTTTTCAACTGGTTATTCCAGAGGTAATCACAAGTAATCCGACATTTCATTCTTAAATTCCATTTAATCATCAGTTCAATGAATGCCATCCCGCTTTACACATGTTTTCCTCACAATTCAGCATAGAGATGACATTTTCAATGCATTTCGGGCTATGATTTGGTACATTTGGTTGTTGTTTCCTGTTGTTGCTGGAAACACGTGGTTTATACAAGTTTTCTAATATCTTTATAGTTTCCCTGAGGAAGGGCACTACAATGTTGTAAAAAACGCAGACGGACGGAGCGCGCTCCAGGATGGCACGCAGCAAAACTGCCTTGAGCATAGTATAAGGGACATGTAATGTTGGGTGTGCATTCTACCTTTTGATGTAATTTAGCCGACGTATATAGATGTAACAAATTAAGCATATTCTACACGTATCCGGTTCAGTACATGGAGCTCCCTGGATATGAGTTTCCTTGAGTAGACATGAATACTGAGGCGGTCATTCTAAGTTAAGTTCCCTGCTGCACAGAGCCAATGGTGCTCCACGCCATCCTACATGCTTTGTCATCCATCCATGTGCTTTCTGATATATTTAACCAACCACTCATTGAGTCAATTCAATCTTTACATTTACTCAGACAAACACCACATAAACACAGATACACATAAACACACAGGTTTGCAACTCTGCGAAGGATCACTTTTGCATATTTTCGAAGCCATGCCTATACTCATGATGACATAGTTTGAATTTGGGTCCATATTTAGTATGATTTTGCTTCAGGGTTGCATCACATTTGTGGTGAAGTCCCGACACAAAATCACTTTTGGCATTTACTAAGCCACATAAAGCCACTTACCACAGCTTTTCATTTTTTAGTAAATACGAAGTAACACAAATTGCATTACTTTGATTTGGGTAGGCATTACCTAGGTAGAACACGGGTCTTCCCGTGTTCTACCATGCACCAATGTTTTTGTTATACAAACCCAGATTTACAGACTTGTAAACCTGAGTTTGCATCAAAATGGTGCGCCTACAGAGGTGCAACATGGAGAAATATTTGTATTTCTCCTCCTTACTTCCTCTTTTCAGTTGTACTGCATTCTGCAGTACACATTAAAAGAGAAATATGCCGCTAAGGATTGTTTTCAATCCTGCTGTAAAGCAGGAACCCTTGCAGTGTACTGTATGGGTGCCCACATTGGCACTAAACATGCACTATGCCAGCGCAAGGAGAAAACATGAATGGGCCACATCTTTGTAAATATGGAGCATTTTTGCTCTCTCGCTTTCATTCAACGCAGCGCACAGCAGCTAGGTCCCTTTCTGCACCGCGTTATGTGCAATAAGGTGAAACATGAGCTACTGTAATTATAGTTATCCTCCTTATTTGTGTTTCTGTTGGGTTTTCAATAAGAGAGCTTTATAGTAAATGAGAGACTGTTGTTATTCTGTAATATCAATTGGTTCATCAGACGCAGGATTTAATTATGTCTGATTTCCATTTTTAAAAAGATATCCAGGTGCATATTTATCTCTAGGCGTTAAAATCACATTGAAAATCAATGTGAATGTTCTTATTGCTGCATCGACCCCCAAGCATGAAAAACCTATTTGAAAGAGAAAATGCAACAGTGTTAGAAAGAGTCTGATTAAAATGAAGAAAAGAACAAAAAGTAAGCAAGAATAATACGTTTTTACAGGCTGAATCATTTTCCTGTTTTCAATATTTTAAAGCTGCCCAAAAAACATATCTGTGAGACAGATTGTTTAATAGAAAAACTACTCTGGCGGGCACTTGTTTACCGATAAATTGATAAGTTGATCCTCAATGTCACTTATTTAACAGCCACTGCACAAGGTATGTTTTTGGAAGAAGCTGTTTTCATGGTTTGTTGGAGCATTCACAGCCCGAACTGCTGTCACCGAAATTGATTTGCTTTGATACCTACAGAATTGTTAACATTTGCTGTGTTTTTTTGCTCATAACGTTCAATTTATTTTAGAGAATGGTTCGAAAACTGGAAAATGTTCAAGTGTATACTTGTGTGTGTTGTAATTTAGCTATAGCTCAAAATTTGGAAACACGCTTGTCGGTGCCCGTTCATAAATATTAAACATCTCTAATAAGTGGGAAACGATGGGTGGATTGCTAAATAAGAGTGGCGCATCAATCAAAACTTTAAAAGGACGAGAGAAATGAAATTGATGGTGCTGAAAAACATCAGGGGTTTGATAGTATTAGTACTCCTTGTTTGGGGACAAGCATATTTTCTTTGTCCATACTTCCTCAGCATCCCTGAAAAATCATTTGGATAGCATAGTGACTTCGCAATCTTTCTAGAATTAGCTGTATATTTGTTAAGCATTTGAACGTGATAACATTACAAGATGCAGTATCATCAAAGTAGACCAAAAAAAACTTAAGTCAATTATAAAATAATATAAAATAATATTATTATCATTGTAAAAGCTGATTAAGCAAAATTGAATTAGTCCAGTATGAATTTATGCATGGCAAATGTCACTGAAATGCTTCCAAATATGGTGGCTTCAGGAACAAAATCCCAAGAAAAAATCGAACCTTTGTTTAGTGAAGTAAATGAGATGCAACATGGAGATCTGATACTGTAAGCACGTGGGACAGTTTTTCAGCACCATATAGTTCCAAATTGTCGATGCTCTATTATTGCAAATACGAATGCTATGCTATGCTAACTACGAACTACGGACTGTGGCAGAGTGGAGCAGCCGAGCAGCCAAGGAGCGAGGAGCTGCGAAGGAGCTGCAGAGGAGCTGTTTGTAGAGTTAGCGGCATTCTGTAGGAGGCGGCGGCCAGGCAGTAAGTGATCAGGCAAGATAAGGATCACTAAGGCAGCTGCCGCGAAAACCGCCGCCGTCGGGAAACCGCACTGTAGTGCCAAAAGATAAAGCGCCGAGAGACCTGGAAGCGGTGGCAGCTGCGGCTGCTGCGGAGGTGTTGCGGAGGTGTTGCGGAGGAGTCGGATCCTGGGCAACTGTTTTAAGACGCTGAGACGCATGGTCGAGGGCAGCCGGTGGAACCGTAAGAGCCGCTGGTAGTCCACTACCACTACCTGTGCCATGCCCAGTCGGGTCCACTAGAGCGCAGCAGAGAGCCGCGTGTGGGATGCCAGATCGCCATTGTATAGAACACGAGCCGCGCTGAGCGGATTGGGTCGGCTGTAGAGGCAGCAAGCACAGGTGTGAGCTTTCCCACATCACCACATCACCAGAGCTGATACCGGGGTCTGTTCGATCTGTTTTACCCATCTACCGCTTGCCGCCCGAATTGGTTACTCTCTGGCAACCGCTTGTTGCTTGATGTGTGCAAATTGCACCTGTGATAGAGGCGGTAGCGGCAGGGTGGAAGTGGTGACTCCCTGAGACTTGGCAAGGTCGAGGAAAAGGACGACGTGGGTCATATTACAGCAGCGATGGTTGAAATGTGGGCAAGGTAAGCCTGTTCACATAATCAGGCAAATTAGATCACCTGATTTTTTCTTCAGCATATAATCACCGTTCAATCAGCGAGCACCCAAAAAACATTGGTTATTGGGGGGTTTGTTTGTCCTGAGCCCTCCATATTGAGCCCTTTAAGTCCACCAAAAGCCCCATAGTTCACCAGGGCGTTGGACTGGGGGTGTCCCTTTTGTGGTCTGGAATTACCCACTCTGCCATTTCATTGTCCAATCAGACTGGGTTTCCTTTGACAAAGAGGAGGGGGGTAAATCCCTCAAAATTAAAGTACTAACTCAAGTACTACGTACCCGACATAAACCACAAGCGCCCTATCCCCACTAGACTGATGCACAGTATGTAAACATAATAAGCTGCACTAAACCTTTATCAGTTTTTAAATACTGTATTAAAACGTACTAATACATATCCACAGCTATTGCCCTCCCTGACGGCAGCTACTCCTACGGCTTATTGTGTATACCTAAGTATCTCTTACTACAAACTGTGGTAACACGGCTCCATGCTATATAAGGTGTAGACAGGCTTGGGTGGAAGTGCAGATCTCTGTGGATCACTCAGACTTACTAGCTAGATAGAGGCAGCAGAGTGGGGAAACATTACAACTTAAAAACATTTTTGATTACAAAAAAAATCAGTCTGCGTAATAAAGCCACTAATATGAGATCGGGAAGGGAACGGACTTTAGGGACATCTGCAAAACGAGTAAAAAAGATGCAGCAATCTACGGTATCAAAAAAGCTAAAAACCAATGCATCAGGATTGTCTCAGTCACTTATCTCCCCGATTGCAAGGATGTTTGAGAAATCCAGTAAAATACCGAAAAAATTCCAATTCATGAAGGATCCAACTGGAGCTATGATCTTAATGAAAACAGACTCGAAAAATGACAAACTACAGACCCCAATGAAACCAATTAGCAGTGAGACACATAATATGATATACAACACTCAGAAAATGGAACAAAGTGAACAAATTGGTGACGATAACGAAATAGAGGACCAAGAAATACTGTCTACAGATCAAACTCAAGGAATAACTTATCAAAACCCCGAGAAAGTGCTGATAAACTGCAATATAAATACAAATACGGAGCTAGATGAAACGGGGACAATAAAGGAAACTGATCCTAACTCTCCTTCAAACAAATTGTATTTAAAAAACGTGGGAACTACCCACCAATACCATGAAATAAGAATGGGTCACGCTCCAGCATGTCTCCCAATTGAAGTCAATGTTGAAATAAAAAAACGGTTGCCGGAATCTACTGAGGAATCTAAAATACATCATACAATAGTGAAGTAGTGTGGCTCACTGGTTAGAGGCGGCAGACCCGAGAGCAGAGGACGGCCCGGGACCAGGGTTCGATTCCCGGCGCGGCAGGTTTCTGGATCAGGGTCAGCGGACTCGATAATTCTCTCGCCTCGGTGCCCACTCTGATCAGCGTTCACACTCGGCAACTCTGGGCACTAGCTTGCCTCATCTTCACTAACGGCCCCACCAGACCGCCGGGGATGCCTGGTCTCACCCTGGAGATACCCATTAAGGGACCATCTCTCAGGGAAGCCAGGAAGGGTTTCGCAGCGGTCGAAGCGCCTTGGGACCCTACGGGTAAGTAGTGCGCTTTATAAATGCCTATACATTTACATACATTTACATCAAAATCAGGAGAGTGCAGAGCTGGGATGGGTAAATAAGAATGAGCAACCCCTTGAAACAACTGTGCTTAGGGAGGACCTTGAATCTCCTCTAGAAAACAACGTTACAGTCAAGAATAGTACTGAAAAAAGAAATGTGGAAATGAAATACAAGATGGAAAATCCAACTAATTTTACTAAACCAAGTAAGGGAGATACAAAACATCAAGAAGCAGTTATACCATGGGATATCTTTTATCAAACCTCGACCCTCACGTTAGAAGCTTTAAATTATCAATAAAATAAAATGGACATACAAATTGATTTATTAAAAATGATGGCAAATAATGTGGCGGGAATTGACAACAAACTTGCTCAACTAAACAACTTGATAATCAGAGTTCAGTCAGAAAACGAAAAAACATCAACTGATAGTATCTATATTCCCATTATGGACAAACTGGCAGCATTACCGGCCGTTTTAACAAGCATATTAGAAGACACAAAAAGAAATATCCAAGTTAGCAAGGATAAAGTTATAAAAGATAAAACTAATTCAATGGAATGGAATAAAAATGAAATTGGAAATGACAATAATGACATGAAAGGTATTGAACAAAAACAAACACCAAAACTACATGATACAATAGTTAAATCACCAGTCTACCAAGTTAGAGAACAACTACGAAATGAAACTAAGAGTAAATTTAATCATGAGGACCTAACTAACATAAATACCGAAACGGCTGGTTTCACGATAATGTCAAAACGACAAAGAAAAAAACTTCGTAAAGCCAGAAAAAATGAAAAACTGAAAAGGTCTGATCAAAGCTTGTCAGAGGTGGACCAGACAATAACAACTCCAGAAGATATCAGGAAAGGTAGAATTAACTTCTACTCCATATTTGATAAACCTCAAAAGACTGAACTAACAAAAACACCGAAACCCAACGCAATTGAAACCTATCTAGGAAAAATCATCAACTACTTGAAGGGAAAGAGGTTTCGAGGTCCCATAATACGCCGCCACAGGTAACCGAAGTGGATACAAATCTAAAAGAAGAAAAAAAAGAGTCAAACAAAGGTCACTCTGACAAAGTCCAGGAAACTAGCCCTATTAAATCAACCCTAATAACGATTCTGCACTTAAATCAAGGTTTGAGTAAAAGAACAATGAAAGACGGTGTCCAGTCAGGGAAGAATGAGGTGATACCCCTACCAAGTATACAAGAATGGGATCAACTGCAGATCAAAAGTACAGAGGGGAAAAAAATAATTATCTATAACCCAAAACAAATTGAGATAAACCAGCTTCCCCTTCACGAAAATCCCAAATCTGCTGTAAAACTGTTGTTTACTCCAGAATTCCAATCAAGGGGTAGGCACGATATATTAAACCGTGGGAACTTGCTTAGACTGTTCAATTCTATACCAGCACTGAATAAAATTGTAAGTAAGGATATTATCTCGATTGAGTTCATAGAGGGGACAAACAGTATCCATACCCCAACGTTGATTACACTAATATCTCCCATAATATCGGAACAGATTCTGAATGAGAGTCTGACATTCAAAACCTGGGGCATAGCAATAACCAAACATAGCCCTGAGGTTTACCCTACTCCCTTTATAGGGGACGAACCAGGACTAAAACAGAATAAAGCGGAAACACAGATAGTTACTGTCCTGAAAAATGCACTGGGTAGATCACCAACGAAAAACGTATGTACCCTAACTGAACCCTTACAAGAAAAAAGTTTAGAAATAAATGAAAAATGGATCAATGAGGCCACTCACACCAAGTACAAACAATAAAACGGTACTATCCCGCAACTAGGAGGAAGGAGCAATAATAAAGAATTGATTAAAATGTGTTCTTGGAATATTAACGGGTTAAGAGGCAAGATCCAGAATGCACAAATTGATGCCCTAGTAGATACATTTCACATTGTAGCATTACAAGAAACATGGGAAACTAACCCATTTCTTTTACATGGATATGCTGGCTATTACGAACACGCCAAGAAAGACCAAAGGTTCGGGCGAGCTAGTGGGGGTCAGGCGATATTTATTTCAAACAATTTACAGGCACATCACGAGCTAGTGTGTCATATAGCTACTATATATCTTTATAATGCGTTAAGTTAGCATAGGCACATTACATGTTTAAACGCCATTTTTCCTTTTGCTACTTCTGCACACGACACTTACTTGTTGATTTAGCTTTCAACCTAGTAGTTCGTTGTGGTTTACATGAGAATAATATGTTATTACTCTGATATCAGCTTTGCTTCATAAACTATGTCTGTACAGAGAGTGCTGAAGCTTCAGGAACAACAAGATACTGAATTGTTATGAGGTCTGATCTTCGCGCCTTCATAGACATAACATAAGTGCAGCTTCTGCAAATTTTGGCTTTTAGGCGGGTTTTATATGGGTTTGCTGCTCACACAAATACACACTTGATGCTGTTCGCATGCAGAGAGAGCTGGTGTATGCTGATGTGATCCCTTCATTCTAGGACACTGAGGTATGGGCCCGCCCTAATTCAAACCAAAGAGACCTTCTTAGCTATTAATATAATATGTGAGTTAGGGAGGGTGAGAAATAAGTGTTGTTAACCCTTATTAATTTACAGCATGGTAACATGCTGTCACTGTTCGCTTTCTATGGACTAGTAACTATGCTTGTAGCTTTATTGTTGATAATATGTTTACTTGTATTATCTAAGATACTGCGCCTGAGAAGACAGCATTAGTAAATAAACATTTCAAATGCTCACGTGTTCTTCTTTACTCCATGTTCTGGTTTGTAATGATTGTGCTCATGTGTTCCACGTAACCTGAGGTTGGTGAGTTCATGTTCTGGTTTGTCTAAACATTGGGAGTTGGTTATGACCAATGAGACACTGTAGCTAGCTCGGTAAGGGGTTTGTTGGGTACTAAGGTGAGTTTTGGGTCACCCTAATTCGCTGAGGTTCCAATCCTCTGTGCACAGTTCTGTGGGAGAACAGAAACCCTGCTACATGGCGCCCGTACGTTGGAGGCTTTATATCATGACACTCGAGTAGTATATCATTCACACCTTAACCCCTTCACTATCGTTTCTGGAAAACGGTGGTGTCGGTGAAACCTACCTGTTTTTTGAAATAGGTCTTTATTCAAGCTTGATTCTTTCTAAAAGGTTTCCTTGAATTACTACCCAGTTGTGCTACAAAGTTCCCTTTGTTTTTCAGTAGTTCTGGTGGAATCATGGCTGTAGCCATTGCGCAGCATAGTCGCATTGCGGTGCGCAACCATTTACAAACTTACCAAGTCCCTTTGGAAGGCATGGCTGTGATTTTGGTGGTGTGTGCAGATCCGGCGTACCCTTTCGAGCTCTTTTACTCGTGGGTCACATTTCCGGAGGTGGACGCAAATTCTCAAGTGTTCCTCCACTACACACCTTCCCCTGTACCGGCTGAATATACACCGTACAGGGCACTGGAAATACCTATTGATCATTGGCAGCATCGCGTTTGGTTTGATGGCGCCCTCCCCCACTCTTTGTCAGCTGCGAGGTTAGGTCCACTTTCCATTCCAGGTACAAATTGGCCTGCTTTGGGTGGATTTACCCCGCACCCGAATCACGGCGCTTGTCCCCTTGCTGATATTCGCAGACTACACGTTGTCTCGATTGCTGTGATTCGTGCATTAGTGCAATACATAGGTCGTCATCTCCCGGGTGGTCCCCCGGGGGTCGGGCCGTTTAAACGGAACGTGGCGGTTTACGCCTGAATCCGGTTATGGTAAATTCGGTTTTTGGTCAGCGTCCCATTGATAACGATGACTTCCCTTTCTGGCTAGCCGAGAAGTTTGACCAACTGGAGGCTGTGTTTCCGAATTCTACTCCTGCTGATAAACATAGAATGTTGACGATTACTTTACCAAAGGATTTAACTCCTGAGCTCGTTGACTGTGAAAGCTGGGGAAAAACCTTTGCGGCCGTTTATACGAGGTGTTTCGGCACCCCGTCTATGACCGCACTGCCTGAGATCGTTAAACGTGTTCAGGATGATCACAGACCGGAGGCAGCGGTTGAATTGGGTATGCGCCTGTGTGGTTCGTTTGAGATAGTAAGTGATCTCATACTCCCCAATATTAAAGGAGATGCGGTGAACTTTCAGGTGTCGAATGCTTTGGCTGCTCTACCCGATGCCGATAAACCCCGACAGTTAGCGAAGATAGTTGTGGCCGCCTATAAGACGATTGGCCGCACAAGTAGAGGTCTGAAATATTTTCCTGTCAAGGAGAAAAAACAACCAAAAGGACAGTCTGCTGCGGCAGATGTCCAGCCCAAGTCCAAAAAACAAAATTGGCCTAAAAAACAGACACAGGGGAAGCAACAAAAGCAGACTCAGGATTCTTTTCCTGCAACACAGGTTCCTGCGCCGACTGAAAAAGTTTATGATTTGCGCGATCACGCGATGATTAAATCGCCTGATCGATTTCAGGTTTCTGATCAACGCTCTCCTCGTTCCTTTCAGGACTCATCGGCCCCGAAAACCGGTGAAGGAGGAGGCGGTAGGGGACGTGGTGGCCAACAGGGACGTGGCCAGTCCCGCCAGACAGACGGCGCGGCGAAGCAGGAGGATTCTACGCCTAAAAGACCACAGTTTGCGAAAAAGAAAGTCGCGGCCTTAACAGCGCATAGATATGCCACAGATAGTGAGAACGCGGCTTCGGAATCTGACGTGGGCTCTGACCTTGCTGGACAGCACGGCGGAGATTACCATAGTCAGAGAGGCGCTGCGTCCACTACTGAGGGTGACAGCGACTGATGTCTACGTTGTAATAGAAACAGCAGATACGAGACTTGCTCCCCCTGAAAGACTTTATGAAATTGTCCTGTTAATTGAAGGTGACATACAGCGTACCGTTAAAGGGGTATTTTGGGAAAATCTGTCTTCTACGTATGATATTTTGCTTTCGGAGGCTGACTGGCCCCCACCTTTTGTGCTCGCGGCGCCGCGAGGGGAGGAGGTAATCCTCCCCAGTTTCGCGAACACTGTCTCGAAAGAGCATGCGCAGCATTTTGCAGAAGAGTGGGCTCGGGCTCTCGCACCGGCTCTGTACCGTAACCAATGTGGTTGGGATAAATTGTCGCCTTGCCACGAAATTCCGTTGCGGTCTCAGCCGCAGCCTCAACCTCAATATCCCATTCGGCGTGAAGCCAAAACTTCCGTCGCGGAAATCCTTGAACAATTAGAATATCAGGGAGTTATTGAAACTTGTGTGTCACCAATGAATAATCCTCTTTTTACTGTGACCAAGCCTGACGGATCATATCGTTTGGTATTGGATTACCGGCATTTGAACTCGCATTGCCGTAACTGTGCAGTACAGAATACTCACGGCTCTGCCCTTGTGGATAGTCTCGTGCGTAAGCGTTTTAAGACAACGCTTGACATATCCAACGGTTTTTATGCCCACAGATTGGACAGCTTTAGCTCCCAATGGACCAGTTTTACGTGCGCTGGGGTCCAAAAACAATTCCGGCGTCTCCGAATGGGCTATAAGAATAGTCCTGGTATATTTACCGCTCGCATTGTCTCTATTCTGGAGGCACTCGACCCAGATGCTTGTTCGTATGTGGATGACATATATCTCACAGACGACGATATTTGGGAGCATCTGTGTCGTGTAAATTCTGTTATTTGTAACTTTGCAGACATGGGTTACAAATTTAACTTTGCAAAATCGCACATTGCTGAGCACACAGTGTTGTTTTTGCGCTATGAGCTCAACAATGAAGGTAGAGGTTTGGCTCCTCACTTCTTAGAGAAGTGCGCACAGTTGCGCGCTCCTACTACACTGAAAAAATTACAGTCTTTGCTGGGTTTCTTAAATTTCGGAAGAACATACATTCCGGAATATGCCCAGCGTATCAAGCCATTGTATGCTTTGATACAACCAACTTTTTCGAAATCATGCTGGCTGCCTGAGCATTCAGCCATTTTGCAATCCTTGCAGGCTGATTTGCTCGCTTCTAAGTTCTTACTGACTCGTGACAACCATACCAACCTGGTGATAAGAATAATACCAGGGACAGTGGGTTTCACGTACCTCACTTTTAATGAAGGAGACACAGTACCTATTGCTTACAAGTCGCACTTGTACACTTCGGCTGAGATGCGGTTTCCCACTGTCGAAAAGGTTTTAACAGCTGTACAGATGGCTATTCTTAAAGAACGGGCTCTGTCACAAGGGAAACGCATGTTGGTTGTAACACCCTGTCCTCACTTGGAGGCAGTCACGAAAGCCAGTGTACCAAATTCTAAAGCTTTGCACCCTCGGTGGATTCAGTGGGCTGCGTCCTTGACGTCCACGGATGTCACGTTTATTTTTGACGCCTCGTTGCGGTCGCAGGAGTACTTGCAGTATGAGTTTGTTCACCCTGCTCCTCTAGCTATGCGACCTTTGGAGGACTTCCTTTGCATCATTTACACTGATGGTTCGGCGCAAGTTGCGCATGGCTCTAAACATGCCTACGTTTCCGCATGCGCCATTGTGGTCAGTGCTATGTTGAACGATGAGTTCATATCCAGGGAAGTGCACACGTTGCCGCTTGGAGATTACACCGCACAATTGGCAGAGCTTCGTGCTCTTTTACTAGCGTTGGAGTACGCAGATCCTAGTGACCCTCCTGTCCCTGGACACGAACGGTCGCTCCCCTCGCCTCCTCCTCCCCTGGGATTACTGGTATCGTAGCGCTTGACTTTGCTTCACTTCATTTACTAGAACATAGCGCTTGACTGCATACTCATATTTAATTTCGTAGCGCTTAACTGCATTTGGCACTTTGTTTTCACTAGAGCGCACTTCTGGGCATTTATTTGGCTGTGTGCGTCTTGCTTGATAATTGCATATTCTGATAGCGCTTTGACTCAGCGCTTACAATACGCTTGACTTGCTGCATTGTCCTGATTAGACATCGCCCTCTTAGCACCACATTACTCACTCTGCCTGTGCCCCAAGCAGCGTTTGTTGTTGTTGCTGCCAGTTTGTTTGTGGTCCCTGGCCCTTCCTCCGCCTCGCTCCCGCCTCCCAGCTGACCCTCCCACCCACAGAAACTACAGGCCGGCCTCGCACGCACGAAGAGCTGTGACCCTCCTGTCCCTGGACACGAACGGCCGCTCCCCTCGCCTCCTCCTCCCCTGGGATTACTGGTATCGTAGCGCTTGACTTTGCTTCACTTCATTTACTAGAACATAGCGCTTGACTGCATACTCATATTTAATTTCGTAGCGCTTAACTGCATTTGGCACTTTGTTTTCACTAGAGCGCACTTCTGGGCATTTATTTATTTGGCTGTGTGCGTCTTGCTTGATAATTGCATATTCTGATAGCGCTTTGACTCTGCGCTTACAATACGCTTGACTTGCTGCATTGTCCTGATTAGACATCGCCCTCTTAGCGCCACATTACTCACTCTGCCTGTGCCCCAAGCAGCGTTTGTTGTTGTTGCTGCCATTTTGTTTGTGGTCCCTGGCCCTTCCTCCGCCTCGCTCCCGCCTCCGAGCTGACCCTCCCACGCTCCGCCCCCTCCAACATCCATTTATGTCGAATGCCTCAACGCGCAGCGTCCACGCGCTGCGGCCTCGCCGAAGGTGCGCCAAAGGTAAGCCCGTCTGCGCCCGTCCGCGCCTGGACCGCGCCCAGCGCCCGTCCCCCTGCCCTATGCCGCTCCCAACCCCCCAGAGTAACTTATGACGCCGCTACTCTCCTCGCCCTCAACGCCGGACGCACCCCACGTTGCTGCGAAGCTACCCCAGGACGTACCCACGGCCCATTCTCCTGCCTCTCCTGTAAGTTCAACTGCCCCAGGACCCTCACCAAACACACTTCCTCCACACACAGCTCCGAATCCAACGATTTGAAATGCATCCTACTGAACACCCGCTCGGTCCACAAACATGCAACCGAACTCTGGGACCTAATCGACACTGCGTCACCTGACATCGCCTTCCTTACTGAAACATGGATGAATGCATCTTCAGCCCCTGACATCGCCATAGCCATACCGGACACTTACAAGATCATTCGAAAAGACCGCTCCGACCAAACTGGAGGAGGCATCGCCATCGTCCATAAAAACACCATCAAAATTACATCCAGCTCTGACGACAATCTTGCAACCGCCGAACACCTCCACTTTCAGATCCACACCGACCCCAGGACCACACTTAGAGGAACCCTCATTTCCAGGCCCCCAGGCACCCGATCTCAATTCAGCGACGACATCACTGACTTCGTCAGCCCGCACGCCCTCGCCTCCGAGAACTACATTCTTCTAGGAGACCTCAACTACCACCTTGACAACATTCTCGACAACAACACCACCACCCTTCTGGACAACCTGTCCAATCTCGGACTCAAACAACTTGTTGACACCCCCACTCACATAGCCGGACACACGCTCGACCCCATCTTCACCTCCAGCAAGCACATCTCCTTCGATCACACTACAGCTCTCCACTGGACGGATCACAGCTGTGTTCACTTCAGCTACAAAACAACCCTGACCCACAACCGTCAACAACCCATTCCCCGAAGAAAATGGAACAAAATCACCACCGACCAACTCCTCACAACACTCCCACCCTAGCAACGGACCCAGACCTAGCGGCCACCAACCTCAGGCAATGGATTACCCACAGTGCGGACGAACTAGCACCCCTGAAAAAACACCAGTCGAAATCATCCAGCAAAAAAGCTCCCTGGTTCAATGATGACCTTAAAAAATCCAAGAAGACATGCCGCACCCTGGAGAAGAATTGGAGAAAAGAACCAACCTCAGACAACATGGCCTCCCTCAAGACAGCCACCCGCAAACACCACCAACTGATTCGATCCGCCAAGAAATCAGCATTTAAGGACCGTCTCGACAACAATTCTCATAACAGCAAGGAACTCTTCAATATCGTCAAAGAATTCACCAACCCTCCCGCAGCATCCAACGACATCACTAACTCCCAAGACCTCTGCGATGCGCTATCCTCCTTCTTCTACAACAAAATTGCCGACATCCACAACAGCTTCAAGAATACTCCCAATGACCAACTCACCCCACCCCCCTCAGATCCCACCCCTCCAACTAACTACCTCAACTCCTGGAACCCAATCACCATTGAAGACACCATTCGCCTCATGAACTCAATCCACTCTGGATCACCTTCTGACCCCTGTCCCCACTACATCTTCAACAAAGCTGACTTCATCATCGCTCCCCAACTCCGCGATGTCATCAACTGCTCCTTCAACTCTGCCACCTTTCCAGAAATATGGAAACACGCCGAACTCAGCGCCCTTCTGAAAAAACCAACAGCAGACCCCTCAGAACTGAAAAACTACCGACCCATTTCCCTCCTCCCTTTCCCAGCCAAAGTCATCGAGAAAGCCGTCAATAGCCAACTCGCAGCCTTCCTTGAATCCAACAACTCCCTGGATCCCTCACAGAACGGCTTCCGAGCCAAACACAGCACCGAAACCGCCCTCATTGCGGCGACCGACGACATCCGAGCACTCCTGGACAACGGTGAAACAGTGGCCCTCATTCTACTCGACCTCTCCGCCGCCTTCGACACTGTCTGTCACAACACCCTCATACAACGCCTCAACAACATCGGCATACAAGGAAAAGCCTTGGACTGGATCATCTCGTTCCTAGCCGGGAGAACCCAGAGAGTCCGACTCCCCCTTTCTACTCAGAGCCCACCGAAGTCATCTGCGGCGTACCTCAAGGCTCCTCACTCAGTCCCACCCTCTTCAACGTCTACATGAGTCCCCTCGCCTCCATCGCACGTCAACACAATCTCAACATCATCTCCTACGCCGACGACACCCAGCTAATCCTTTCCCTCACCAAAGACCCCAACACCGCCAAAAACAACCTTCACGAAGGTATGAAAGAAGTAGCCGAATGGATGAAACAGAGTCGCTTAAAACTCAACTCAGACAAAACGGAGGTACTCATCCTAGGATCCTCCCCCTCAGCTTGGGACGACTCCTGGTGGCCTTCCGCTTTGGGATCTGCGCCCACACCCACAGACCATGCACGTAACCTTGGCTTCATTCTAGACTCCTCCCTCTCAATGTCCAGACAAGTCAACGCCGTATCGTCCTCCTGCTTCAACGTCCTTCGCATTCTCAAAAAGATCTTCCGCTGGATCCCCCTCGAAACAAGAAAGACTGTCACCCATGCACTGGTCACGAGTCGACTGGACTATGGCAACACACTCTACGCCGGAATTACAACAAAATTGCAGAAAAAGCTCCAGCGCATCCAAAACGCATCAGCGAGACTCATATTAGACATCCCGCGCCAAGAGCACATCACCGGTCACTTAAAAAACCTCCACTGGCTTCCCGTCAACAAAAGAATTACCTTCCGCCTTCTTACCCACGCACACAAGGCCCTCTATAATCTAGGACCCGAATGCCTCAACACCCGACTGTCCTTCTACTATCCCACCTGCCAACTAAGATCATCCAATCAAGCCCTCGCCGCAGTCCCGCGCATCTGAAAAACCACCATGGGTGGCAGATCCTTCTCCTTCCTGGCTGCCAAGACCTGGAACTCACTCCCCACCCACCTCCGCCTTACTCAGAATCACATCTCCTTCAGAAAAGAACTGAAAACATGGCTATTCGATAAACAGTAAACCCCTCCCTCCAGCGCCTTGAGACCCTCTGGGTGAGTAGTGCGCTTTATAAATGCATGAACTTGAACTTGAACTTGTTACTACTCTTATTGTAAGTGATTCTTTCTACTGTGTCCAGTCTTACAATGAAAACTTGTTCTTTTGGATTCAGAATGACTTTCGTGATTCCAAGGGTAGCACAATAAAACATAAATTGATCTGGGTTCGAGTGGCAGAGCTTAAGGCTTCGTTGCCGCTCGTTTTTGTAATTCATACTCTTGGCCATCAGCATGTGGGAGTCCACGCTGTCGGTAACTCGCTTGCTGATGAAGCAGCGAAATCAGCAGTGTCTACATACTTAGTTGCAGCAGTTACACGGTCCAAAAGTAAGATTGATAGTGACATCTTGGCAGCTGTTGCTGCCACTGAGAAGGGAGGTAAACATCCTTCGGGGTTCCCTTCGAAGTACACATACCACTTAAGTCCCGAAAAGGTTCCTTTTGTGAAAATACCTGATGTTGGTGAACGTTTGATTCCCAACGCGGATCGCAGGGCAGACTTGATTACTGCGGCTCATGAAGGTGTGGCGTCTGCGCATGCGGGCGTCTCAGCCACTGTAACTCAATTACAACACCGTTTCTGGTGGCGGGGACTGTACAAACAGACGCGTGATTATGTCCTTCTTTGTGACATATGTCAGCAGATTAAACCTTCGACTGCTGCGCGTCCGCCACAGACTCAGTTGTATATTTCTAATAAACCACTAGGTTGTGTTTATTTAGATCACTGCTTTCCTTTTTCCTCTGATACTGCGTATAAGTACATCTTAGTTGCAGTTGATTCATGCACACGCTTTGTGTGGGTCTGGCCCCATCGCAGCGCTGATTCACGGACTGTCATTAGAGATTTGGTCATCTTTGTAGGGATTTTTGCCTGTGGTACCTTCCATTCGGATCAGGATCCGGCTTTCGCCTCTAAGGCGTATAAGGATGCCATGCATTCGATGGGGGTCCAAGTCAAGTTTTCGTCTCCCTACAGACCTGAGGGTAACAGTGTAGTGGAACGAATGAACCGTGATTTAAAGCAATCTTTGACAGCTCGAGTTATAGGCACTGGCAGAAACTGGCTAGCCCACCTCTATGGCGTGCAGCGTGCTCTTAATAATCTCCCTAGAAGGTCTCTGGGTGGGCGGACCCCATACGAAATGCTCTTTGGCATCAAGATGTACGTCCCTGACCTTGACGGTCTAGACTGTGTGGTTCGCGCCACTTCCTTTGACGCAGATGGACATTGCAATGTTTTACAGAATCTACAAAAGACCAGAGACGGTCTTGCAAAGGAACATTTGCCCTCCACGTTGGATGTTGCGTTGCAGATCCCGGTAGTCGGCTGGCTACCACAAGTTGGAGAACTGGTTCGAGAGAAGATCGATAACAAGAAAGAATTTGGTCCGTCCTATCGAGCTCCGGTTCCAGTCCTTGGAGTGAAGGGCACGAGAACAGTCATTTTACCACCGCTTCCTGGTCGTAAGGAAAACAGGTTTATTTCAATTGACAATGTCAAGATACAGAGAGTGGCCGATTCTTCTTAGTATGACACCAGCAGTTTCCTGTCCTTCCATTGTGAGAAATTCGGTTGTGCCCACTGCTTTTAATCATGAATCAGAAGTGGCCATTGAATTACCTGCGATTTCCAGTCCTTTATTGAGTACTTTGCCAGGTGCGGATCAAAATGAAATAGACTATACATGTCCCACTGATTTGTCCATGCCTGACCTGCAAGCACGTTTAGCCACGGAATCCAGATTTTCATTTGACTCTGTTTCCCTTGCATCGAAGAAACCCTCTCGTTTTGCAGTTTATGCTACCTTATTCAAAAAGCATTTTTTGATTCCCCCTTGGACATATATCTGGCTGGTGCTTTTTTCGATATATCTTTTTATGTCAATTGGTTTTGTGTTTTATTTTTTCAGGTTGGTAAATGGACACTATGTCGAGGAAAGAACATGCATTCGCCATCTCAATGGAACTTTGGCTCCCCTCTCCTCATCGCATTCTGCCCACAGACTGAAAAGAGACTTGACATTTGTTAACATCACTGCTTGGCCTGTCCTTGATGGGATCGTGTGGGATGCCGTTCGATTTCAAATTCATGGCCCTACGGAAGTTGTTAATGTCCCTAACGTGCTTAGAGTTAATATGGGGGATGTGGTGAAGCAAAACATACGTTCTGATGATTGGGATGTTCAGGCCGTAGAGTCTTTATTTTCTGATTTGAAATACTATGCTGCCTTTGATTCTGAAGATTTATATTTAGAATCTGCTAATTATGGTGATTTATTTTGCTTTCAACATTTTGGCAATCACTTCTTACATAAAACGACATCCAGAAGGAATTCTGTGAATTATACACAATGGGAGCATTGCCCAGCTCCTATACAAGGCAGTTCTAGTACTTTTTTGAAAAAATACACTTATTTTACTGACTTCAATCAGTCTAATCCCGAGTCCTTTTATTTTAAAATGACACAGAAGCCTATGTCCAAGGTTAGACTTACCGATACCAAACTATTGTATTCGAAGTCCTTTCTAGATCAGCTGGCTATTGGCGATTATGAAGTCTGGAAGGAAATAATTGACCTAAAATCAGTTTGGGGTTCTAAGAACTGGCAGGTACAAGGCGCTGAGGCTTTGCACCGTGCATGTCTCATCCCTAATCAGATTTTGTTTTTGAATTCTACTATTTCACAAACGACATGCTTTGGATTGGCTACTGCAAAAAAAAAACATTTTCCTTCTATCCCTGAGTTAGAGGAATATTCAGGCTGGAGTAATCATACTCAATTTTCGATTAGAGAATTACAGGCCCTGTTGCTGAATTCTTCCTTTAACATCTCCAGTATAGACCCAAAAGGTTGGCTGGTGTGGCACAGGAGTGCTGATTCTTGCCAGCGCCGTTTTCTGGGTTTGTCTGACGGCTTTGCTCAGGTTAAACCAGATTCGCGTTTTGAAAATGAGCATTCTGTCACAACTTACTCTGTGGGTAAATTATGTCAAACCTGGCTGAAACATTCTAAATTATCTGCAGTTAAATTACATCTTGCAAAACTAAATGATGATGTAGATTTAAATGATTTCATAAAAGGCCCGGCTAGTGGTAGGTCTAATAGATGGATATATGCTGTGTACAATGAAATTTGGAAAACATCGCAGATTGAGGCTGCAACACGACTTAGGGCTATAGATCAGGCAAATCTAGAGAAAGTCCTTGCAGTGGTAGACAATAGTATTAACATGCTTTCTTCACGCATTTACACTTTAGATAACATTGTGTCTTCTGTAGTGGATATTGTGCATGATGAGGTATCTGTTTTGTACCATGGTCAGAATCAATTACGTTCTATCATGCAATTTGCATGGACCCTGCAAACACTTAAATCTGGCAAGGTGCCATGGGGATACATGAACGTGTCCTCTCTCTTTGCACCCTTTAATTTGACTGACAAACAACGCTTGCTTTCTATGCGTGATGCTTCTTTTTCTATGTTACATATTGAGAAATTGGAATCCTTGCCTTTTTCTGTGGCAGAAGCCTCAGCTGCAACGTGGCTTATCCACGGTCACTTAACATTACCTTTTGCCTTGTATAAATTTACTAACTGTATGAAATATGTTGCCATAGGTCGCTATGAGCCTTTGGGTAGTGGTTTTCTCCATGAAGTATGGTCCCTTCCTTTCACTTATAGATGTTTGAGGGACGGCCAAGAGGTTTATCTAAATGGGGAGGAATGTACAGAAACTCCAGATCATTCGTTAATGTGTAGACACATACAATTACACGGTTCTTGCAATCAGGACCGACCAAACTTGGCCTGTGTTTTAAAAGGCACTCCTGTTCCGGCAATTACCCCGACTTTTACCTTGTTGGGGAACGGAAGTTATTTACTTTTGAATAATGAGGATTGTTGCGGGTTAATTAAAGGTGTAGCTTATGTGGTAACAGTAAGTGAACGTGTCGTTTGCTGCAGAAATGTCTTATACCCACCCACACATGAAAATAGGGAGGTTTCCATTTGGCCACGCATACCAACCTTGAAGGCAGAGTTCAACGGCATGACTAGACTGAGGGCTCTATTGTCCCAGAAAGAAGTGGCCTTGAGTTCGGCTCGGGAAACTTTCGTGCTTCACATAGCTAACACCCGGACCGAGGTTCAGGCCCTTTTAAATACTGATTTACCGTTGCATTTTGGCGAAATGATACATTCTATCTTTAACGCGTCTTCGACATCTGGGCTAGCGCATTTTTTTAAAGCAGTTAGCAGCGGCCTTGTGACTTCATTTGAAAAAATATTTGGAGTAATCCCTAGTTTCTTTCATTCCATTTTCTCGAGTCTGTTTGGTGGATTCCCGGTTTTACTGGCACTAGCGGCAGGCGTCCTAGTTTTTCTCTGCTTCCTTAAATATGGATGCCCCACATGTGGAAGAAGCGGCCCAGCCTCTGCTGCCGCTGTTTCGCAACCGAATGCTTGAATATTTTGGCACGCTGCCGCTTGCGATTTTAAGCACGGCATATGGATTATCGTATCGATTTTCCTACTTCACCTGTGTCCAGCCTGTGTTTCACTGCCTGAGCTGTGATTTTGTTTGGGCCATTGATTTGTGTCTCTGCGGGCCGGTTTCTCCTGGCGTCGATTTTAATCAGCTGATGAGTCCTATCACTACTCACGAGTTGGTTTGTTCTGACGAAAGGATTATGGCAATAGCAGCGGTGCATGGACTAATGGGTCCCTGGGATATATTCACGGCAGCGCAGGATTTCTTGGAACTGAGCTTTCTGGAGAACCCACCGAGTTGTCCTCTGATGGTAATAGAGGCTCCGATACTTGGGGAACACGTATGTTCTTTTCCCCTTTTGAATTGGATGGCTGAACTGTTTTCTGATGAAGACGGTGATTTCATGCTGGAGGCTGTTGCTGCATATTTTGCTTATACGGTCTTGTCCTAAAAACTTTTCCATGATTTCTTTCCGGACATTGAATTTTCAGCTTGCATATTTTGCGATTTTTCGTACATTGTTCAATTTCCCAGACCTATTGACTTGAGCAAAATTTTAATTTTTTTTACAGTTCATTCATGGCTCACAGTTCTTGAACTCTGCTTTCATGAAATTGCCCTTATCTTATCTCATCTTATCCGTCCTCGGATCATGGGGGGCGTGTCATATAGCTACTATATATCTTTATAATGCGTTAAGTTAGCATAGGCACATTACATGTTTAAACGCCATTTTTCCTTTTGCTACTTCTGCACACAACTCTTAATTGTTGATTTAGCTTTCAACCTAGTAGTTCGTTGTGGTTTACATGAGAATAATATGTTATTACTCTGATATCAGCTTTGCTTCATAAACTATGTCTGTACAGAGAGTGCTGAAGCTTCAGGAACAACAAGATACTGAATTGTTATGAGGTCTGATCTTCGCGCCTTCATAGACATAACATAAGTGCAGCTTCTGCCAATTTTGGCTTTTAGGCGGGTTTTATATGGCTTTGCTGCTCACACAAATACACACTTGATGCTGTTCGCATGCAGAGAGAGCTAGTGTATGCTGATGTGATCCCTTCATTCTAGGACACTGAGGTATGGGCCCGCCCTAATTCAACCCAAAGAGACCTTCTTAGCTATTAATATAATATGTGAGTTAGGGAGGGTGAGAAATAAGTGTTGTTAACCCTTATTAATTTACAGCATGGTAACATGCTGTCACCGTTCGCTTTCTATGGACTAGTAACTATGCTTGTAGCTTTATTGTTGATAATATGTTTACTTGTATTATCTAAGATACTGCGCCTGAGAAGACGGCATTAGTAAATAAACATTTCAAATGCTCACGTGTTCTTCTTTACTCCATGTTCTGGTTTGTAATGATTGTATAACGAAAGAGTGCTCATGTGTTCCACGTAACCTGAGGTTGGTGAGTTCATGTTCTGGTTTGTCTAAACATTGGGAGTTGGTTATGACCAATGAGACACTGTAGCTAGCTCGGTAAGGGGTTTGTTGGGTACTAAGGTGAGTTTTGGGTCACCCTAATTCGCTGAGGTTCCAATCCTCTGTGCACAGTTCTGTGGGAGAACAGAAACCCTGCTACAAGTGGAAGTAAATAGCACTAACATTTTGATAGTCAAATTAAACTACAAAACAAATAATCAAAAAACTAAAACTTTATACCTGATCACTGTCTACATATTGCCAAATAATCAAAGTAGAGAAACAATCTGCGGAACACTAAATAATGTTTTAATCACTATGATGCTAGAGGAACCGCTAGCAGACTATTTGATTACTGGGGATTTCAACCTTAACCTGATGTCAACCCACATAAGAGATGATATAATTCAAACACAAAATCACCGATGGCTAATCCCGGAGCAGGATTTGGGCAATGATAAGTCTGTCGATAGGAACAGAACGGGAAAAAAATTTGTAAGGGATATTGAAGCAATGGGACTTCGAATTCTAAATGGCAGAATTAAATCGGACGTGCCTCCTGCATATAGTTACTTTGGGTATAATGCCCACTCCAGGCTTGATTACACTATGACCACATTATATATGTTTCACAGCATTACTTTGTACCAACTAAAGAAAGTAAAGGAAAGTGACCATGCCCAGCAAATAATTACAATGAACATCGGACCAAATACAAATAAGCTTTACCGGACTGTTCAAGGGCAAATTGGCACAACTAACTATAAAAAAATATTTTGGAATGGGGAAAACAAAGAAGTAATGAACGAGCAGATAGAAAGGCTCATCAAAACAAGCTTTAAAGTTACTCCACTTGAATCAGGAATTGAGCAATGGGAATATTTCACTGGATTACTAATCAAGACTCTAAATGAACGGCAATCAAACAAGAACCGAAATATGAATGACTTACCTGGGAACAAAAGTCAGCAGTTAAACCTACCATACACAATTATGAAATTAAAGAAAGAGCGCAACAAGATTATTAGGTCAATGAAGAAACCAGAAGTCAATGCAGAAAATAAGGGAATTTTAAAGCAACTAAATCAAAATCTAAAAAAATTAATTTGGTGTGAGAAAAATAAAGCAAAACAAGAAAGCTGGGCAAAACTGCTTTTCGCCAGTAAGCAGAAGAACCAAAGAGAATTTTGGAAAATTATCAATCAACTGGCTAGGCCCAATAAGCAAATAGTGTCATCACCGCTAACTGAGCAGGAATGGGATACCTACCTGAGGAACCACCTAAATCACGATATAACTCAAACAATCGCGTCGGATAAGCTCCATGAAGATAATAACGATAACAACAGGGAATCTTCCATTCATGGTAAAGAACTGGATATGCAAATACTAGTCGAGAAAGAAGAGATAATTAAATTAATAAAAAAACAGAAAAACAGTGCACCCGGACCAAACGGGTTACCATTTGCACTCTTTAGGGAAAACCCCGAACTTTGGGCGCCTATCCTAGAGAAATTATTCTCAGAGGTCATACTAACAGGACTGTCCCCAGGTCATGGCGAGGATCCCTAATAACTCCAATTTTCAAAAAAGGGGACTGGGCACTGGCAGAAAACTATAGGCTAATCACCCTACAAGACGCTGACGCCAAGCTGTTTGCCAGAATCCTGTTGACTAAACTAACAGAATGGGTGTCGGACAATAAGAAATTGCCTTTAAATCAAACAGGCTTTATTCAAGGTTTGGGTACAACCACAAATATCCTTATTCTTACCCTTCTTATTGACAAGTCAATTAGACGGAAGCTACCCTTATATTTATGTTTCATAGACTTTAAATCCGCATTTGATTGTGTTGGCAGGAATCTACTTTGGGAAAAACTCGAGACAATGAAAATACCATCCTCACTACTAAAACTGATCCGTCTCTTGTACACAGACACGTGGGTAAGCGTGAGGATGGGGGATGGCAGAACATTATCCAATGAAATTCCAGCAAATGAAGGTCTGAAACAAGGATGTGTTTTGGCTCCCCTCCTTTTTAATTTGTTTCTTGCTGACCTGATGCCAATATTGGACAAGGAAAATGCGCACCCCCCAAAGTTAGCAGATAAGCGGCTCACAAACCTATTATACGCAGATGACGTGATATTATTGAGCCATACCAAAGTGGGTTTACAGCGATTAATTAGGAGGACTCTTACGTATTCTAAGGCAAATGGTATGGTCATAAATGATACAAAAACCAAGATTATGGTAGTTACTAAAAATAAGACAAAAAAACACACTATTAAGATGTATATGGATAACATCGAGCTGGAGCAAGTGGAGTCCTATAAATATCTGGGGGTTCTATTTGATTCAAAAGGCAATTTTCAACTACAAAAAAGGGACATCCAAAGGAAAACAAATGCACTCACTGCTGCTTTCAGAATTGTGCAGAAATCACTTTCCATTCTAACTTATGGCCCTCTTCTCAGTATTATTTCTGCAAGACTTGAACCGACTATCACATATGGTAGTGAAGCTGCGATGGGTAGGGATACTGAAACCCTGAATAAAAACATAACCAGAGTATATCGGGCGTTATTCCGGCTTCCAGTAAACGCTTCTCCGGCGCAAGTAAGGTTGGAGTTTGGACTAATTAATCAACAATATACAAGGCAAGCACATTTCATAAAAGTTTGGAATCAGATAAAAACCGACCACCAAAATGAAATATCGCAACTTTTATGGAAGGAATTAAGTAATGACACAAACTCATTGGCAGGGCTGTATCTAATGAAAGCGATAAAAGAGTTTGAGGTGACGTCAATATGGGATACAAATATTACCAAGACATCATATAAGAGGATAATCAACAAAACTGCAAGCTTGTTATCTATTCTCAATGATAAAGCTATCCTTATCAAAAGAAAACATGCTTGGACAATAATAAATGGTTACAAAAAGAAAGAAATCCAACAATATTTGGTGACTCCATGGACGGAAACAAATAAACACGGACTCCTCAATGCAAGATTTGGCAATACTCCAGGCCTATGCCATCGCCCTCCCTGGGAAAGAACAGTAACGCAAACCAATTGTAGATTGTGCAATGCCTGTGAGGAGGATATCCTCCATCTTCTTTGTATTTGTCCGGAACTCTCCCAAGAGAGAAAAACCTTGCTTAAGATTCTTCTTAATGTACGAGGCGTAAGGACATGCAGGCAGGCCCTAATAAGGTGTTTGGACTCAAATGACATTATTTTAAATACTGCGTTTGTAAAATTTCTTAAGATTGTCAAAGGGAAACTAGGAGATGCAACTATTTTAACTTTTTAAATTTGTATTGTCTTTTAATTGTTTGCTGCATGTATATAGCTTTTATATGACCCTTTCCTATTGAACGTGCAATATTGTAAGATTTTAAATAATCAACACAATAAACTTTACTTGTTCCACTAAAAAAACACAAACAATTCAACTACAGACAGCTAATGCTGTCTGGTGAAACCTAAAAAAGCTGTATCCTTGTAAAGAGCTTCATGGCTTTCTGTTAGTTGATACAATGTTTTAAACGTACTAACAATTTACAATGTTTATTGGAATAGCAGCATTATGTTTTGGCTTACTGTACAGAAGCACATGTAGTTCAATGTGTAACTATGGCTGTTTTGGTGTTGGTGGGTTATTATTATTGGAATGCTATGTAACTGAGTTTGCCTTGGCATGCATGCCCTTCTTCTCTGTGCAGAGCAAAACTGACAACATGAACATTGACATGAGCCAGCTCCAGAGATACTGGTGTCTACATGAAGACATTGGTCTAGTTTTAAAAAATGGTAGTATGTACCCAAATCAATCAGAGTGGAAAAGAACAAGGGGGGCTATTAGTATGTCGTGAGATCTGAATAAAATTTTCCACCGCCCGCATCCCACTTTCCCTCTGTCACATTACGATGGTGGGGGGGAGTCTTTCTGTCCGCCGGTCAAACAGGAAATCGCGGGGAAAAGGTGTATAATATGGTGGCGGTGTCTGCAAGACACCGCCATCCATATCATAATGCCGGCGGGGATGTGCCTTTCCATGGCGGCGTTGCCGCCATGGAAAGGCATGCGGTGTCTGACTCTGGAGGCCCGTTGTTGGGGAGGTGGGGGCTGCACATGGGGGGGTACCCCTGCATTTGTATGCACAACATGGCAGGCACCGCGCGGTAACTGCCACGCTGTGCATGCAAACGCACAGGGGGCTTTCACGGCATTGTGGCGGGCGGTGCTGTGAACACTGCCCGTCACAATGTAGTTGATGGGGATATGCCACTGCCACCGTGGTGGTGGCATCCTAATTGCTGGTGCGGGCCCGCCGCACCACTGGAGGCCGGTCCCAGCACCGCTAGGGTGGCGGGCGGGCAGAAGTCCACCCGCTAGCCTAATAGACCCCAATATGTTTGCCACTCTGACAGATAACCGCTATATTTAGAGATCACTGCGGCACAGCCGGGATCTTTATATCTTCAGAGGACCTGCCATCTAAATGGCTCCTCTAATGGTACCAAAGTTTGTGGGGCGGCCTGCGTCAGAGTAGACAGTTGTCCTCCAAAACTTTTTTTTTTTAAAACAAACTTTCAAAGTAACAATTTATTTTTGAAAAACAAAAAACAAATGTGCCATACACCCAGGGAGTTCCTTATTGGATGTGAGGATCATCACTTATATATTTTTTGTTTGTCACCACTTAATTGCAGCCAGTAGTTAAGACTGCCAGGACAAGATAACTTTTTGATTGGGCAGGGCAGTCAGATTAATAGTAGGGCAGATTAAAATTGTTCTACTAAGATATGGAAGAGAAGACTGTGACTACTTATGCATTTTATGACATTTAAAGGGTCAGGATAAACACATGTTCTAAAGCAGGTGTATCCAATGAGTAGCTTGTGAGCTATCAGTAGCTCTCAGCTACCTGTGAGTAGCTCGCCTGTGCGCGGTGCAGCCTATGACTATCATAACTATTGTTTGGTTGAATTAATATATGTATACCAAAATTAAAAAGCATGTATTCAAGATAAAGATGTGTGTATTTTGACAACTCATAAATCTGTAGAAAAATAGTAGAATTTTCAAAGTGTGTTTAAAGCTAATATTTGAGTTGGGGAGATTAATTACTCATATTTATACCCTGGTGCCAGGAGGATTGCAGGTATGGTTTGTATGCGCTACCCCTGTAATATTTCAGTTAAAATGATCAAAGCCTTTATGGGTCGATCCTAGGCAGCGCATGTGCTGCTCTGCGAGCCATGATGTATTGGAGTATGTACTTGAAGCCTCACCCACTCTCCACCCATATTCGTCATTCACTGGTGTCATTGTCCTTCGTAAATGGTGACTGCTGAGTCATTATTAGGCTTGTTAGTCCCTCCTTAGTACCACCCTGTCTTCATTTGTAACCTTCCATGAGAACAGGCCCTTTACTTTGGTTGTTACATGGTATTCTTGTTTAGTCTGTAAGCACTATTATTTGTATTGAGTTTCTCTTACTGCAGGAGGGCTGGAGGGTCTCTCTTGTGAAATTGTGACTGCCTGCTTGTTTATTTAACACATAGCAAACGGGGAGCTCTTCAGGGGCCATGGAAGACAGAAGTGGGCAACTCAGCGATGCCTTCAAGCATTAGGAATGCAATAGGTCTCGCATTTTCAAGAGTTTAAGTTATTGGCATGGTAAATGAAAATGCCTTTTATTTATGTTTTAAAAACCAAAACATAAATAAAAGGCATTGTCATTTACAATGCCAATAGCTCAAATTCGTACAAATGACATATTGCAATGCAGATGCCTGTTTATATAACTGCTGGAAACCCTGCCTAATGCACCGATGTGATCACTGCTGACACTCTGGGGTGTTCACATTTACTTGGCTTGGTAGTTTGGTCTGGACTGTTCCCATGAGGAACGGGTGAAGACTGATTTGCATAAGGCTGAGTCTGGAGTAAGGTGGCAAAGTGAGCTAAAGAACGATGATGGATTCAACGGAGATCTGTGACTGGTGGTGAGTGTCTGAAAAGTTTCAGCGCTCTGTCTATCATCTCCTTGTGTTCGCTGTGTATGCCCTATGTTAGCAGGGTACACCCAGATGTGGGTACCTTTCTCACGTTGTGCGAGCAGCCACTGAGAAAGTATTAGCCTTTGGTGGTACTCCAACCATTCAATGAAACAGATTAGGGGTATACTGTATGCAAAAAAGAACAAGAGTCAAAATGTTACTGAAATTCAACTACAAATAATTCTAAAGTAGTATAACAATCTAGGGCCTCATTATGATAATGGTCCGAAAGGTTCCAAACGGCATTCGGATTTTAATAACCTGAGGCGGAAACCATGTTTCCGACTGACTCGGAAACATTTCTGACGAAACGATTACGATGGAAGCTAACAGTTTGGTCTGTCTGACTCAGTTCCGACTGGCACTTGGAGACTCCGAGTCGGTCGGAGCCCAAATCGTACCGCTCTATGGACTGCGTTTCCAGCTGACGTATTACGTCAAATCGACTTTCCGAATTGTTCTGTCTGACAAGAAAAGGCTGTTGGAAACTGACTTTGGGGGTCTGTAGCAGGACCGCCTTCACCAAGAGCCGTCTGTTTGGTGCCTGAGGGGGTACTCATGGGACACCTCTTTGCAACCATGCAGAGGGTGGCAGACACCATGGGGTACCCGTCACAGGGTGCAAGGTTTTCCGGAACCACCCCTTTCTTCAATGGGAGTCTGTGTTGGGGGTCAGAACACAGGCTCCCATTGAAGTCAATAGGAATCCGACCGAACGGGTTCGGAACCATCATAATTGGTCAGTTGGACTCCCCAAACCTGAGTCAGTTCAAAACGATACAGACAAGTAGTTGGTCGAAATGCATTCTGACTGGCATCATAACGAGGCCCCTAGTAATGTGTAAAAAAGGGATGGCATATTAAAAAATAATAAACACATTAAAAAGGAACAATATTATTAGGTGCCCAAAGAGACAACATATAAAATCTTGATTAATAAAATGGCTTATAAAGTTATTAAAATATGAGAACTCATATAGTAAATGGAATGTTTACTCAATCCTTGATGGCACATTGTTTTCCTTTAGGTTCTTCTGCAAACTAAACCGACATTAATACTTCAAGAATATACCGACAACAACTTGAATGAGCAACCGACAATTAACATGTGAAGCATCCAGTGCGAATCGAGTAGGTCTTCATCTGTTATTTTGACTATTATAAACTAATTCTAATACTACAATGACAATAGAAGATTTGTCACTAGTCTTAAGTATCAACATGCATCATTATGAAGTGACACACTGTATAATATAATGTATTTTCACCGCTATCCTGACAGTCCGAAATGTTATCAATTTGTTTATTATAACAATAGCACAAGATCTAAAAAAAGAACATGTAATTCTTACAAACAAATAATTTAATGTACTAAAAAGTATACGTTAAAAATCAAGCATACCAATCAAGGATGCAGGCAGAAGGGAAATATTACAGTTACATTCAGATGACAACACACATAATTTAACTAATAATACAAACAACATAATTAATATAAAACATATAACAATCAATTTACAAAATCAACAATGTAATTAACACCCTGAATATTACAGCAATTAATTAGCATTTTATTCATCATCATCATTAACACTTTATTCATTTGCAAGAAAAATCATAAAAGTCAAGCAAACACAATTGAAAAAACGAAATAAAACTCCATCCGGTATGCAAAATAACAGTACAATGTGACCATCATGAGCTTGTAAAAAGTAAGTTAAAATGCAAGCACCAAGTCAAAAACAAAGAGGTCCAAATTATTAAAAGACACCATCAAGGCACCATAAAATACAAAATTGATAGCATGGACTAGATCAATGGCAATAATACTGTTTGCATGACCCCACAAAATGCAAATTTGTAAACATGGACCATGTTAAAACCAAATTCATGTTAACGCAGTGATAGATAAATAACCATCAAGGTTAATCACAACTGCAAATAACTTGCAATACTGAATGGCTTGAGAACAGTTGTAAATAAATAAAAGTGTGTCTCACCTGCCTAAAACTTGCTTTTTAAGAATAGGGATGATACAAGACTTACTGTGTACCTTGTAAAAGCTACATATCATTAAAAAGTGCATCCTATCCTGTGGAGACATTCCGTCGCAGCCGCTGGGTGGGAGGCAATGCCCTCTATATGCACCACAAGGATGGACCAGAAGATAATGAAAGAGATCCAATCCAAATCTGGTCAGTAAAAAATTGTCATAAGTACTTTTAAACCATAAAGATAGCGTTCAGTTGATGACACAATTTTCAATAGGAGATACCTACGCACACTAAACTTCCTCAACTCCACTTCTTCTCTGGCCCATGTATGCTTTTTGAAAAAGTTCTCCTTCACCCAAGTCACATCCCTACTACAGATATCATCCGGGTTCACAAACAGATCTGGCCTTCGTAAACTGGTAAAGCATTCTCTAACATACTTGAGCCAGCGAATATGGTTGAGTGGTCAAGGTTAAGGCAGTCACTTAAAATTTCCTTGCTAAGGGCATTTTCTTTCTCATTCAAGATTCTCATCTACAAAGATAAAGGACGAAAAGCCAACACATCCAAGAGGAAGGCCATCCCTGATTCTAAATTATATATTACATTATTCACAAATAAAATAAGTGAAATAATTAATAATGAAATACAATTAAAAAATGATATTAGAAACAAGTTATTAAAATTACAAAAATGACCCACCCTATCCCCCTACAAAACTAAAAACCCATCAATAAATACATTAAAATAAAATTAAAATAACCTTTACATTTATTAATAAAATAAAAAGAAACTATACTAAAAAAATTGTAAACACTCAACATTAAAATAAGAATAAATTTAAAAACAAAACAAGTCAAACATAACAAAATAATTAAAAAAACTATTTTGCATACAAATACATTTTAAAAACCAATATAAAGTACATATAGATAATTACATTCTTACCTTCTATATTCTGTCCCACGATATTTGTGACATCAGTATCTTTTTTACACAATATTTGGGCTTCAAAACTCTGATGGAACAACTTAGATATTCTGGTACTACAAAACGAGAAGAATCTATTTTTCAGGGAGGGGGCTATTTGGAAAGGGATATTAGAAACTGAGAACTGTTAAATTGCTATGCTGATATATAAGATTCATATGAGTTGCCTTTCCCTCTTTCTCCATTATCCTTATTTCTCTTTAACTATTAAGAATATTTATATAATCCAACTAGTAAACCTCTTGTGATGTATTTATTTGACCCCTTCCCAAAAAAACATACAAAAAACACAAGGTACGCTTCAAAGTATTTCACTTAAATTATTTGCACTTCAAACTTATCACATAGGGATTGATTTACAAGGTTTTTCATTATGAAGCTGTGTTTTCACCGTGGCTGAACCACGCATGCCTCTACCACGTAGCCCGAACCTCAAACCCATCTTAATCACGCATTCCTTTACCACACATGCCTTTACCATGCAATTTCATGGTGAAGGCATGAATGGTAAAGGAATATGTGTGGCTAAGGTAGTGACCCCCACCCTAAGCTACAACCCCCCTACCTGCCCCCCTGCACTGAGATCCAAATACCCAGACCCCATCCCACCCTCCACGCTTTCCCTAACTTTTAATATACACTATTCCGACCCCCTCCCACATCTGCGCTCTCCCTAAAACTACCCCTACTCCTTCTTATGCCCTTAGGCCTAAAACCCTAATCCCTATTTTAAGGCAAATGTGGTAGTGCTTGCGTAGTCGGAACACGCATGACTCTGCCCATTTTGTTCCAACTGTTTTACTATGTTTTACTCCTGCCTTACGTGTGAATTGTTCTTATATCTCTAGACCTGATCCATGGTGCACTTTCTGTGAGTAATTATGCCTAACTCCATCCTTAGGTGTTGCTTACTCATTGTTGATCTCCAAAGACTTTTTTTATTACTCACCTACCCAGGATTTCAAGAGTATGTCAAGGTTTAGAAGTGTCCACTAGATTATTAGAATGAGTATAGAAGCATTTAATAACACCTGAATCAGTCTTAAATAACTGAAGGATTAAAACATTTTGTGGATGCAGTTCACAGCATTAGGGAATTCATAAAGGTTTCTAAAAGTATGCCTTGAAATCTGTGATTGTCACATGTTTCCAGGCATACTCTTGGAAACACTTCATGCTTTTCATTTTCTCATGCAAAAATATAGACACGTACTTTTCACATGTGAAAATCTGCAGTATTACTGCAAGAGTATTCAAATTCAAATAATTTTATTCTGGTGCACAAGCACCCATAAAAGTAAGCATCTGCACGTATAAACAGCAGGTATTATTTATGATGCCCTACCGTTACTATTGAACTACCAGAACATCACTTTACGCTATGGTGGCGCATTGTGCCACTGGCATATTTAAAAGGCCACGTAAAGCCAAGTTATGTGGCTTTTCGTGGCCTTATGAATGTGTGCCCATTTCACACAGAAAACTGTATTAAAGGGGCATCTTATGGGTGTTGCTGTGGGTGTTCCCAGCAATATCCATGGCTCATTGACACTGCCCCAGAATTACAACAAATCGTAAGTCTGAGGCAGCGCTAAAAACATAAGCTTCCCCAGGGGAGGCATAAGGGAGGCACAGCGAGGAGAAATATCTTTATTTCTCCCCATTTTATTTATTTCTATGTGTGCTGCACTTTGCAGCACACATAGAAAGAGGAAAAAGCCTCTTATGATTGTTTTTGTGCAAGAAGGTTTCCCAGTAATAATTAAGTTGGAGTGATTAACAGTAGATCTGCTTACCATAAGCTGGGCTGTTCAGCTGAGGCTATGTCAGGTATCACTGCTTTCAAGTAACTAAAAACAAGTTTCACAAAGATATTTTCAGCTGCATCTAATAAGCAGAGAGGCCGATAGAAAGAACAAAGTTTTACAATGTTACTCCTTTTAGGAAAATTGGAAAATAGGTTGTTTGCCATGATTCTGGAATAACAGCTCAGTTGATTATGTTCTGCTTGACTAATAAGAGAACTGGTGCAATCTGGTACATAAATTCAGTATTCTAATTCAACCAGAATCTCATCTTCACATACAACTTTGTTGGCTGGCGCTTAATGCATACCCAAACCAAAGTTACCTCTGGTATGAGATTAATCAAAGTCCACGTCTTCAGGTTTTCCAGCCTGAAAAAAGTGATACTAGTTACAACGCAAACAACTGCAAATGGCTTCTATTGCACTGCTATCCCATATAGGGTTATTGCAAAATATTGGAGTCATTTTCTATAGAGCATTAAAGGGTATAATTTTCCACAAGAATGTCTTAGCTCTATTTGGTACAAGAAAGAGTGACAAATGTATTTGAGGTTCACATTATTGTGCCAAAGTGGCAGCGTGCCCGACTTGCACTGTACCATCAAGGGGTCACTATGCCACAAAAAATCCCAGAAGAGAACTATATTCATATGATTTCCCTTTATTTCCTGAGCCTCAATAGCTGAGAAATGACTTGGTGAAAGATATTTTTCCATTGAGGACACTAGGAATTGAGGATATGTTGCAGTGATAAATGATAATCACTGTCGATATTAGACAGTGTGTAAAAGATCGGCTGTTCTGACAGGGAAGTAGCTGGTATCCTGCACTAAATTCTGCTACTCAATCGATCAATCAATCAATCATTCAATCAATTAAGCTATATACTTATCAAAAATGCGTTTCTTTTCGGTTGAAGTCTATAGCCCATGGAAAGACCCTAGGTCTGTCAACAAGAACAGGAGTTTATGGCACCAGTCAATAGCAACGCATCAGAAATGTACTCCAACTGAGTATACATCTTTGTTTTGGGGCAACATCTCACCCCAACCAATCGCACTGCGATATTGTGCCATCCTAGGCGACATCTTTATAAACGTACTTCTTTTTGTTTCAATGTTTATCCTCTCTTATTTTACTCACTATTCTATATCTTGACATTGCTTAAATTCCACACGCGGAGTGAAAATGCTATTTCCCAAGTTTCTTGTGATCTCACTGTGTCCATCCGGACCTCTGAGAAAAACCACGACTAAAGCATATTTCATTCAGGGCAGCGTTTATTTTCTAAAAACCCAATGCATTTCGTGCTTGAAAGCACTTCTTCAGGGGTCAGTACAATCAATAGATAACAACCAATAATTAATACACTATCATTTGCTACACTCATATTTTGCTTTATGCTCAAATCTTCCAATATTTTATAACCAAATAGTCTTTTACTGTTGTTAAAACGTGAACCATACCCCTCCCTTCTTCCAAACCAGCAACAGCGTCCTTCTTGCGCTCAAAACATGCCGATGTCACAACCCTCTCTCCCTCCTGATGCTATCCCTCTCATCCCTTTTTCTTGGTACAAGACACATTTGCCTCTGCTTTCTGCAGTTTCATTGTAGTGTATTTAGGCTTAACAGTTCCCCTCATCTCCTCCGTTAACCAAACATTTTTCTAAACATATATTAATCACTACATAACTTCACCTTCAAACTCTATTCTAACCCTCCCGCACCTTCCCTTGTACATATCCTTGTTGTTAAACCCACCTTAAATCCACTCTTTCGCCTATATCTGCTTCTCCCAATTCACCTTGTAATCAAAAATACTCTGAATTTACTCCCCTCAACAAAATTTCTCCTGACATACGTAGGAAATCTACTTTCAATCCCCCATCGTTCAGTGTCCCCCCTGAACTCCACACTTTCGAGCAAGCTCTTCTGAAAGGAATAGACAATATGGACGAAAACGGGACCAAAGTTTTTCATAATCTGACAAAAAAGGAACGCCTGGCAATGGAGGATCTGAGTAAAAATGACGAACTGGTGATTAAACCTGCGGACAAGGGGGGAGGCACAGTAATCCTAAACAAGGCAGGCTATAACCAACAATGTCTAGCTCTCCTCTCGGACACCAGATTCTACCAGAGAATCACAGTAGATCCTACTGAGAGACTTCAAAATACCATATCCATCATGGTATATGAGGCCGAAACTAAAAGGTGGATATCTAAGAAAGAAGCAGAATTTCTGATGACAAGGGAGCCAATTACTCCATACTTTTATTCTCTCCCAAAAACCCACAAAAATAGGACACCACCACCAGGACGCCCGATAGTGTTTGGAATTGGATCTGTACTTGAGCCACTTTCCAAATTTGCTGATGAATTTCTGAAACCTCTGGTTCAAAAAACCCAAACGTATCTAAAAGATACAAGAGATCTTCTAATACAGATTTCAGACATGCCCTTTGACCCTGAGACAATGCTCCTAGTGGGCTTGGATGTGGAGTCCCTATTCACAAGTCTTCCCCAAGATGAAACATTACAGATGTTAGAGGAAGTCCTTTACACAGAGGACTGGCAGTATAATACACCGAGGCATTTCATCCAGGAATGTTGCAAGTTGGCGTTCAAAGAAAATGTTTTCAAATATGATGACAAGATGTACCTCCAAACCCATGGTACCTCCATGGGTAGCGCCTTCGCGCCTTCGGTGGCAGGACTCTACGTGAGCCATTTTAAAACACAATTTGTCCTCAGTGAAACCAACACCTTCTCTTCCAGTATTATATACTGGAAGAGATACATTGATGACATCCTTCCTATTTGGAACACTGAACAAGACCTTATTGAATTCATGTTATGGCTCAACACCTTGGACCCCTGGTTGAAGTTTACATACACCTCTAGCAACAACCACCTTGACTTCCTGGATCTGACAATTTTCAATGACAGGAGAACCTTGCAAACCAAAACATATACAAAACCAACAGCTAAAAATAGCCTGCTATCACACAAAAGTCATCACCCGCAGCCCCTCAGAGACAACTTGCCTTTTAGCCAATTTTTACGCCTCAAAAGAAACTGTAGCAAGAACAGTGACTATCAAGAACAAGCGAAGGGCCTAAGTGAAAGATTGAGAAGGAGAGATTACACTGAAAGAGTCATCAAAAAGTGTAAAAAAAGAGCTGACAACCAACCAAGGGAATGCCTCCTCCAAACATATCACAAAGAACCAGTAAAAGATTTGACTACCTGTGTGACTACCTTCAATCCAGGTACCTATGCCATCCAAAAACTGATCAAAAAAAACTGGCATATAGTGAACACTGGCCAATTTGATTGGCCAAGACCCAGGTTCGCCAACAGAAGGACAAAAAACCTAAAGGACACTCTTGTACACACTCGCCCCAGGCAAAATACCCGGATGCCTGTAACTAACAGTGTTACTATGACCCCTCTGTCAGGACATTTCCCCTGCGGTACTTGTGTTGCTTGTAAAACAACAACAGCCACAAAAACTCTACAACTAATGGACAACTTCGTTTGGACACAAAAGCAGTTCACGAACTGTAACTCATCCCATGTTATCTACATGATCCAGTGCCCATGCCAGAAAAAATACATTGGGATGACTTGCCGCAAAATTAAACTCAGGATAGGTGAGCACAAAAGCAACATCAGGTTAAAAAAGAACACTACCAAACTGTGCTCCCATTTCTTGGAATTGAATCACTCCCATGAAGAAATGCAGTGGACAGTCATCGAGATGTTGACCAACAAATCTGGTAACGTGGAAAAAATACTATACGAAAAGGAGCAAAGATGGGTGGACCGCCTACGTACATTTGAGTACGGTTTGAACGATAACATCGCATGGCATCACTTTGCTAAATGAACTGGAAAAAGTGAAAAAAAGTGAAATAATGTGAAAACATGTTCATTGCATGTGACTTGACACGTTGTCTCAACCAAAATGAAGAAATAGGTCCATAATCACACAGTATGCAATTAATCGTCATCTTTTTTATCAGCATTCCTTTGGAAACATTTTGCAGCCAAATCTTTTCTGCATTTTAACTATAAAAAAGTTCACCAGTATACTGACATCTTACTGCGCCTTTAAACTAGTCAGACCCAACCCCTTTAAAAAAGGAAACAGTAACGCGACTTCCGCACACCGGGGGCAGAGTCAGCACAAGGCTAGAACGTAGCTTCCACGCGGGTAATGGCGGCATGAAAACTCTGAACTTTGTTACGGGTAAGACGTATAATTGCCGTTTTTCCATACTTATAGACGTTTCTCCTCTAACCCAGCTCTGCACTTTTAAGAAGTGGTCCCCCGTTGAAAGCGGTGTACTCTTACACAGCAGATAAGAGCCGAATGCGCGTTTGCAAACACTAACGTTTTAAAGGTTTTTTTGAGTAATACGCAAATGCCCTTTTCCTAAAGTCACTCCAGACGCTATGTTGTATTTTTCAACTACAGCGCGGCTATAGATTTTGAGCTACTTTAGAAGCATGAGCAATGTTTAAGTAAAAATGTTTGTTTAACTCCTGCCTCCCCCATTCTAACATATTCAAGTTGGGCAGGTTGCGAAAACACCCTTGAGCATAAACACTTCACCACTACACACGTTAATGTTGGCCTTAGCATCCGCATAGTAGCAGACACACAAACAGCAGTTATCCATATGGATCCACTTGTTTATAATATATAGCGCATATTATACAGCGCCGGTAGAGTGCGACCTTAGACCACTCGACCATACAGATTGCACCTACCACATCGAAGTGATTTTAGAGACTTTTCGCTCTGAATATATATAATGTGAATATATGGCAATTATCTCCTAGCGCACTACCACATAAAATCCAGTTGTATCTATAGCTCCCTATCTCCTTCCTTCCAGTCAGTCCAGTGTAATTATAATTATTACCTGTGATTTTGTACAAACCCCCCCCGCAGAAAACTTAAAATTTAATGTTTGCAACAATTAGCCAATATGCTTTAATTTTACCTTTCTTTCTAGATCATGAAGAGCATACTTCTCATAAAATTATTATGAGAAATGGATTACCGCACAAGTAGTGTGAGTAGTATTTTATGTGTAAACTTTATGTCTATCCTATGTTTGTAAGTCCTGACGAAAGCTCCATAGACCTCCTGGCCATGGGAGCTGAAACATGTCGACAACCTTTTTTTGCAATACTACATGGCCCAGTAACTCGGCCTATATCTAGTATATAAACCATTTTAACCAATGGAAACTTGCCCTGAAATAAAATTATAAGGCATTTTTTTCATTTTTTTAAAGAACTCTTTATTTTTATTATTTTTTCTTCACCTTCCTCTGTGGGGAAATCCTTTTTGTCTCTGGACACTGCACTCGAGACTGGAGGTGCCTCTGGATGAGGCAAGCAGTACACACAAATAGGAATAACCCTATGATAACTGCCTGAATGTCAATGTGGGGCGGATGAAACCAATATACCGCAATTCCATCTAACATTGACTTCTTTGAGGGTTTCCTTATCCACACTGAACCAAAGGTTGAGCAGTGTTACAAGTGTCCAATTTTGTTGATTAAAAAAAAAAAAATCTACATACCTGCCCTGAACCGTTAAAAACCTTCCATCCTCGAGGCAGCTGCAGCCCAAGCATATCCGTGCCCCGCCCTCCCTCTCGCTTTTAACCTTTCTTCTATCAACCCAATTAGCGTGCTAATTAAGTTGATACCGTTCCCTCAGCCCCGTAATTAATCCCAACCATTGCTGTTACATGAAAAAACTCCATTTCCCATAAAGCAGTTCGTGTCAGCCAACCACACCAATGCAAATCTCATTATTTCATACCATTGACAGCAAACATTGAAAAAGTTCTGGTAAACTTAAAGAAAAAGTGTGCATCCTGTCCCTACACGTGATAATTTATAAAGAATCTCCAAATGAGTATGCCACGCTAAAGACCATTTACACTCCCACAAGGCAGAGCCGCTATACAGCATGTAGGCACTGGGCATCTGGGATACCCTCCAGTAGGATTCAATCATTAGAAATGAAGGAATTGTCTAGTTGAAGTTTTAGTTCATATTATTGACCTGCAATTGGATTGCTAAACAACATAGAACATGGCAATCTTAAAGTACCAGGCTGTGAAGTTAATAAGTAGAAACATAATCTTTCATCACCGTAGGAAGAATCTAAAGGACTTTTTTCTTCCAATAGTGAATAAAACTGCCCATAGTTGTGGTTATTAAATTAACTTACATTTCAAAAGGTATTTTAAAAGTGGTAGTTCAAAGTATTTTGCCACTTTCATCTCACTTTTTCAAGAGAAAGAAGGGAATAGTTCCCTACTCTAAGATTAAGATATTTCACAACAACATTTGATTGACACTGAATATAGCAGAAGCCTACTTTTCCAAATATCAATGCCATCTTGAAAGAATTAAATAACATTATTTACTATTATGTTGAAAATGAACAACTTCATTTAAATAATCCTCAAAATGCAGTCAAGGTGGCTACCAACAGAAACACCTATGTTGCACTTAGACAAGAATACCAAATTTATATAATTTGTTTGGTTTTAAAATATTCGAAGATATCTGAAAAGCAATAAAAAGCAATTTAAGCTTGAACACTCTGAGCCCTATTCACGAATGGAAATCTGTGTTCGCCTGGGTGGAGATATCCCTTTGGATGGTATTTACTTTTTCAGGAAGGAAATCCACGGTTTAGTAAAATTCATGAATATTCACCCCCTTACACGATGAGGTGGAGAATTGTATGCCCAAAATTGCACCCATAAAGTTATTCAGGTAGCCTTTTAAGGTGGAGATCTCTCCATCAGCAACCAGAATGGCATTTTTCTGACATCAAATCAGATACATCTGACCCTGCCAACACATAAATGCAGCCCACACCCTAGTTTCTATCTTCTTTCTCTTCTGTGACTTTGCTAACCTGATACAACCTCTGGGATTCAGCCCACCCCACTCAAGCAGAAGAGGAACTTCACATTGAAATTACCTTAAGTGTTCATCATACAGGTAACTGTATAGTTGGACTTCACACACTCACTGAAGAGGAGAAGGAGGCCATGCAGCGGTAGCTAACAGACTGTCAATGAACTGGGGAAGGAGGTGCACATCGTGGGGATTTAAATAATAATTGAGAAGATAAAAAGAGGCAGGTGAAGGAAAGTATTTTCACAATACAGGTGAGAAGGCTCTTTCTGGAGTTGCACTTAGATCCCATTTCAGTCCTATACTCAATTAATGCTTTCTTTTCACCAGGCAACGAAATCCTTCTATTGTTCCACTACATTACATCTCCCTACTCTCCACACCCCTCACACATCTCACAATAGTTGCTTATGCTCAGCTTTGCTTCCCTCACCCTCTTCATAATATAAACTGAGTTTACTAATATTCATACACTTAAACATTCTTTTATACAGTTGATCTAGTGAGATTTTCAAAATCATAATTCAAAACACATTTATACGCAGGTAACACAAAAAGTCTAAACTATATATTGTACACAATAGATACAGTGATATATGAGACAGAGACAAGTGTAGTAGAAGCATCATAAAGTGTGCTCTAAAATGTACGATGAAGAAATCATTAGTAGAGTAATATTAATACATATAAAGTGAAGTTGCACTATTGATTTAATAGAGTTTTGTTAAAGAAGTGGCCTAGTGCTTTGGTGCTTATTGCTATCTTGCACTAGTTAGAAAATTAGTGCAAAAATGTGAAAACAAGGAAGTATAAACTTGATATTTTGCAGAATATTAGAGATATTATAGATTATGAAAACCTTTAAACAATATTACAATTGTGTTTTTGGAAAAACGTGCATTAATATGAATGTTGTGAAAATTTGTGTTGGGAGGATATTCCTAACATTACTTATTTCCATATAATAACATGTGTGAAATGTATACGTTTCTATGAAATGAATGAAATGAATTCGTACTTGTATAGCGCACTTATACCCTGAGGTGTCTTGGCGCTGTACGCATACTGCTGTGGAACCCTTCCTGGCTTTTCCCTGTGAAATACCCACTCCTGGGCACCTCCAAGGTAAAGCCAGGCATCACAGCGCTGTTGGGGCTGTTGTGGAGATTAAGCAATCTATTGACCAGAGTTGCAGAGTGGGACCCATGATTAGAATAGGCACCGATGCAAGAATTATCAGGTCTGAGGAAATTGAGCCCAAGACCTGCCGAGGCGGGAATTGAAACCTGGTCCCAGGCCAGACCTCTGCATCAGGGTCTGCCGCTCTAACCATTGAGCCACACTTCTCCACTATGCGAATTCATTTAACTTCATTATAATTTAGCTAGAGTCAAAGACTTATTTCATTTAACTATGCCATGCTAACTTAAAGGCCTTCTTTTCAAGATGCCTTCTTCTATGGTTTAATACAATGCCTTTCCCACGATTTAATACAATTGATTACTCGTTGCAAATGTAATGTAACTTGTGTGTTCTGAAAACTGATGTCCCTTGACATAATTAATTTATTTTCCAAATGTTCACAGCAAAATGTTACTGTGGGAATAGAATTTTAGCTTTGACAGTAAGCTGCAACTTTGTATTTCTTTTTAGCAACGTTAGTTGTGTGTGGACTCTTAAAGTTTCATTTCTCATGCCAAGCATTGGAAACCTGTTCAGTGTTTCAGTCATTTTAGGTGACATGATGTGACCATATGCCTATGATGGTCTTTCGATGGTGGTGTGATGCTACGCCACTATGAATTTAATAAATAACTTATAAACGAAGAAACCCAAAAAGAGGGGTGGCGCACAAACTCACGCACACAGATGCACAGACATACAACACCCACCCATCTATCATCTTTCTCTCAATGCATGCAGCTTATAGACATTACTCTTTGGGATGCTGTTTTAAGCGCACCAAAGTGCATTTTGGATTTGGATGCTATTGTATTTTCAAACGTTTACTAACTTTGGAATGCTTGGGTCTATTCCACAGTCTGCGGTAAATGGACTGAGTTTCTTTATCGAACTTCCATCACCTTAAAATTTGTGAAGTTATTTTTACAAACTATACTTCTGCCTATTTGGCGGTTGAACTCTGCCTGCTTAAATGCTTGGCAGTGTTATTAAAGCAGATATATTTCTAACTGAGCTTCTAAAGCAATTGCTGAGTATGATGCATTTTGCATCTCTAATACATTAATATATTTATTTAAAATTTTTCAGAGCCTATTATTGAGTCATGTTGATTTGTTTTTTGTTTATGATTAATAGTTTAAATGCAGTGTAGAAAGAATCAGCAGGCCCTGACAGGAAAATCAAGAGTTGATTCCTTTATCTTGTGTAGCAACAGCAGAGCTGTTGGTTTGTATAAACCTTATTCGTCTTAGCTTCTTTCGGAGGTGAGAACTACCATTTGCTATTCTTTATTTTTACAGTATGGTCTTGAGAGTAGTGTATCCACATTTGTTTCTAAACTGTGGAGTAGGCTGTCAATTAATGGTCCTCATTGGACAGCTAACATTGAGTATAGTCATTTTAAGTTCCACCCCTCCTATTGGTGAAGAAAGATTCATCAGAGGATCTTTGCCTCTGTGGTGAATTAAATTGACTTGATTTATGTAATCGTAAAGGGCCCAGGAGAGTTAGAGGCGAATAAGAGTGTAGATAAGTAAAGGGAAAATCATGGATAGTAAATTTTCGTAAGTACCTTACAGCTGGATCTCAGTTCTCACATCAAGTGCATGCTCTACTGTGGCCTGCATCTAAACACATCTGTACCAGCCAAACAGGTATACCACACTTATGTCAATTTTGCACCCTCTCTCAAGAAAATCGTATGCTTTTGTTTATCATTCCACAATACTGCCAATCATTTATCTTTATGATTTATGTTGGGACAAAATTAACTTGACATTCTCCTTTTAATTTGAAGGCCCCTTGTTGTCAATTGATCAGCTACCTGCCACCACCTCCTCTTCTGCTCCGACCAGTGCACTGACACGTGATTAGCCACAGACCACAGATGGGTACCAATGGTCGATAAGTCTTTAGCAACAGTATAGGTATCAGGATATTTAACATATCTTGCCACCCACTCAATCCACTTATGTCCCCAATGCACACCCTAGCCCACTGTACCCCTCTTTAAAGTTCAGAAAAAAACCTCATGTGTGCATACGCCCATTACTTAGGGCCAGATGTAGGAGCCCAAATACCGGTCGGTAACGGCCGATTTCGTCCATTACCGACCGGTATTTGGGTATTGTAATGTAGGGGGCTAGAAAATTACAGAATCGGTATATTTACCGATTCGGTAAATTTACCGATTCAGTAAAATACCGAATCGGTAAATATACCGATTCTGTAATTCAATATGTTGGTGGCACAGTTTACAGTGCACAGGCCCTTAGAAATTCGTTATTTACCACCCAATACTATTGGGTGGTAAATTACGAATTTCTGTGTACATGCACATCCGTGCATGTACACCTGTGCCATGTGGCACACATACATGCCCTAAGGGCATGTTTGTGTGTCACATGGCACACAAGCCAGAAACAGGGGTGCAACAGGGTGTCAAAGTGACACCCTGTCCCCCTTGTAAAATCGGTAATTTTACCGATTCGTTAATTACTGAATCGGTATTTGCTATTGAATTCTATGGGCTTCAAGGCCCATAGGAATCAATGGCCAATACTGACTCGGTAATTACCGAATCGGTAATTACCGAATCCTACCGATTCGTTATTTTTACCGATTTTTTTTCCTACATAGCAATTACCGATTAGTAAATACCGAATCGGTAAAATTCTGTATTTACCATTCGGTAATTTGCTATAACCTACATCTAGGCCTTTATGCGTAAAACACCTCTTTGAATATTAGAATGCAAAATGTGACACCAGCAGACGGTGTTAAATAGCTCCCCTTTGCTTTGCAATTCCCACGACACATTTAATTCTCAATAAAATTTTGTTTCTCTATCATGCAAAACAGTCACCTCAAAAAAATAGGATGCAGTGGCTTACTAAGACAATGCCGCCCATGTACTACCTTATGGTGGCAAACCATAGCATATGCATGACCTCCAGGTAAAGAGTTGATGAATAATCCGAACAGTATCCAAGGGTGTTAAGCAAACATGTGATGGCTGATAATTTTAAGTGTACATTGTAAGTAAATTGCATGACAAATTTTGTACTACATTGTCAAAATGGCTAAAACATATTCTTCACAATGTGTATTGCGTACCTGATATGACAGGATTAACCTATATTGTATGCTTTATGTGCAATCAATTTATTTTAAAAATAAGGCCCTATGACAAAGGTGACCTAAACATTTAATTCAAAACACAGATGCTTTTTCAGTTACAGGTCACAGTTGTGCCAACATATTATGCAACACATTTATAAATGGTTTTGCAAATATAAAGCATTGATATGAGAAATAATAACATGAAGAGCATTCATTCAACTGTATGTTTTAGAGCCTAACACATAACACTACAACAACGACATATGAAGACAAATTAAACATGGCTTACTGCCTTGCTGCTGCTCTTGAGTCTCCAATTGAGCATTAAGGTCAGGCCAAGCTGTATAAAGGTGAGAGCCTGTGGAAATGAGTGTGGGACTGGGAGGATACTCCCAACACATCCTCTGCCTTAATGGGCATGCAGTGTTGGAGGTCCTTCCAGCACTTACAGCTCTCACTGACGTTGTATGTATGAACATCCATGGCCCTGCATCATGTCAATGTCCTGCCAGATCTCAGTCTGCACTGAACTTCTCAGCTTAGTGTTATGATCCCGTAGAATTAAGGATATTTTTGAAGGGGCCCACAATGGTGATCTACAACTCCTTGTAAGAGAAAATGAGAGCTATTCCTCTTCTTGATCCTCAGCCATTTGTGACATGAACTGAAGCAGTATTAAATGAAGGAGAAGTATATGATGGTTTTTGGATGGCTCAGGAATAGCCTGCTTTCTGTTCCTGTATGTTATTTTCGGTTTGTTATTGTAGGTGCAGAACTTCTTCCCAATGATGGAGTTCTTTGCCTCTGCTAGTGTTCCCCTTCTACATCCCAATGGCAGACACATCCCCAAAATAAGCAGAATTAATAGCTTTGTGAAGAAAAAAAGGACAAAATATGTAGGGTTGTGAATGGTGCCCTAGCATTAACTAAGAGCAAATTATAATGTCATTTATTTTTTAATGTTGGTATTGCTAAATATTAAGAAGTGTGAATGTATTCCTACATATCTTATGTGTCATTCTACACACAATACATGTAAAACGTGATACATAATCTGAAATTCCAAGTGTTGGAAATGCAGTTGTAAGATATAATGAGTGGATTTATAAGTCAGTGAAGTGTTGGTCAATGGAGCTTCCATTGTAAATTGGAATTTTCAATGTGACATCATTGTAGGGAAACAGTGGAGTCTCTGGTTGTTGTTTCTAGTCGGTGACATAATCCACTATTAATCATTGACTCAACATTGTCCAATCATAGTGATACTGCAACCAAACTAGCAGCTTGGGTGAAATGAAAGAACTACCATACACGAATCTCTGTTCTGTGCTGCACCCCAGGAGTTTAGATGGGGCCTAGTTCGCGAGTAGGGTCTATATATAGGCTGCTTTATATGGCACTATCATGCAGCATGCAACAGGCTGCAACAGTGTTATACACTACATCTGGGGAGTGCTGGAATAATGGCCACGGCATCTGAAGCATGACTTGAGGATAGCAAAAATGCACTTAAGGCTTGTGTATGTGAATGCATCTTGTTGTTCCTCGGTTGAGCAATGTAGAGGACATTGAAAGGGACTGACAACATTGAGAGAGGGTACAAAGTAAGCATCACCTGCAACATAATCGTGTGGTATTTTTTGTGATGTGGTTACATTGAGAATGTAGCAGACAATCTATCCATGAAGGTACTCAATGTTAGTGTTATGGCTATATATTTTGATGGGATAATTTTATGAGTCCTCTTTGTCATGCCATTCCCAATATTTACATGCAATTCCAGTTAGCTGAAGTTATCAATTAGAAACTGAAATCCCCATCAGCCAGCTGACGTGCAGGAGTTGGCTGTCTAAAAATGTAGATGTTGTGTACGCAAACAGCAAAGTCAAAGTATGCATCAGTGAATGATGTCCGTACATTGCAGACACCTGCATTTTGTAGGAGTGCCACCGGTTTTCCTCGTAGTAAATGGGTGAAAGGATGCATGGGTGCAAATGATGGCACCTTATACCCAAGGAAACTGGGCAATGGAAAACATTTTTAATGCCACCAATTGCCTTTCCACTGGTGACTGGTCCATGGTGATGACCTGGTGCACTTGGTTGGTAATACATTTCAGGACCCATCGCATTCAGAATGATAGTCTTGTCTGTGAGATGCTCATAATAGTTCAATTGACCTTTTGGAAAGAGTCAGTGGTCAAGAGATGGAGTTCCACTGTCATGATACATGGCTAGGCTACATGGATGGCCAGAATGATGGGCTCACCTGCATAAAAAGCCCTCACTCCAACCTGTGCACCCGCAACTGTGTGTATACATGTGTATTATACGTGTAAAGTTGTGCTATTCAGAGCACATGCTTGTTTTATGATGCATACATTTTTCTGTTGTACACTTTGGTTTCTTTACATCCGATCTCTACTATTGTACCGACTCGGTGTGCCAAAGTATCATAATGATTGCCCCAGCACTGCATGCCTGTAAATGGTTGCTTGAACACCTGGGGAAATGTCGAGCTCCCACAAGAACACTCAGGGAAATGCCGAGATCCCGTGGGTGCTCTAGGGTGGCCATCTTGGGTGTTGTTTCCCTACATAAACCACACCCGAACTGCCAGAAACTGCTTTGCCTTGAGAGTTCCAAAGAGGCAGCACCCCCGCATCGAAGGAGCACAGAGGGCCCTGCATTTGCCTGTCACCACCCAGGAACAATGGAGTGTTCTTGAAAACCGGCATCGTGATCCGGATGACACTCACCTTAATCACCACTCGGTCTTCCTGAACCTGCACTAACTACTTGAACTGCAGCCCTCCCAATCACCGCTCGGCCTTCCTGAAGTCTGCAAACAGCAAAAACATTGAAAACTACAACTAAAGGTACCCAATGCATTCATGCAAGTGTACGCCGCAAATTAAGTGTTGTGTGAATAACTTCAACTATACAAATCCTATTGCAACAGGCTTGCCTTAGTACTGTCAAAAACTGGTGACCTTGGTATGTGGGTTACGTGACTAATGTCTTGGAACATTTGGCATAAGTGACCTGACAACGGGGGGCGTGGCAAGGCGCCAATGTGAGGGGAAGCGGGCCTTGGAGCTCCGTCCATGGGTTTCCCCCTACAACAGTGATCCTGAACTACAAGTGAGGCCCCATGCCGAAAATATGAGCGGCGGAATACTTGGTACCTCATCCCGAACTACCAACGGTAATGTTTGGTACCACTACGAGGGAGTAATTCTAGAAATCGCCCGGACAGCGCGCTGGCCCGCTTCAACCAAGATTGCGGTTTAGAACTACGGAGACGATCCCCAGCTGGACCACTCCCGTCTGCCTTGGCTGTAGCTGTATCTGACCCGCCGACGCCGCAAGGACAGAGTACACTCAAGTAAGCGGCGGGAGCCTGGAAGCAGAGTAGACTGGACCACCAAGTTGGCTGCATGGTCCTGCTTTCCAAAGATGGGGGCTGGGGGCACGGGAGATAACCCCTGCAGATAGCCGAGATGACGGGACGCCTGCAGGAACAGTGTGCTACCGCGGTGCACAAAGGAAGAGAGTTGCAGCTTAAACATACCGCCAGGCATTATCAAGCGGTGAAGGGGAGAGCCAGCACTGATCCTCCCGCGAAAAGTTTGCAGTGTACAGTGATCAGGGCAACGGCTTCTAGAGATGTGGAGGAGCCCCTGACTCTGCTGTCTGCACCTGTTGAGGACAGAGAGAAGTGCCCTGGACGACGACAGCCCGGAGGACTTAGGGGGCGCACGAGTACGGCAGTGAACGGCCGAGATAGCAGCCCTAGAGGAGGGCTATAAGGACACCAATTTGGAGCCTGACTACTCTGCCCTCCACCGCTAATCAGCTGGATGTGAGCAGAGGCGCAGGGCCCTGCTGAGAGCAGACGTGAGTGGCGGATTGAAACAGCGCGCAGTGTGGGTGCTGGTTGTTGAAAACCTGTCATTGCCTGGCTGCCTGGGAAGAGTTGGAAAGCACGCCTCTCCTCTCGATCTCTGGCTCCGAGAGGGTTGAAGACGGTGGCTGTGACACTGACTGGCGGGCACTGGGCAGATCTTGTGGTGCAAAGAAGAGTTGCATATTACCACAGAAGAGTACAGTGGTGCGAGCCTGTGGACTTCCTCTGAAATCTGGCTGCGAAGATCATTGGTCCTGCAGACTGGCGGGACCATGTGGATGCACTACTAGGACTTGGCGCTGAGGAGGAGCACCTATGTGATATCAGGAGTGGATCCCTAATGAGGAGATCTGGTTCGGAGTGACCAGTAAGGAGACGCATGCCCTTGGGCCTGGTCCATTTAACTATTGAAGACATCCCCAGAGAACTGTGTGAGCTATTTGGCGTGGCCCTGACAAACATCAGTGGCTATGTGGAAATCCTTAAAAGATGGTGAGAGTATCCAGGAAAAAAGGATTTGCTGCCCTGAACGTGGAGGACGCCGATCACCACACTGATGATGATGATGAGGCATCAGAGAACCGAAAAGATGGCGCACCTGGAGGTCCTACCTTGGCGGACATTATGCAGGCCATCACCTCCTCAAGAGGGGCCTTGGAGTCAAAGATAGATGCTACAGGGACGGATCTCAACATACTAAAGGACGAGCATCGCAAGCTCAAGGAGAAGAATATGGAGGAGGTTCCGGAGGCAGTCTCCACACTACAGAATACCATGAAAACTATGGAATCCAGAGCAAAATGTTGAAGCTCAGGGCCAAAGACAGTGAATGCCGCTCCCATAGGAATAACCTACGCATGGTAGGAGTCCCGGAACAAGAAGCCAGGACAGACGCTGTGCACTACCTAGAGACTTGGCTCCTAACGGAGGTTGCCCCTGAGGGTCTTTCTTCTTTCTACGCACTTGAACGTGCCCATAGGGTCCCAGCTAGACCACCCAAACCGGGAGCACTGCCTCGCCTACTAGTGGTATGAATCCTACACTATCGGTACCGGGACCACATTCTACAACAGGCCCGAGATTAACTAAACATACAATTCGGAAACAGTAAAGTAATGATCTTTCCAGACTACACTAGGGAAGTACAACGCCAGTGTGCTTCCTTTCTGACCATCAAGTGAAAGGTGCACCAATTATCAATTCCATATGCCATGCTGTTCCCGGCGCGCCTCCGGGTGATCGATCAATTGGAGACGCACTGCTTCACTGCCCCACACGATGCATGGGAATAGTTAGAATCCCGACGGAATGCAGAACCCTGTGTTTCATCGCCAAATTTGATCTAGCAGGAATCACCTACACTTCCACCTCCTGTGGGAGCTCCTTCACCTAAAGGGCGCTGACTGGAATGGCACAAGGCTGTACAGGCAGTGGCGGAGATCAGTCATGGGCGTACTAGTCCGACCACGACCACCAGCGAACATGGTATGGACAGATCTGAAAGCTCTCATCCAGGCAGCGCAAATAGAGACTCTGAGACTGAACTACCGGTTGTTACTCCCCAAGCAGCGGACGACATAGCTTGAATATTGCATTGCAGGTCGTATGACTACAGCCTGGGTGACAAACAACAGGATTCCAGAGGGTCTAGGAGAGGGTGTGAGTCTGCGGTAAGCAGAAAACTAGTCAAAACTAAAGACCCTGAACTGACTACCAAAAGGTACACAATAACAACTCAGTGGATGGTCAAAAAGTACCCATCAGTCACCACTCGAGACCGCCCTTCATCATTTGGGATATTTTGAAACCATCAATGCAAGTTGGTGATGCACAAAACAAAGGGAGACTAGATGGTAAATAGTTCTCCCCTGCTGAGTAGCAATAGTATGGTTTACCACTTTCTGAGACTGATAAGTGGTGAAGGCGTGGTGTGACTGAGGGGGTGCAGTGCAAGAATCAATAATAACGTGAAAAATTATTAGAAAAATGTGTCTAAAATTGGATAAAGGAGCATAGAACAAACTTTATTGAGATAATGCTCGCTTTGCCAAATTAAAAAATTATTATGTAGAGACAGTTTGAAAAATGCGCTGTCTAGAGGTGGAACTAGGTCAACATGTTTCAGCAATTTATGGACATAGTTATCCTTGCTTTCTTCAGGACCTCATAACAATCAATTTGCTACTGCAACGAATTATCAAATCATAAGTGATAATAAAAAAAGACAAGTACATTAAATCACCTGCAGTCTCCAGGTAAAGAGTCTTGTCCTAGCTCACAGCTAGTGTCATTCACTGTAAGGTCAGAATAAACAAGGGTCAAGCATCAGACTAATTAAGTGCCCCCCATAGCTCACAGAAGAACTAGGTATGCATATTATAAACCTTAGATCAAGTCAAACATAATGACTAAGGTATACCCAAAAGTATTATGGTTAAATGATCAATATCAGGATACAAGATTTATATGCCCAATAGAAAAGAGGTCACATCTTACCATAGTCTGCGAGACGTGAAGACCTCACCCCACCTGGCAGTGGCTCAGGAATAGAGTGAAGCACCGCTCTATGAAACATGTAAAACAGAGAAGAACATGTTTGCCATAGTGTGCAAATAACCTTTCATCAAAAAACCTTCCAAAACCTAACTGTACATGGAGCGAGTAAAATGGGTGTTCTAAGAACCCACTAAGGAGCAATGAAAAAACCTTTCCCATCTAGCCTGTTCGACAGCTGATGTTTCTCTGATGGAGTGTGGGAATAAACTGGTACCTTCCCTAATAATAATTAAACACTCGTCTTCCCGTCGCAAAAAAGTTTTTTTGTTTTTTTGCCAAAGAAGCAGGAACATTGCGAAATAGTAACAAGAGTGCCCAAATAAACGTGCATGCTAAAGGCACGATGGACAAACACACAGAGGAAACTCACCTAACCGTCGGTACTCCTTTGTCGGCATCCAAACCGACTGGGGAGGAACCGGACGGCTAGAGAGTGCAGGGTTAAGAAGGGGATGCTGATTGGTCTAGTGCTCACGTGACCGGCACCATCCAGGATATGATTGGCTCAACCAGCATTAGTGCGGGCGCTCGCTATTGGTTGTTTTTAACATCGCCCGGGTGACGGATGTCATCATAACAAAGGCGGACCGACTCTGATTTATTAAATGAACCCGTCTTAAAAGAAAAATAGAATTAAAACGGTACTTTAAAAGGTGATGACTCGTATTGATGTTAGTAGGACCAATTAGGGGATCAGTGCACGTCAAAGACGTCCCTCCCGCCATGAATTTGAGACCTCGTTGATAAGCGAGACACTGTGATAGTGGTTAACAGATATGCTGAATGACACCTCGAGATGGATACTGGTGTGGATAAACACTTCAAACACTCAATCGCAAACGAGAGTAGTAAGTCAGTGCTGAGCCTAAACAGTGCACTAATTCAAAATACAAAGTTACAAGGCAGACCACGGAATGTCATCATTAAGTCCCTGCTTGTGGGTATTTAATTTTAGGACCCACTTTTGTTCCTTTATCAGAAGAAATTTGGCTACGTCTGCAGTGTGAGATGGAATAAAAGGTTGTTCTAGCACAGTCCATTGAAACTCGGTGGACAAATGGTTGACTTCCAGGAAATGTGCAGTAAGTTTGGTAGACTGTCTTTTGCACCGGATGGTGCTTTTGTGTTCCGATATTCTTATGCGTATCCTACGAGTGGTCATCCCTACATACTTGAGTCCACATGGACATGTAATCAGATAAACCAAATGGTCGCTGTTGCAGTTTGTGAATTTCAATTGCCTCCATGGTCTTGATGTTCCTATATCCAACTCTGATGTTTTTTTGGTTTGTGGACATGCTTGACATGTACCGCAGGGATGATGTCCCGTAACCAGAGGGAGGTCCCATAGTGATCCAACAGCCCTGGGTTGATCTTCAAGGGGTCTAGTATGCACTAGTCTATCTCTCAAGTTTGAACCTCTCTTGAATGAGAACAAAGGTTGTTGCAGAGTCATACGTCTGGAATTCAGAATGGGCCAATGCTTTTTGACCAGTTTTTGGATCCTATTCGACATGGTTCCAAATGTCTGCACAAACGTCATTCGTTCTAAAGGCGCTTTCGGGGTCGAGGGCTCCAAGAGAGCTGAGCGGTTGTTATTCATAGCCCGTTTCATGGATTGTTTAACCAACCTTGGTGGATAATTGCGCGCAATTAACTGGTCGCACAAAACGCTTGAGTGTTCTTTGTAGGCTGCAAGCGTGGAGCAGTTCCTTTGGACCCGGAAAAATTGTCCAAAGGGGAGATTTTCCCTTAAGGATCTAGGATGATGGCTATTGAACAACAAAAGCGAATTTCTTGAGGTTGGCTTCCTATACAATTCTGATTGTAGACCCCCTGGTGTAGCCTGTATCAGTAGGTCAAGAAATGCGAGTTGGTGCCCTCCTATCTCGATGGTGAATTTGAGAAAGGAGTTCCTGGTGTTGAGCCACTCCAGGAACTCGAGACATCTTTCTCTAGTGCCTCGCCAGGTCACTAGGACGTCATCGATATACCTTTTCCAGGTTTTCAGGTTATCGATGTAAGGGTTGAGGTTGTTGAAAATATGCTGCTGCTCAAAAGAGTGAACGTATAAATTCGCTAAGCTGGGGGCGTAAACGCTTCCCATACTTGTGCCCGACACTTGCAGGTAGATGTTATCCTCAAACTGAAAAAAATTCAGTTTCATGGCCAAGGTGGCACAGGCCATGATGAAGTGCACCGGTGTTATACTGTTCAAGTCATTAGAATCCAGCAAAGAGTGAATCACCTCCAAAGTCTCATCTTGAGGGATGGAGGTATACAAAGCCTCGACATCGAAAGAGACAAGGAGATCTGTGGTAGTCTCAAATGCCTGGGTGATACTGTATATTGTTTACTATGGCCCATGCCTAATAGAGGCATCATGTTACCATCAGACTAAACACTGGGACTCACATAAGACCTAAGATGTCAGGGGGAGGGTTCTGGGGGGGTTCCGGGTCCAGCGGGGTCTGCCTACACATGCCACTTTTCAGAAATAGTTGTATGCTCGTTCTAATTTGGATGGGAACCAGTTTGCTTGTACCTGTCCTCGGGAGGCGGAGTTGGGGAGTTCTTACTGTTGAGGGGATGTTACATGGGGCCAGGCATGTCTCTACATGAGAAATTGTTCATGACACGACACGGACAGCGCAATGGGATCCATCATGGACCTTAAAGGCCTATCCTGGAACGTCCGAGGAATGCACACTATGATACGCTGCCATAAAGTACGCGCACACTTAGTCAGGAGAGAGATACAGATTGCCCTTTTACAGGAGATTCACCTATCCCGGCAGGAAGGAATTTCATTACAGAGAAGATGGAGGGCACAGGTTTTTTACACTACCTACTCGGCCTTCGCAAGGGGAACCTGGTCTGGGTGAGGACAGGAGTTCCGTTTCAATGTACCAAGAAAATAATAGACCCGAAGAGTAGGTTTGTGGTGCTTGCAAGATGCCTAGATGGCAGGGACATAGTGATAGGAAGTTTATATGCCCCTAATCTAGACTAGCCAGCATTCTTAACACAAATGTATCTCCTTATCCCACAGTCTTTTTCCCCGCAGGGAATCACAGCACGGTCGTTACTACAACCGCATTGTGATTCCGCATACCTTTACTCCATAAGTCGGAACAACAACTTGCGGAGGTTGGGAAGGTGTTGGATTTTAAATTAAACACCCCCCCTCAGCAAGTCCTTGTTCTAATGGTATGCGGATTCAAAACGCGGTCGTAACAACCGCGTTGTGATTCCCTGCGGGGAAAAAGTTTTGTGGTAAACGTTGTTTACCTCTTTGCACAGTTTTCAAGGGTATTAGGACCAGTGCTCACAGGTTCAGTACTATTAGGGGGTGACTTTTACTGTGTTACCAATGTCGGGTTAGACCGCTCCCTCCCGCCACTCCCAGACACTCCTACACATAGAATTGCAGAGGTCGGACGCACCTTGCAACAACATTAGGGGCTAATAGACACTTGGCTGGTCAATACCCAGAAGAACGGGACTATTCATATTTCTCTGCGTTGCATGACCTACATGTCCGTCTAGACTCTATCCTGTGCACCCCGGACGTACTTGGCAACGTCAGGCTAAGTGAGTATTTATCTAGAACTATCTCTGATCATAACTCACTTCTGGTGTCATTAGATTGGGTCCAGATTCAACCTAAATCACCTACCTGGCGGCTGCGACCGGAAACATTAGAAGACCAAGTATTCAGGACCACCATAGGGACCCCTATGGAGAATTATTTTTTAGACAACGCCAACACTGCAATGAATCCACTAATCGAATGGGGCGCCTTTAAAGCAGTTATACAGGGTCGGTGTATTGGGGAGGTGGAAGGGTTGCGGAAGGTTCTAATGCACTTGCAGATTGGGAGGTATGGGCAACACAAGTGGAAAAGTTGCACTGATATGATTATAAGGCCCATATAGCCAGGGCTCATGCTGAGAGATATAAATCTGGTGCAATGCTGGCCTGGCTGGCTAACCCTGCATGCAGAGGTACGACGATACTTGAGCTGCGAGGGTGGAAAGATGAGGTCTACTGTAGTCGACAAGACATCAATGCCCAGTTCTTGGAGTATTGCACCACCTTATACCAGAGCAACCTAGGGGCTGAACTGACAGAAGTGGAGAGAATCTTTGTGGAAATAGAACTCCCTGTGATTAGTGACGAGGCGGCAGAGGCCCTGGGTTGGGAGGTTGAGATTGGAGAAGTACGAGGCGCCATCAAAGATATGGCCAGGAATAAAACCCCGGGACGGATGGGATACCAATAGAGTTCTATTCAACTTACATAGATATCTTGGCTCCCAAGCTAGTAGCATTATATAATAGGGTGAGGCGGGAAGGCTACCCACCTGCATCAACGAGGGAAGCGGTAATCATCCCACTTTTGAAAACCTGGTAAACCGGCCTGGAACCGGGCTGCCTACCGTTCCCTTGCAATGCTTAACTTAGACTACAAAATACTAAGCCGCATACTGGCCAGCAGATTGCTAGTTCACATGCTGACACTAATACACATAGACCAGGCAGGATTCATTCCGGCTCACAATACAGTGATGAATATCCGTAGACTTTTAAGAATTTTGGAAGCCGGCACCTACCGAAAGGAAGAGGCTTGTATTCTGGCTGTTGATATCGAGAAAGCTTTCGATAGCCTCGAGTGGTTGTATCTTTTTAAAGTTATGAATGCATTCAGACTCAGGAAACGGTTTGTGGGATGGACGGCAATCGTATTTAAAGACACGACTGCTAGGGTCAGGATGGGGGGCTGATCTTCAACGCTTGTCTGGTGGATAGAGGAACGAGGCAAGGTTGTCCGCTTTCCCCCCTATTATTTCCACTGGCGATGGAGCCCTTGGCAGCTCACGCCAGAGCTGGCCGGTACTATCAGGGACAGGAGGTAACAGGACAACTTCAATATATAGCACTCTATGCTGATGACTTTCTGATGTTCCTGGCTAATTCAGGAGAAGTCCTACGAGGAGCCAAAGCTCTCCTGGGTGTACTAGGAAGAGTTGCGGGCCTTAGAGTGAACTGGACCAAGTTGTGCCTATTTCCTACGTGCTCGGAGAGGGTTGGACCCCTGGAGACGGAAGAGGTCTCCTGGGAAAATAGATGCCTACCCTATCTGGGAGTTCAGATTTATCATGTGGACCTGTTTGAGGACAACGTAGGGCGGGCCATACGTAGCACTAAAAATAATCTCGAGTTTTGGGGGTCCCTCCCGCTATCTGTAGCAGGTAGGGTAGCGTTGTTAAAAATGGTCAAGCTACCATGACTATTTTGGATCCCTTCCAATATGGATCCCACACAAAAATTGTGCTCAACTTAATACAATGATTACGGGGTTCTTATGGGGTACTGGAAGGCGACGGGTGGCACTTACCACAGTGATGAGGCCCATGGTGGAGAGGGGATTTGCCATCCCAGATTTCGAGGCCTATTATCATGCAGCACAGTTACAATGGTTTACGAAATGGATGGCAGGGCGCCTTCGGAATGCAGAACAACCCGGAGGTCTGGATCCTAGTCTACATCTACTGGCTCGGATACTTCTGCGTCTCCCCCTGAGAGATAGGGCAAAACCCTCACAGCTACAAACAGTACGCAAGTGCTGGAACAGGTCACTCAGACGGGGAGATAAGCATAGATTTCAGGCATGGAGGGAAATGGGAATTTCCAAGATAGGGGATTTATACGAGAACAACACCTTGCTTCCTTTTAATGACCTACTGGAGCGCTATGATCTTCCGAGAGGGGATTTCCTACTGCACGCTGCCCTGACGGGAGCTATCAGAAAACATTTCAGAGAAGGGGTTTTGGAACCCCAGACCTCCCTGGGTGGTCAATATATAGTGATAGCCACTGAAACTTTTAAAGCGGTCACTTGCCTCTATGGACGCCTCACGCAGGAGGTACGCTGACCCCTAACAGCTCTAGAGCTCAAATGGGAGGCTGACTTAGGTGCACCCATAGATGAGGAACCATGGGGCAAACTAGTGAAGAGGGTGTGGAAGAGCACTAGAAATGTGGGATTCCAGTTGATTCAATTCTACGTCCTGCATAGAGCATACCTTACCCCAAGTAGGATTAATGAATATTTTGATGCCCAGAATGGTTGTCCGAGATGTAACCTGGTGGGAGCAGGGTTTAGCCACATGTTTTGGGAATGTCCACAACTGGGAGAGTTCTGGAGAGACGTGTGAAATAGATTAGCGACCACGATGGAGAGAGATATACCGATGAATCCAGGGTGCTGTCTACTACCCTGGTTTCCCCACATCGCTAAAAACAAGGTCACGAGTAAGTTCATAGACTTGGGATTAGTGCTAGCTAAAAGAGAACTCACTAGTCAATGGAAGGCGAACAATGACCTTAGAGTATTGAGGTGGATGAGAGAATTTGGGAAATGGCCAGAATGTGAAGGGATCATCCGTCTGCAAATGGCCCAAAGAACCGAGGATGAAAAGATGCTGGAGGCAGCACAGGTGTGAGTGGGTTTAGTAGAACTATTGAAACAACCCATTAATGAGGACGATGTATACCCTGACGTAGTAGACCATCCTCCAGGGGATTGACCGCACAACAGATCTAGATGTCTGTATTGCTGACTGAGTGACTGATCTGCCTGCTATGATGTGCATCCCATGCTTCTTTATCAACGGGACTAGCCTATTGGGCTGGATTACAATATCTGCTGTTAATCTCTCCAACTCCTATACACATAAGACTTGACGACTCAGCAACATGCCTGGGGGGGGGTCGGGGAGGATAGTTTAAGGGGAAGAGGGCTTCAAGGGCGGTAACTTGGAGGGAGGTGGGGGGTTATCTGTTGAGTAGTAACTGATAATTGTATGCCAAAGACATACATTCCTGTAAATGTGATATCAGCTTGTATTCACAGGCTGTATTGTGAGATGCATAACACTGTTTCTTAAAAAGCAATACAAACCTGTTTAAAAAGTGACTTGACAATGTGATGCTCTTTCTGAACGTTTCATGTATAAAAAGTACTAACAATCCTGATTCTCAGGGACCAGTAAAGCTCTGGATCAATCCTTACCACCTGTGAGTCAGGTACCATCACAGGTTTGAGAAGCATTGAACATCTGGTGTCAAGACACAATAGTGTGTGGTACCTTAAAGACTTATTGGTTTTTTTATGCATCTATGTAAGCACCATTCCTTGTGTCAATACTTATGTTGTTTCATTGTAGATTGCACATTTGCAAGTTAGTCAGCAGCGTCCCTCCAGAGAAAAATCTTAACAGACCATAACCTAAGACCACACAACGGATGTCACAACCGATTTAGTTGTGTGCAGATCGGTGGGAGAATAACCCATACTCACACCACAGGGAATACACTGGAGAGTGGGTACATTATAAGTGCTAAAAATAAATGGAATCAACATCCTCTCTCACTTTTAGGTTTGACAACTATTCTCGGCCCCCTTCGATGACATCCAATCACGGCCTCTCTCCTAAACTCTAACCCATCTCCTTTGTGGAAAGTTACAACAGAGGTCGAAAAAGTAGGATATACAGAGCCGGGTCCCTAAAGTCTCTGTGAAGCAGACAGTACGGCAGTCAGCTAAGTGCTGCATTTTTTAATCTGACAGCCGCCAGTATTTTGGCATATGCAGGGATACACAATCTTTGAAAGGTATTTTAGAGATTACTTATCTTTTTTAAGACACTTCATTACGTACTTTCAGCATGGCAGTTATTGTGGGACTAGCCTATGATGAAGACATGGTTCAGTCAATACACCAGACTTCCAGTGTCTTAGACATGACTAAGCATGGGCGGATTTTGCGAATTGGCAATCCGCGAAATTGCGTATTTACGAATTCGCAATCTGCAAAATCCGCGAACTCTCGCGAATTTTGCGGATTCCTTTTTTTTTGTGTTCGCAAGTGTTTCTGCCATTTTGCAAGGGTTTTTTACCAGTTCGCAAACGTGAACTTACTTGTCGGGTAGCAACGGTCACGACCATGTTGTTTCTACGTCTGGTTCATCACAGCACCCTCTGTTTCACCACTGCCACCCTCTGTTTCACCACTGCCACCCTCTGGCTCACCCATGCCACCCTCTGGCTCACCCATGCCCCCACTAGTTCATCACTGTAGATTATGGGGGGAAAAGCACACTCGCCCTGCCTCAACTGACATGAATGAATTAGGGGCTGATTAATGTGTCACTGAATTTGAACTTCCAGGCTGGCACCTGCTTCCTTATCTGTAATTGCTTTCTGTTGCAGTGTAATTTTTTTAACAGGACCTTTATTGTATACTTGTAGCTATTCTCTGAGCCTGCTGTGAGGGTCAGAGCAGGGTCATAGAATATTTGCAAGTAGGCAACTGAACTCTGAAGGGGCCCCTCAGGAAGCACTACAGGGAATGGTTACTAATGATAAGATTGAACTTTTGCACCTGCTGAGTGCTTTCAGTTTTGCAAAAATCCAAATATCCAGCAGCATCCACAAAAAGTAATCCTTCCAGGCACTACAGGGAATGATTACTAATGATAAGATTGAACTTTTGCACCTGCTGAGTGCTCTCAGTTTTGCAAAAATCCAAATATCCAGCAGCATCCACAAAAAGTAATCCTTCCAGGTCAAGATCCAAATCAAAGTGACCAGCACATGAAGAAAGCACTGGGAGGAGCCTGCTGGACGGGAACAGGAAGTTGGAGACTGTGGGGCACTTCCTTCCTCCCACCCCCCCCCCCAAAATGGACTCCAGGCAAAAAAAAAGTGCAGGCAAATGTCAACCTGAGGAGTTATTCTGATAAAAATTATAATTTTCAAGGTTTATGCTGCCTGCTGGTGGATTTCTTGTGCGAAATTGCAAATTTTGCAATCTCGCAATTGCGAGATTGTCGCTGCCCGCCGCATCTACGTGTTTACTCCCGTGAAATTGTATAGTATTCTAGTTGGCAAGTGCGACCAAGCAAAAAATCCGCTTCGCACGGATTTACGAATTTTCGACAAGTTCGCGAGAGTTCGCGGATTGCGAATTTGCCGAAAATCCGCAAAATCCGCGAGCGGAACGGATTTTACGCCCATGCTTAGACATGACATTGACCACAAACAAATCAAATGGAAGATAGGAACAAACTTTCCAATCTTAAAAAAAACCATAGAGACCTGCGATACATGCAGCAATTCTTACAGAGTATCTGAGAGGCAATATAGTTCCACAAGGCCTTATTTTTACAAACATTCCACGTTTTCTTCTTGATAATAAGATCCTTAAAAAGAATTGGTCGCTGATCTCATGAAGATGTACACGAGATTGGAGGATCTTTTCGATTAATACAGCTAAGTAGGTTACAGACCAATTGCTGACTGAGATAGACCAGCTAGAATCTCAGATTACCGTGACTTTACATGTTATGTTATGTTACACTGGTTGGTTTCTTGGTGCTGAGGAGTCTAGGGGGTCGCCAACCCGGAAACAGTTCATTCATATGCTTGTGTGAATAGCCAGGTTTTGAGAGATTTTCTAAAGTTTAGTAGGTTGGCACTTACATAATTCAGCTTACAAAAAGAAACTAGAGGAGGTCAATAAATCACTAGCAGAGACCAGAGAAGGAATTCTTAAGTATAAGATAAACAAGCTGAAAAAGGACATGGCCCATTTCACATATGAAAAGTATTAAGGCTGACTTTGCAGGGCAAAGATGATTGGACTTCAAACTTGGAAGAATGGAGTACCTCTGGGAATTCTGACTCTAGTGATCACAACACTCCATTTCAACCAAGAAATCGCCAACCAAGAGGTAGATATAACAGACCCGCCACACAATTCCCTCCAGGCCCTTGGTGTTCACCTCAACCATGGGGTTACCCTGTACATCAGTTCCAACCTATGCCTAGCTATCCTTTTTTTAGAACACGTTTAGGGTCGTAGAGGCTGCAGAAGGAGGGGATCCAGGCCAGGAAACCAACAAGACACAGAGAGAGTACAATAGGACCCCTCGATTGAACAGCATGTCACATGGAGTATGACGAGGGACCCGTCTCCATCAACAAGTACCCTGATGACCTGATCATCAACCTCAGTTCCAAGATTATAACTCGCCTGGAACAAGACATCTTGAATAAAGGCTTAGGGTTTGTACCATCTCACTTGGGGGATGATTTTGTCACATGCATGGAGATATCCCAATTCTTTAGAAAAATACGTTTGGTATTTTTCTTTCAAGAGGATGAGGAGAATGATGTTCCTGACCAAGAGCAAGAGACTAATTCAGTGCTTAGACCAAAGTCCACTTTTCATCCACCTCTTCATACGGTTGTATCATAAGTGGCTACTTCTAGTTATACCAATCAGGAAAAATCCCAAACTTCCACCTGATGTCATCACAAACTATCAGCCCATCTCCCTGCTCCCGCTATATAGCAAGTTGTTGGAAAAACATATTAATAAACATCTTTCTTCTTTTGTTGAGATATCTAACTGCTTAGATCATTCCCATTCGGGCTTTCGCTCCCGTCATAGTAGGAATTTGTCTTGGTTAATGTCCTGGATGATATTAGAATGGAGGCGGATGGGGGTCGAGCAGTTATTTTTATACTGCTCGACCTGTTCGCCGCCTTTGATACCATATCACATCAGATCTTCCTAGACAGATTACACACCATAGGTATACAGGACATGGCCTTGGAATGGCTGACAGACTTCCTTAAGGACCGTACCCAAACGGTTAATTTGGGCCCTTTCAAGGCTAAGACTACCTCTGTCAACAAAGGAGTCCCACAGGGCTCATGCCTCAGCCCCACCCTTTTTAATATTTACATTGCCCCTTTGGCTGCTCTGCTTAGGAAGATTGGGTTTATCCCTGTCTCCTACGCAGACGACACACAGTTGCTCTTGGCCTATGATACTGATGCACCCAACATTCAAGACATTTTTTCTGAGGTTATGTTAAAGATCACTGAGTGGATGAGTCAGAATTTCCTTCAGCTTAAGTTTTTGCCATCGATCACGTACGGCTCAGAACTATTCAGAGGCAAAGACGCAAACTTTCTGAATCTCCAACAGTCAGTGCTGTTCAAATACATCTTTCAAATTCCGAAGTTCGCTTCACAAGCGCAAGTACGCCTTGAATTCGGGCTATTAAATCAGCACCAAGCCAGACAAGCGGCAATACTAAAAATGTGCTGGAAATTAAGAGCAGCTCAAGAGGACACGCTGATGGGTCTCTCCTGGACCGAAATAAACAAACAAACAAAAGGAAAAGACGCATGGAAAGCAAAACTTGAAGAAGGTCTGTCAAATCTCAATATGCAAGAGGCCTGGAACACTGGTCACACCTTTGCGACCTTCAAAAAAGCAGCCAATGGTGCGGCAAAACTAGAATCTTGGATTGCTGACAAAGCTGTACTAGCAAAGAAAAAACACTGCTGGATGGTACTAGCAACATACGAGAGGTGTGTCCCGCAACCATACCTAGTTAACCACATAACACCATCTACACAACAGATGCTCCTACGAGTACGGCTGGGAACTTACATCTCAAAAGACCAGACCCCTGCATGGAAGCAAACGTGGCCAACATCACTCTGCAGACTTTGCGGTCATGCAGAAGAAACTTTGATTCATCTTCTGTGCATCTGCCCATCCCTCACAAACCTGAGACGTTACTATCTCTTGCATATATTTCGCTCATTTCAAGTCAGAACATGTCGGCCGGCAGTCATGCTAGCATTGAACAGCCAGCAGCTGCAGACAGCCTGTAGGGCCACCAGATACCTTCAGAAGGCGAGCCTCCTAATAATGAAAACTGAAAAAATGGCAAATAATGGTACCAAACCAAAGGATTGAGGATAACAAAAGACTCTGATTTCAGCAAATGTCAAATTGTTTTATTTTTTTCTGTTTTCCCTTTTAAAAAGAAGGAGGAAGAAAAGAAAAGAAAAAAAAAACATGATCTCACAGAGTAAATGTAGTTTTTTTTTATTTATTTTTTTATGATTTTATGTAATATTCTCTTTGCAAATTTTGTAAAGGTTTTAATTAACCACATACAATAAATATATTTACTCCTTCAGCTTAACACTAGTAAGACAGAAATCATGCTATTTACGGAGGCAGTTACTAGCTGGTCCCCGAGCTGGTGGCTGGAAGAACTAGGGTCGGCGCCCACCCCGAAACCTGTGGTAAAAAACATAGGGGTACTGGTAGACAATAAGCTAAACATGGATGAGCATATAGCATACACCAAACAATCTTGCTTCCATGCCCTTAGTCTTCTGCGGAAAGTTTTCCATTTTCTCCCCCTTTCTACCAGCAAGACTCTTATACATGCTTTAGTACTGAGTCGTTTGGACTTTAGTAATGCCCTCCTCATCTCCGCCAAAGATTCAGCCCTACAGACCCTACAGGTGGTCCAGAATACAGCAGCCCGCTTGGTCACCAATGCCCCTCATCGTACCCCCTCCCTTCCCCTCCTACACAAACTTCACTGGCTCCCCATTCGTAAATGTATTCACTTTAAAATCTGCTGCATAGTTTTCAAGGGCCTACATCAGCTTGGCCCAACATACCTATTCAAGAAACTTACCACATATAATCTCTCGAGCAAGCTCCGTTCGGAAGGCAAAGGCCTCCTGGTCGTTCCCCGCTGTAAGAAAACAAAGTGGGGAGGAAAAGCTTTCTCTCACCTGGCGCCCAAAATGTGGAATCAGCTGCCGATGGCACTCCGCCTGACTCACAACTATCTCAGCTTTAGGAAGAATCTGAAGACATTCCTGTTCTAAATACTATGGTCTCATGCTTCTTTTGTTTCCTCAGCGCGGAGATACCCCATGTGGGGTGATTCAGGCGCTTTATAAGACATCTAAATAAAAAAAAAAATACTTTTGAAAAAGTTGTGATTAAAGAATATGACAGATTGAGGCCTTCTGTCAAAATCCCTTTCTTTAATACATCTAAGAAGCAACTACTTTGCCTTCAGTCTCTAGGCTCTGATCTAGGAATTATAATCAAACCTGCGAATAAGGGTGGGGCCACGGTCATCATGGACCTAGATGGCTATGAAACTGATAGCCAACTCAGCGATGTGAAGTATTATCGTTGTCTGAGTTTAGACCCCGCCCCCAGACTTTTGACCAACATAAAAAAGATGTTAGACCAAGCAAGTTACTCCAACTGGATTACAAAGAGAGAATCAGAATTCTTACTTCAAAAACAACCTAAAATACCTTACTTCTATGTGATGCCCAAGGTCCACAAGTCCACCAGACCACCACCAGGGAGACAGATTGTGTCCGGGATAGGGTCTTTACTCAAACCTCTTTCACAATTCATGAATTGGTTTCTACGTCTGATTGTTACAGAGATGCCCTCGTATCTGAAAGATACTAAACATATACTCAATACACTTAAAGAGATTTCTTTTGATACAGGGATACATGTTCTAGCATCCTTTGACGTAGAATCTCTCTACACTAATATTCCGCAGGAAGAGTCCTTGGATACTGTAAGGTCTCAGCTGAACCAACGAGAAGGAGATGACTTTAGGCCAACCTTCTTTGGGCTTCAATGTGCCACCCTTGCCATGAAGGAATCATTTTTCCAATATGGGGAGCATTTATACCTACAGACCACTGGGACATCGATGGGCAAAACATTTTCCCCCAGAATGGCGAATTTGTACATGCTTAGGTTTAGGTTTGAGAGCCAGCATATTTACCCACCAGACAATCCGTACTGGTCTAACCTAAAAGTTTGGAAGAGGTATATCAGTGATATACTGGTGGTCTGGGAAGCCTCAGTTCCATCACTTGACACAGTATGGGTGAATTCAAGAAGTCCTCATCTCAAGTTCAACTATGAGTATAGTAAAAATTCCCTACCGTTTTTGGACCTTCGACTATATCCTAAAGATGGAGGGATTTACTCTGAACTATATACCAAACCTATGGCCCGTAACTCTCTCTTGAGCTTTTCAAGTTTTCATCCTCACTCACTTAGAAACAAACTCCTGATGGGGCAATTTCTGAGGACACGTCAAAATTGTACAGAGATGCAAAAATGTAAGGAACACTCACAGATGCTCAGCTCTCACCTGATGCAGCGTGCATATCCAATCAAGGTGGTACAGAAAGCTTGTAAAAGGGCTAGAAATAACAACTGAGATGCCCTACTTGACACCTTTGTAAAAAGCCCGTTGGTCTGTGTCAGTACTTATAGCCACCTAACTGATGTGGTTAAGAAATCCATCAATAGAAGTTAGCACATTATGAACAGTGGCTCCAACCAACTACCAAGACCGTTTATTTGCTTCAAAATGCAGTAGGAATATCAAAGATATCAAAGTACAAAAACAACCACAGATTTTGCTCACTCCTGTTGGAAAAAACATTATGGTCCATCACACCAGCAAAAGGACACTATCCTTGTGGCATGTGCTCTGGCTGTCATTTTATATCAGTATCATTGTCTATAGACTTAATCCTCTCAACCCCATGGGTACTGCATACTTTGGCAAACTGCAACACTGAAGGAGTGATTTATCTCCTACGTTGCCCGTGCAACATAAATTATATAGGCATGACCACATGCAAGGTCGAATTGAGGATAGGTGAGCATCGTAGTTCCAGCCGGTATAAGAAAGACAACACAAACCTTCTCAACACTTCCTCAGTGCAGGACACACAGAAGTTGGTATTTACTGGACGATAATTGACAAACCTAACTATGTCAGAGATATGGGTACTAGTGAGTTTGTCCTGTTCCATAGAGAACAGAGTTGGATTCACAAACTTCGGTGTGACACACAAGGACTGAATGATAATATTCCTTGGACTAGTCTAGACAGGTGACTTAATTTATGTTCCTGCCTTGTAGTTACATGTTTCAAACTTCGAAGACTATATGAGAAGGATTTTGGATTTCTCTATATCTGACTTGTTAACATTACTGGCCCACAGAAATTAGTGAATCCACCTCTATGTTGCCTCTCTATTACTGCCAAATGAGAAACTTGTGGTGATTAGACCTGATGATTAGTTTGATGATCTGTTGTTTCAAACGGGCAGGTCTTTGAACATTTAAATTTCCTGTTTGTATCGATTTTCGTTTTGGAATCAGGAGGCTGAATTAGAAGCCTCTATCATGGAAACTACTATTCCCATGATCCTCGGGACATGTGATGTATGTGACATCTTTCATCACTTCCACCCTGATCCTGTTTTCAAGCATGCTGCAATGCCGCCCTTTCCTCTTGCCGGGACCCCTCCATAGCCAGTATCACTCGGACTGCTGCACGGGTGCATGTAGACTGTCAGGATTACTCCGTAGAGTGGAAATAATGTGAGCGGGCCATAATTGATACCGTGGGTTACTATTGCCATGGTTAGGAAGAACGGAGTATGTCCCATCACTATGTGGTGTATTGTGCCCTTACTTCTTCTGTATTCAGCTACTCTTTCAAAATGGTTGCATTTACTAAATACGATGTGCACATATTGGCCCTTCCTACAACATTAATTTGCTAAAATGCATCACAGGTGTTAGAAGTGGGACATGCATCTGTGGCATTGGAGTCTGGTGAGGTATGCTGAATGTGATAAGATGGGCGATGACCTTATTGGTATTCTCCTCTCTCACTGCCCTTATACCTCACAAGATATCTACTAGGTGAGACCCAGATAGTCCACCTGTTCCATACCACTGCCATGGATATTCTTTATTTTTTCTTCACTAGCAGAGCCTGATATGGGGTACCTTATGGCTGAAGAGAGGTAATCTAAATCCCTCCACCAGGTAATCTTGGTTCCTTTGTTTTGGTTACTTATATATCGTGCTCTGTTGGGGCCTTAGTTAATATTGTTCTCTAAAGGTGTCCTCATAATAATTGGCTTATGAATTTGACTATTTGTTTTTCCAGATGAAATGGTGTATTCACCACCCGCCTTATAAAATTGCTACAAACCTTGACAGCCAGTATAATCATCTGTATTTTGTTTTGCTTTCTTTCTGAGCAGAGAAACTTGTTTTTTCTGTTGGTCCTGAGGAAAGCCTATGAACTCTGGCTGGAGTCGAGTATGGGCAGAAACATGTTGACCTCTAGCAGGGGTATATTTGTTCTTAATCCCTAGTCCTCTCCGCTTTTAATTCTATATGTGGCTACCACTGAATAAAGTTATTTGGTCCAATAAGACAGTTTTAACATTTCCCTATTTCATTTGCACTCTGCCTCTCACTCTCCAACTTCTTCAGCCTCTCCTACTGAAAACACCTCAGCTCCTCTTCATAAAATAATTTTTGGGGGAGAGTTGTAGCCCACACCTGGGACCTTGTGGCCCCGGTGTGAGGAGGGAGCCCTATGAAGAAGCATGTCACCTTCGGGTGAGTGAGGGTTCTGCTATTTAGCAACTATCACTACAACACTTTGTTTCATGAGAACGTATCTTTTGTGAGTTTATGACATGAGAGGAGACTGTAAGTAAAGAAACCCCGCCTTTGAGCTTACTACTACGTCAACGATCCCACAAGGTTAGAAGCAGTATCTAGCATTTACTGCTTTCCTGGACATCCAAAAGATACCGATCCTCTCACTGTATTCCTCTCCCTCTTTCTCAATTAATGGTTCCTCAAAATGAGGGGCAATGTGGAAAATATAGTTTCCAAAATGGTTAAAATGTTTTGTTCTGCTTTGCCTTTTTATGTCGGCAGTATGTTCACGATTGGTTGATGTTGTAGTAAGGTTCACCTATAGAAGGATTTGGTGAGGTCTTGTCTGGTTACTTCTTTGACAGTTCCTTCAGAGTGGCTAAGATCATCTCCCCCAGGAGACTTATTTTCACTGAGAGTTTGTGAGGAGGGAAATTCCTTACCCTTCCTGCTCCTTCTCTTGGGGAGTACCTGGCCTATGTTTTCAGGATCCACTGCTTTTTCAGTGGTGAGCTGTTTTGCTTGAACCCTGGTGACAGCGAACACACTGGCAGGGATGCCCATCATCTCTGCATGAGCCCTGAACTCCACTTCAGACCAGGCTGAAGTTTCTAGATCATTACTCAACAAACAATCTACAGGTAGGTCTTGAGAAACCACAACCCTCTTAGGTCCAGTTACCCCTCCCCAGCTAAGGTTCACAACTGCAAAGGAAGGTTCGGTCCTGACATTGCTAGCATTGGTGACTTAGTACACTTGTCCAAGTATGACCTGTTCAGGGGATACAAGTTTCTCTGTCACCATAGTGGCACTGGCCACTGTATCCCTAAAAGCCATTGCTTCTTTTACATTGATTAAAGGCTGTTGTCTGTACTTGCCCAACTTAGTGTGACTGACTAGTAAAGTGCCACATCACAGACTAAAACAGCCTGAGTTGGTGTACTGACTAAGTCAGAACCCATCTCATTACCCAAGGTTAACCCTCACGAATCCCTTGTTTGCTGTTTTACCACTTGTACCTGTGCTCGGGGGAGCAGGTGCCTTAGGGGCAGTGGTAGTGGGAGTTGTTTCCTTAGCCTTTGGACAATCAGCTTATTTTTTCCAGTGGGTCTTCACTTTTCATAAGTAACAACAAAGTTGATTTTTGCCTTTCTTGGAATTTTGGGACTCACCCCAAGATGCAGATGTTTAGGGCCCTTGAAAAGACTCTTTCTTATCATTCGCTTTGTCCCCACCCTTATCCTGAGATTTAAAAAAATCTTGCTTCGTCTGGTCACCTCCTTTACCATGGTTTTTCTGCTTAACCCTGTTGCGAACCCCATTTGTCTGCCATCTTTCCCTATTCTTGGGGAGAGGTCAAATCAGAGTCCACCAAGAACTGATGTGAAAGCTGGTGCTGACAATTATTAAGGACCTGATCCCTCATAATCAAATTGTACAATCCTTGGTAGTCCTGTACCTTGCTTCCATGAAGTTGGCCTTCCAGAACCTTAATAGCACTGTCTACAAAGTCTACCCAGTCCTGCGTGTGTGCCTTACTGTGTGTCTCTGAACTTAATCCTATACTGTTCAGTGGTTAAGCCAAACGCATCTATGAGAGAATTCTTCAGAACTGAGTAATTGTCAGCATCCTCTTATCTAACAGTGAGGATCTTATCTCTTCCTTTGTTAGCAAAGGAAAGCCACAAGATAGCTGACCACTGCTCTTGAGGGACCCTCTGAACTTTACAGGCCCTCTCCAAAGCAGTGATCCATTATGGATGTCATCACCCTGCTGGTAAGGAGGGACTATCACGTTCAGGAACCTATGGTCCAAAGAGGTTTCCCTAACCCTTGGGACACTCTTGCTGCCACCATGGGGCTCTAGTCCCAGTTTCTGCCTACCTCTCTGCACGTCTAGGGACTCTTTGTCAAGTGCCAACTGATCTTGCCTGAGCCTAAGTCTTGCTTTTTCAAGTTCAAGCATTGGTTCTCCCTGTCAAAAGAGTTGTCCCTCCTACTAGATATAGAGGTCCCTACAGAATGCCCTGAAGCATTGGAATATCTAGAGGAGGATCTAGACCTCCTTGGTCTACTCTGGACCCTCCCAGAAGGAATAACAGGAGAGCATTTCTGGGGGCACCATCTGTGCCATCTGTACTATCCTCTGGGGGATCTAAGTTCTCCAGGTGGGAGTCATGAGACGCTTCCTGGTCAGGGTTAGAATTAAGGTCAACAAGGATTTCCCCTACAGACCCATCTTCTGGTCCTTGCTCAGCCACTCTGTCCTGTTCATCTGACCCACTACCTTTCTGTAAATCATTCAACAGTAACACCTCTAGGAGACATTGAGTATTAGGGTATTTCACTGTCTTAAGCTTCCTGGAGGAACACAGGGCCCTCAGTTCCTGGAAGGTGAGGTCACTGTATCAAGAAATCAGAGAGCCACTGCCATCTCCTCTAGAAGACATACTAGGTGTAGTGAGGTGGTGCACCTACCTAACCTAGTGGGAACTAAACTCTCTGAGGTTTGGGAAAGGGTTGTGCTAGACCCTTAACTACCCAACCCTAAGTACAGTAGAACTTACTTATTAGTGATGGTTTTAAAAGTAATTAACCCTGAGCCAGGTTCACGGAGTTGCACTACGCAGAACTACGTTGACTGCAAAAAAAACCTCTGTCGCACTACGCGGAGCTCCATAAGCGGCGGAGTTCCATAGAAAAATGCTGGTCGCGGTGATTGCACAGTGCGGGTGCTTGTCCACACTGCGCAATCATTGCGAACGGGACCTTGCACAGTGCAAGCGGTCCCTTCTTTCTCTTTCTGCCGCTCAAGTAGATTTTTAGTCAAGAGGCAGCTTTCTCAGCATGAACAAGCAGTTTCTCATTGCAAGCAGTTGCGAGCATATGCGACCACTCGCAATGAGAAACCTGACCACCCTGCGTTGAGAAAATCTCGACGGGATGTTTATTTTTCATGCTTGCTCTCGCCAACTAGATGTTGACAATTGCGAACGAGGAAAAATCTTGCCGGGAGGTTAATTTTCCTCGCTCACGCTCGCCAACTTGATGTTGGTGAACGCGAGTAAGGAAAACTACTCTGCTCCGCTGTGCTAAGTGAAGTTTTTCAAAACTCTGCGAGCTCAGTGTAACACGGAGTGCAGGAAAATCCGCAAACTCCGCGAGCCGAAAGGAGTTCACCGCACAGGCATAAAATTATTCCACTCCATGATTATTTGGTAAAACATTGCAAGCTTGAATCACACCTCTTGCACGCCAATATGGGAAGCTGGCCTGGTATATGATGCACACTTATGCACATGGCCACCCTTCACCAGTCCAGGCAACCCTTATGGAGATTTTAGTGGTTTTAGACAACCATAGCTCTCCAAATGGTAGCTATATAGAGCAGCCTGAATCCAGAAGGAGTGTAAAGTGGGAAACATCCTTTATAACGCAGGCGTTACATTGTAATGCCTTTACACAGCATCCTTTACATCGCATCTGCCTATGCAAGTTTTTAAGTTTTGGCAGGGGTGGAGTTTTAATAATCAGGTCTTTTTTTAATATATGGGTATTCATTTTTATTTAAAAGAAGTTGTGTTTTTTAAAAATATATATTTTAATTTAATATTTTTAATACATTTTAAATATTTGACTTTATTTTTAATAGGGTTTGACACCCATCCCCTGGGATGGGATGCAAGGGAAACAGGGGTTTTTGGTGGGGTAGTGTTTCAATACCCATGTATTAGATTTAAGACTTAAGTATTAATTTTCTACTAATATTAGACATTTATAAACTTACTTCTTCTTTTGAAAAAAAAAAATATATATATATATAAATATATATATATATATATATATATAAATATATATATATATATATATATATATATATATATATATATATATATATATATATATATATATATATATATATATATATATATATATATATATATATATATATATATATATATATATATATATATATATATATATATATATATATATTTTACCTACTGGCAGTCGCCAGTAGGTAGTTATAGTTAGGATCGTTTTCCATAGGAAATCCGCAACATTCTATTGGGAATAACTTTGACGCCGAATGAGGGATCTGCCTGTAATTTTCCTTAGCTTTGCCTCGCTGCGCTCCGCTCCTTTCCTGTAAGTTTCGGGGGGATCCGTCAAGCGGGGGCCGAGATAAAAGGGTGGTCCCAAAACGTGTTTTCCCCATGTTAATTTCCATAGGGCGGCTGGACTCACTTTTAGCCCGAACGGCTGAATGGATTTCCACCAAACTTGGCAAAATTGTAGGGACTGGTACCCCGATGTGCCTTTGCTATGTCTCAAGATATATGCTCCAGTGGTTTTTACGAAAATTAACTTTGAAAAAATATATATTGAGCTACATTGGGCTATATATATGATAGAGCCCAAATGTAGCCCAATGTAGCCCAATGTAGCCCAATGTATCCCAAAGATGGCCACCAGAGACAAAAAAAAAACAAATGTAGCCCAAATATCAGCCAGATGTAGCCCAACTATAGCCCAATGACAGAATGTCCCAGAGTGTTCTAAAGAACAACTAGAGCGCTAACAGTTTTACTTATGACAAAAGTATGGCACACCTGAAGTCATCTTGATTGGAATAAAGTGTTAACACTTAAAACATTTAATTTGCAAAGGAACAAAATGAGGGGGTTCATTTTGCCATAGAAATTATGATTAGTGCTGAAGAAAGAAAAATTAGGGCACATTTTGAGTGACTTCTCAAATCCTCTTACATTTCATTAAAAAAATTCTGATATGCAGTCTCCCAAGATGGCCACCAGAGACAAAAGAGCCCAAATGTAGCCCAAATATCAGCCAGATGTAGCCCAACTATAGCCCAATGACAGAATGTCCCAGAGTGTTCTAAAGAACAACTAGAACGCTAACAGTCTTGGCGTTATCTTTGACACCTCGCTGTCTATGACCCTACAGGTTAATCGCACGGTTGCTACCTGCTGGGGAGTCATAAAAATACTCAGGAGAATTCTTCATTATCTCTCTCTCCCAGCACGGAAGCAGATAGTAGTGGCATTGGTGGGCTCCAGGTTGGATTACTGCAATGTACTCTATGCAGATGCCAACAAGGGGCTCACCCAGCGGCTACAAATTGTACAAAATGCTGCGGCCCGTTTTGTCCTAGCACTCCCCAATACTTCTTCTGCCACTATGGCCAGAAAGACTCTTCACTGGCTTCCCATTCAACTGAGGATTTCCTTCAAAACTCTTTGCTTAGCTTATAGAGCTCTGTCAGAAAGATCTACGCACCCTTTAAGCGCCTTACTTACTCCCTACCAGCCGGGGAGAGCGCTTAGATCTGCTGAGTTGAACCTGTTGGTCGTCCCTCGAGCCAAAAGAGCACGATGGGGAGATAGGGCATTCTCAATTGTTGCACCAAAGTTGTGGAACTCTCTCCCCCAAGATATTAAGACACAGTCCTCTCTCTCCTCTTTTAAAAAGGCCCTTAAAACCTGGTATTTCGTCAAGGCCTACCCGCAATAGTTGTATAACTGTATAGTGGTATTTTTTTTTACAGCTGTTACTATTTGGTTATGCGCCTTGACGCCCATTGGGCTTAGTTGCGCCATATAAATTGCTTTTAATAATAATAATAATAATAAACTTGTTACAAAAGTATGGCACACCTGAAGTCATCTTGATTGGAATAAAGTGGTAACACTTAATACGTTTAATTTTAAAAGGAACAAAATGAGGGGTTTCATTTTGCCATAGCAATTTTATATATATATATATATATATATATTCACTGAAAAAACCATAGGTTATAGACCATATATAGTTAGGAATTAGCATTTAAAAAACCTTATTTTACTCACACAAAACCATTGAAATTCCATATATAGTTAGTTGCACTAACTATATATCGCGCACCCGCAATCCACTGCTGATCATGTCACATATTACATCATTCATGACATGGTCAGTGACATCACTGATGACATCACTGATGACATCTCAAATGACATCACTGATGACATCACTGATGACAACATCCAGTGACTGTATGTTTCTGTAAAGTTATAATATGTCTTACATATTGAAGAATGAGTGTATGTATAAGTGTCTGGATGAAGGATTTAGTAGGTGCGTGACTGACTGTATGAGTGAGTGATTAAATGTGTCTCACTGAATGCATGGGTTAGTGACTAAACTGTCTTAATTTGTGCATTATTATGTCTGTTGTGATGTAAACTGCTGCATGTGTTGATCATTAGCTATACGAGAGGCTATATGTGTTATTGATTGGTTGCCCAAGTATTTGTATGGGAGATTGAGTTTGTGTAGGGGTGGCTGGGAGGTGTGTGACTCTGTGCATAGATGTGTGAGCAGTTGATTCACTAGGTGTATGAGTTCAAGAGTGCATGTGGAAACAGCTACATGGGCAGTTGACTGTGTGCATGAGTGTATTGATGAGTGAATGGATATCTCAATGCTACATGTCATAGTAAGTACATATGTAAAACACAGTACATGTGAGAGTTGGCATATATAAATAACTGTGCATGAGAGCCACTGAATATGTGAGTGGTTGTATGGATCATTGTGAACTTGTATCAGGGATTGTATAAGAGAGTAAAAATGTGTTAGTATATGTTTGAATAAGTAAGGTGTGTATAACTGTATAGTTGAAGAAATGGAGGTGAGATTGTTTCTTTGCATGACTGACTAGGTGTGTGAGTAACTCCATGGATGAGTGACAGTGTGTGAGTGTCTGTATACACTGAGTGTATCTAAGAGGTTTATCGTATTAGCACAAGAATGATGTCAAATGAGATGTCATCATTGATGTCATCAGTGATGTCATTTGAGATGTCATCAGTGATGTCATCAGTGATGTCACTGACCATGTCATGAATGATGTAATATGTGACATGATCAGCAGTGGATTGCGGGTGCGCGATATATAGTTAGTGCAACTAACTATATATGGAATTTCAATGGTTTTGTGTGAGTAAAATAAGGTTTTTTAAATGCTAATTCCTAACTATATATGGTCTATAACCTATGGTTTTTTCAGTGAATTTTCAAGGTTTTGTAAATGCTAATTCCTAACTATATATGGTCTATAACCTATGGTTTTTTCAGTGAATTTCCATGGTTTTTGAATAGCAAATATCATAAGCTGTCGAATGTCAAGTACGTGGTAAGTAAAAACATTTTCGTGTTTATGCACACTGATCTGCTTTGAATGCTGCTCCCCACCCCTCATTTCTATTAGGAGTACTCTCTCTTTGCAGATAGTGAAGGGTAGTTAGCGCAGGCCTTTGGCCCCCGTTGTAATCCGTCGTGCCTGCTTCTCTCTCCATTTGATTGATTCTTCTCTTTGGTTCATTCTCTATTTACAAACAAGCACAGAGTCGCAATACTCTGTTTAGTCTTTGCAGAAAGCGAAAAATCGTGTAAAAAAACAAAAGGAATCGAGCAAAATCAGTAGGCCACTAATGGGATCTCTTTTTGACCTCGCTAAAATAGAAACATTAGGAACAACCTGTTGAAAATAGCAATGTGTATGTACATAAGCGGCGTTCATTTGTGTTCACAGTACCCCTTGTTGATTGTTTGAATCGAGCATTGAATTGTTCGAAGTTGGTTCTCTTAAGGATCTTCTCTGCCTGCAAACGAGGAAGAATAGGAATATTCTCTCTCCCTTTGCAGATAGTGAAGGGTAGGTAACGCAAGCCTTTAACACGTCGTACCTATTTCATTCCTCATTGATTGATTGATTGTCCGAACATTGACTGTTTGGGAATTAGTTCTTTTTGGAGGTATTCCCGGTTTGCAAATAAACGTAGGAAAATCTTTGCAAGTAGTGAAAGGGTACGTAATGCGGACCTTTCTCCCCCGTTGTAATCTGTCATGCCTATCTACTCCCCACTGATTGATGCACCTGTTTGACCCGGACCATTTACTAGAGATAGGTCATCTGGCCCGACCAGAGAGCACCCCTAGTGAAAAGGACATATGCAATAATAACGAAGTGATCACTGTATCCTGTTAACAGAAACTTTAGCATGAAACAACCTGGAAAGAAAAGAATAGGAAAACGAAAATCAGTAGGCCACTGATGAACATGAACTTTTATTAAACAACGAACAAAGAAACGATAACATAACGTAATAATAAAACCTATTAATGTCCTAGAAACAAGAAAACGTTAAAATATGCCAGTGGTGAGAGACCAGAAAAACAGTAAGAGAAACCAAATCACCCCTCGCTGTCCCACCGCCTGCCACGCCAAAAAAATCGATAGACTAGGGAAAATGCAAGTCAGTAGAACATCCGCCCCCACTCTGGAAACTACCAAGGTGGGGCAGGGTTGCGGCTACGCCCAGCCGGGAGCAGCCCATATAAGGCGGGTCCTGCTGCCACGCCTCGGCCAGGAGATCCTAACGTAGAGTGTAGCCGGAGGAGAGGCCGAGGCCAGCGGGACCCGGCCAGGGGATTGCCTTTACAACGCTGAACAGTTGCAGGGGGGGGAATGTCTCCTCGACCCTCCCCTCTCTCTCCCAGTCTGGCCGCGGTGGCCCTTGAGAGTTGCAGGGAGTCCCGCCACATGCTCTTCCGGTCCGGCCACCAACGGTCGGGGCGCCGAGGCCGACGGGATCCGGCTGCAGCCGATAAACCAAGAAACCCGTTCATGGGGCCAGAGCCAGGGGCGTCCGGCCGACATCTACCGGAAGCCCGGCCCGAAGACGGACGGGACACTTCTTCTTTCTTGAATAATGGCTGCGACAACACTGGGGGGGGATGTCTTGCACATGCCTCCGACCCCCCCCCTCGTCCTCATCGCCTGGTCCGGCCATAACAAATGTCAAGCGAGACGCCGTGGGGTGCACTGGGAGGGAGAGACGGTGCGAACAGGCCTCTCCCGCCTCCCCAGGTGGAGGCTTCCCAGCTGCACCCTCAGCGCTCCAGGCGCCCGGAAAAGGGTTCTTCCACTGTAGCCATGCTGCAACGTCTCGCCCGGCAGGGTGGAGCCCGTCCGCGCATTTGACCCCGCGATCGCCAGTAGCTACCGAACTCTCAAAATGGCGGTCGACCTGGCAAGAGCGGGCCCAGCATAAAGAAATGGCCCGGTCACTGGTTGACTCCACCACCGTAGTCCTCCACGACCTTGAAGATTCTAGAGGAGCCGCGGGAGTCTCCGACCCCCGATGGGGAATGACTGCCATGATCGCCCGTGGAGTGACGAAACTGTATCCGCGGGACGTCGGTGCTCCCATGCTGGCGCCAGCCTCACTTTGAATTACTAGAATCCTGCAGACCTCAGTTCCGGTGAAAGCACAGTGTGACCCGGTAGGAAAAATTGTGGCACCCCCTCCCCTTTTTGACTGATAGTTCAAACCACCGATCCTTTCCTTTGCCCTTTTAACGGAACTTTGGACTGCCTCCCCCTCTTTTACATTTTCTAGAGAAAACAAAACATTAACCACTACATTAGCATAGCAGTTGACACCAGAACTGTTTTCAAATTGAAAACCAACAACATCTTCAACAGAATCCTTTTTGTTTCTGCTGTGACCCTGCTACAGCACAGGCATTGTCCCCAGCAGTAATTCTGCAATGCCGGTAAGAATAGCTGTGGTGCCTACTGGACTCACTCACCCCCGCGGCGCCCCACGCCGTTATTTGCTGGGCGGCAACTTACTAGACATCACTTTCGTGCCATCTAGATTTCAGCGCGTTCTGCTGCCTTGGAACTATTCGCACAACAGACTGCTACTGACGACCTACCCCCAGGCAACATCTTCTGAATTTTCATAATTTGAAAGAACTAATAACATGTCCTCATCAGGAATTTCCTCTTCAATCATCTCATCAGGAATTTCCTCATGAAAAGTCTGCAATGATGATTCTTGTAAATCTCTGGTCTCCAAACATTCGATAAATTCGCCATCAAGAGATTGATCAAAAAAATCATTCAAGTCATCTCCTCCTTGTGAGAATATTTCATTGTTGGTGCTGTCAATTTCAATAAATGTAGTGGATAATTCAAAAGAAATTGCCACGGTCACTTCGTTGTTTAAATGTTTTTACTGTTTTTGTTTTGTTGTATATATTTATATGTTATTAAAGTTTTATATTCCTACTACTTTGTTGGAGTGCTATATATTTTTAATGTGACACATAATTGTAAAAACTTTGATGTACAAAGAGTCATTCCTAGAATCTTCCGCTTCAGGCTCGGTCCCCTCCCCAATCACAATACAGGATGCTTTTCAGATAGTAGGAACACGTGTGGTGTGACGGATCTCATCGGGTGTGGGCCTTGATCTACTATAACTCCTTTGAAGAGGGGTGATTCTTTACAGCTGGAGCCATAAACTACATCTGCAGGGCTAGCTGATAGCCTGGACAATCGGACACAGAGGAAGAGGAGTGTCAGAGGGTGCGGTAGTGAATAGGGCGAAAGGGAGGTGTCGGGCGGGCACAGAGTGTGATTTTCAGGGAAGAGCAGCGCAGATGGGGGGAGGTTTATTGCCGATGCATAAGACAGAGAGCGGGGGTGACCAGTGCCTGGGGAAGATGCTTGCGAGGGTGGGGAGCCATGCTACGAATCGACACCGTGCAGAGAGTGGGTCTGCTCAAGGCATCTAAAATGGCTGCCGTGCACGACAAAAGTGTGGCATTTCAAAAAAGGCAAGATGGCGCAGACAATGTTTTTCAACACTTCCTCATTTCCTTCCAATCGAACGTTAACAGACGTTGGTGCATATTACCAAAGTTAAGCGATATTTATCGCTAACGATGCTTACCAACGAATTTTTTTACCGCTAAGCATCGTCAGAAATTATCGAAGATAAACCTTGCTATTATCAAGGTTTATCGCAAATGCGATAATAAACGGCCGCAATCCATGAATATCGCTAAAAAGTCAGCGATATTCATGCATTACCGAGCTAATGCTCTTAGCCATGTTATCCACCTCCCATTGGATAACATGGCTAAGAACTGCTCAGGGCAGGTGTTACTTTTTGGAGATATTCGCGCTTAGCGCGAATATCTCCAAAAGTTGGTAATAGGAGATAGATATCTTGCATGTTGTAATGCAAATTATTGTGGTATATGGAACTCATACCATAATCTCTCAGGAAAGCAGAAACTGATCCTTTTGGGACCGCCTAAAAAGGCCTAGGGGGTGAGGGGTACTCTACTTTGCCCCCTTTTCACGTTCCGAACTATTTTATTTTACTCTCTTCTGTAATTACACAAAATAGCAGCGATAAGATGCATCGGAGACACACAGTGAGAGAAAGGAGGCCGGAGATGAAGAAGAGATGTCAAATACACATTGGAGATAATATAGTGGGAGAAGAGAAGTAAATATGAGTAAACTTACCATGTAACATAAAAATGTTGCACTCTATACTATAAGTCTCATTTTATACTACAATCACTTCGCTACAACCTCATAAATTAAAAATAAAAATGAATAATGTCTCAAACAATTTTTGATTTCTAAATATAAATTTATTCTTCAGAATTTTCTAAATTTGAAAGAACTAGTACCATGTCCTCATCAGCAATTTCCTCATGAAAAGTCTGCAATGATAATTCTTCTAACTCTATGGCCTCCAAACATTCGATAAATTCGCCATCAACAGATTGATCAAAAAAATCATTCAAGTCATCTCCTCCTTGTGACAATATTTCATTATTGGTGCTGTCAATTTCAATCAATGTAGTGGAATCATTCAAGTCATCTCCTCGTGACAATATTTCATTATTGGTGCTCTCAATTTCAATCAATGTAGTGGAATCATTCAAGTCATCTCCTCCTTGTGACAATATTTCATTATTGGTGCTGTCCATTTCAATCAATCTAATGGAATCATACAAGTCATCTCCTCCTTGTGACAATATTTCATTATTGGTGCTCTCAATTTCAATCAATGTAGTGGAATCATTCAAGTCATCTCCTTGTGACAATATTTCATTATTGGTGCTGTCCATTTCAATCAATCTAATGGAATCATACAAGTCATCTCCTCCTTGTGACAATATTTCATTATTGGTGCTCTGAATTTCAATCAATGTAGTGGACAATTCAAAAGAAATTGCCACGGTCTCTTCATTGTGAGCCATTTTATTTTGAAATTGCTTGCTGTAAATTGCAGAAAAAAATAATCACTTTCATTTATCGTTTTTAGTAATACATAATATAAAACTAACTTTATCAAGTATTTAGTATAACAGAAGGACTGCAAATAAATAACAGAAAACATTTTTCAAATTATCTTCAAGTGTACAACATAGTTCCCCTTACAAAGAAATTGCCACGGTCTCTTCATTGTGAGCCATTTATTTTGAAATTGCTTGCTGTAAATTGCAGAAAAAAATAATCACTTTCATTTATCGTTTTTAGTAATACATAATATAAACCTAACTTTATCAAGTATTTAGTATAACAGAAGGACTGCAAATAAATAACAGAAAACATTTTTCAAATTATCTTCAAGTGTACAACATAGTTCCCCTTACAAATTAACAACTCACCTTTTTAAAAGTAGGAAAAGTGTTAGTACTGTGTAAATCAAACACCAGAAATTCACCACCAACAATTCCTCACAAATGTACCTCAGACAGTAGTATCACAAAATGGCTGTGGTTTCCTCTCATTTGACATATATACATAACCAATTAACTTTCATCACACACAAATACAAAACCAAAGTAACATTTTAATTGGTTCTAAATTTCAACACTTTCAAATGTGTTTTCTCCATGCAATTTTCCATAGGACATTTACATACGTCTACAGCCTGAATGGCTGAACGGAATTACACCAAACTTGGCAAAATGGTACATCAAACCTAAGAGGTCAGGAAGAATCTACTATGCCCCCTTATGGTCATTTCCCCCTTCGCTTTGGCCTCCTCTTGTCTCTCAATCCTACCGAGAGACAAGATGGCGGCCGCTACGGACTGTTTGGAATGTTGACAGACGCCGGAGAACCAATCAGCTTCGCAAAGCTCCGTAACACGAAAAGTACGCGAAGCGGAGCGCTGTTACAGATATATATCTTTTTTTGAACGTTAATTTCTCAAAATCCACTGGAGCACATATATTGAGACCTAGCAAAGGCACATCGGGCTACCAGTCCCTAATATTTTGCCAAGTTTCGTGCAAATCCATTCAGCCGTTCGATTATTATTATTTTTTTTTTTTGCCCCGCGGGGCCCTTTTAAAACCTCCACATCAAACCTAGGGGGTCAGCGAGGATCTACTATGCCCCCTTATGGTCATTTGCCCCTTCGCTTTGGCCTCCTCTTGTCTCTCGATCCTACCGAGAGACAAGATGGCGGCCGCTACGGACTGTTTGGAATGTTTACAGACGCCGGAGAACCAATCAGCTTCGCTTCACAAAGCTCCGTTGCGCGAAAAGTCCGCGAACCGGAGCGCTTCCCGGTCCGCTGTTACAGATATATATCTTTTTTTGAACGTTAATTTCTCAAAATCCACTGAAGCACATATATTGAGACCTACAAAAGGCACATCGGGCTACCAGTCCCTACAATTTTGGCAAGTTTCGTGCAAATCCATTCAGCCGTTCGGGCTAAAAGTGAGGCCAACCGCCCTATGGAAAACTCAATGTTAAAAACACGTTTTGGGACCCCCCTTTTTTCTCAGCCCCCCCTTGACGAACCCCCCCCAAATTTCCAGGGGCTGCTCAGAAACAAAATGTTCCATTTTCCAGAAAATTTCAGCCAATTCCGTCCACAAACGCCAAAGTTATTAGACATAGAATTTTCAAAAATCCCATAGAGAAAAAATCCTAACTATATATACCTACTGGCGACCGCCAGTAGGTAATATATATATATATATATTACCTACTGGCGGTCGCCAGTAGGTATATATAGTTAGGATTTTTTCCCTATGGGATTTTTGAAAATTCTATGTCTAATAACTTTGGCGTTTGTGGACGGAATTGCCTGAAATTTTCAGGGAAATGGCGACCGCCAGTAGGTAATATATATATATATATATATATATTACCTACTGGCGGTCGCCAGTAGGTATATATAGTTAGGATTTTTTCCCTATGGGATTTTTGAAAATTCTATGTCTAATAACTTTGGCGTTTGTGGACGGAATTGGCTGAAATTTTCAGGAAAATGGCACATTTTGTTTCTGAGCAGCCCTTGAAAATTTTGGGGGGGTTCGTCAAGGGGGCGCCGAGAAAAAAGGGGGGTCCCAAAACGTGTTTTTAACATTGAGTTTTCCATAGGGCGGTTGGCCTCACTTTTAGCCCGAACGGCTGAATGGATTTGCACGAAACTTGGCAAAATTGTAGGGACTGGTAGCCCGATGTGCCTTTTGTAGGTCTCAATATATGTGCTTCAGTGGATTTTGAGAAATTAACGTTCAAAAAAAGATATATATCTGTAACAGCGGACCGGGCAGCGCTCCGGTTCGCGGACTTTACGCGGTACGGAGCTTTGTGAAGCGAAGCTGATTGGTTCTCCGGCGTCTGTAAACATTCCAAACAGTCCGTAGCGGCCGCCATCTTGTCTCTCGGTAGGATCGAGAGACAAGCGGAGGCCAAACCGAAGGGGCAAATGACCATAAGGGGGCATAGTAGATCCTCCCTGACCCTTTAGGTTTGATGTGGAGGTTTTAAAAAGGGCCCCGCGGGGCAAAAAAAAAAAAATAATAATAATCGAACGGCTGAATGGATTTGCACAAAACTTGGCAAAATTGTAGGGACTGGTAGCCCGATGTGCCTTTCCTAGGTCTCAATATATGTGCTCCAGTGGATTTTGAGAAATTAACGTTCAAAAAAAGATATATATCTGTAACAGCGCTCCGCTTCGCGTACTTTTCGCGTTACGGAGCTTTGCGAAGCTGATTGGTTCTTCGGCGTCTGTAAACATTCCAAACAGTCCGTAGCGGCCGCCATCTTGTCTCTCGGTAGGATCGAGAGACAAGAGGAGGCCAAAGCGAAGGGGCAAATGACCATAAGGGGGCATAGTAGATCCTCCCTGACCCCCTAGGTTTGATGTGGAGGCTTTAAAAGGGTCTCGCAGGGCAAAAAAAAAAAATATCGTTTTTTTAGTTTTTTTGCGTGGAGTGCGCCCGGTTCGCGAACCGGGAAGCGTTCTGGGGAGCGTACTTTCTTGAAAATTAGTGAAAAAAGTTAGACTAAAAAATTAATTGTGAGTGATCAGATGTAGGGTAGCTCTGAGAAGAGCTTTTGGGTTTATGGTACATTTAGGTACTTATAAGTAGGTACCAATGCACAGTCTTAAATTCAGAGTGAAAATTCTGTTGCCCTCATCTGAGAAGTGAACTCCATCTCCTCTGTAGATATCTTGCATGTAGTAACGCAAGTTATTGTTGTACAGGGAGCCCATTCCATGGTCTCTCATGTAAGCTGAAACAGATTTGTTTACATGCTTCCTCGATTTCTCAATTTGTGGACAAAATTGGTTCGACCACCTCCATTTTTGTCTTTGGCATATATTTGAATATACCAAGGCAGTCTGAGGAAAAAGCCATCAATTGCTCAAAGGTGTCCTTTAAAAGCATTTCCAGACCTACCCCAGTCAAAGTGCCCAAATCATTACCTCCACAGTGCACAATTAACAGGTCAGGTTTTGGCAAATGCATAAAGGTTTTCACCAATGGTATCAATTGGTGACATTTTAATCCTCTGTGACCAAACCACTTAATTTCCACATCTTGTAAATTGAGGTTAGGTAAATTCCTGTTTTCAGCGTACCTCTGAGCCCAATAGATGTAACTATGTCCAACAATCCAGACAGAAAACATGGCGAGAGAAGGTTCTCCTGCAGTCAGATGAAGTGTGGCAATGAAATGGCAGTTGAAAAAATGAGAGTGTAAAATGAAAAAAACGGAGGAGTTTCTGTGTTAATGAAGCAGTAAGAGTGATTGGTGGATTTTGATTGCTGAAAACAGAAAGTTAGGGTGCATGGATGAGTTCGTTGAAAGATGTATTTTGAGTGGCGAAGAAAAAATCATTAAATGAAAGTATGCACTGGATATGCAGGAGCACTGAGAGTTCAGAGTTCAATTGCAACATTGTTGTGTGAACTTTGAAACACCAGAGGTCTTGCAAGAGGTGGTTGCTATGCAGAAAAAGCAGAGAGGGGGCAGAGGGGGGGAGGGTTTTGATTTGAAAAAAAGTGAGGGAAGAGTTTTGATTGGGTGACATGAGAGATATGTGTGAAGAATTACAGAATTTCTGTGCTTTTGATAGCTGCAGACTCTGGAGTGCATACCTTTTGCTCTGCTGAAGACAAATTGGTGTGTTTCTGAGACTGTTTTGAAACTCAAAGTATTTGCTAAGGTGAGAAAAGATTTCTTTAATTTAGATAGAAAATAGTGTGCTTTAAGGAGAAAATTATGAAGAAAGTTGTGTTTTTCAAATGTTGGTTTGTCTGAAGTGTTTTACAAATAGATTTTGTTTCTTTGAGAAATTGTAATTGGAGAAAATGTGAAGTATTAGTACTGACAGGGTTTTTATGTGCATAGGAGCTGTGGAATGTTTTCAAATTATGACTTGTAAATCGTTTTTGAGGAAAAGCAATGGTTTTAATATTTATGACAAGGACATAATGGTGTATGCTTCTTTATAAGGCAATTGAGAGTCTCTGATGTTATTTTTCCCATTTCAATGTAAGAAGTTTCTCTGTGGAGCAAATTGCTTGTAAATATGCTCCCATCTGTGCATGGCAAATTTAGATTTTGAATGTTTGCGTTACATAGGCATGTTAAAGGTGACCGAAACATGCTGCAAAGGCAATCAAAAAACGCATTCATGTGTCTTAAGGACATTTTAAGTCATTTCCCCATGTGGAGTGTTTTTAAATTATGACTTGAAAATCGTTTTTGGGGAAAATGAAGGCTTTTAAAATTTATGACAAGGACATAATGGTGTATGCTTCTTTATAAGGCATTTCAGTGTCTCTGATGTTATTTTTCCAATATTAAATTAAAAGACCTTTCCCCGTGGAGCAAATTCCTTGTAAATATGCTCCCACCTGTGCATGGTAAATTTAGATTTTGACTGTTTGCGTTACATAGTCATGTTAAAAGTGACCCAAAAAAGTTGCAAAGGCTTTAAAAAAAGACTTTCATGTGTCTTGAGGACATTTTAAGTCATTTCCCCGTGGGCAGTGTTTTCAAATTATGAGTGGAAAATCGTTTTTGAGGTAAAGGAATGTTTTCAAAATTTATGTGCGCCATATGCCCCCAAATTTCTTTTTCAGGGGTGCAGCAGGGTGTTCTTGAGACACCCCTGCACCCTCGGAAAAATTCGTAATTTGCGATGAGGTAATTGCTAATCGCAAATTGCACCTTCATTCGTATGGGCCTCCTGCTCCATGGAAATGAATGAGTAATTTGTAATTAGCAAATAGCTCATCGCAAACTAGGAATGGTAAAGAATCGCTATTTATTCCTTAAAGTTCGCTATTTAGGAAATGCAAAAAACTTTGATGATACATATGGCGGTTCATCTCTAACAAGATAAGAAGCATAGGGATAGATTTATGATGACTGGCGCATCACCAGGGATGTGTTAGTCATCCTGTGCCGCTGTTCCGCCACCTATGGTGTGCTGCATTTACAATGCGGCGCATCATGGGGCAAAAACAGCACAGATGCGTGACGTATCTGTGCCGTAAAGGTGGCGCATTGCTGGAGTTGTATCGCAAGTGTGATGAAGCTCCAGCAAGGCTCAGGGGTGCCCCTGTCGCAGGGTTTCTGTTCTCACAGAGAACTGTGCACAGAGGATTGGAACCTCGGCGAATTAGGGTGCCCCAAAACTCACCTTAGTAATCAAAAACCGCTTAGCAAGCTAGGTACAGTGTCACATTGGATATAACAAACTCTCAATGTTTAGACAATCCAGAATATGAACTTATAGTACCTCAGGATACGTGGAACTCATGAACACTCGGTCGTTATATAGTTCTTAGAAACCAGAACATGGAGTTAAGAACAACACATGTGTATTTGAAATGTTTATTTACTAATGCCGTCTTCTCAGGCGTAGTATCTTAGATTATACAAGTACACATATTATCAGTAGCAAAATTACCAGTATAGTTAGTAGTACATAAAAAGCGAATGGTGACAGTATGTTAACATGCTGTAAATGAATAAGAGTTAGCAACACTTATAAGCAGCCGCGGGCCGTGGAGGGAGTTACGGTGGGGCAGGGAGGCAGGGAGGGGGAGGGGCAGGGTGGAGAGGGCTCCACCCTGCCCCTCCCCCTCCCCGCCTCCCTGCCCCACCGTAACTCCCTCCACGGCCCGCGGCTGCTTATATCTCACCCTCCCTAATACACATATTATATTATTTGCTAAGAAGGTCTCTTTGTGTTGGTTTAGGGCGTGCCCATACTTTAGTGTCTTAGATTTGAAGGAATCACATCAGCATACACCAGCTCTCTCTTCATGTGAACCGCATCAAGTGTTGTGTATGTGTGTTCGGCAAAGCAATATAAAACCCGCCTCATGTCGTGGAGATCAGACCTCATAACAATTCTGTATCGTGTTGTTCTTGAAACTTCAGCACTCGCTGTACAGATATAGTTTAACAAGCAAAGCAGATAGTAGAGCAATAACATATTATTCTCATGTAAACCACGATGAACTACTAGGTTGAAAGCTAAAGCAACAACTAAGTGTCGTGTGCAGAAGTTGCAGAAAAGGAAAAATGGCATTTAAACCGGTAATGAGCCCATGCTAACTTAACACGGTGTAAAGATATCCAGGATCTAGATGACACCTCCCCATCATCCGGAAACGAACTGAATAAGATAATAGAAGTGCCATCTCATGAGAGCAGATTGCAACTTTATATGTGGACGGTCCGCAAGGTAAAACATTAAAAACTAGGAAAATTTAATGCTAAAGAAAAATAAAACAGCCAACTACTTTATCGAGGCTTAAGCCAATAGGCAAGCTAAATAATAAAAACTTGACAAATAAGTCAATGAATTGTCAATGAAATGCTAGTACTCAGCATATCAAACATGAAAAAGGTCTATGACATAACTGTGTATGCAAAATAAGCTGCAACAGCCTCCAATAGGAAGTCACCGTCTTCATCCGAAAAGAGTTCAGCCATCCAATTTAAAAGCGGAAAAGAACATACGTGCTCTCCCAGCACCGGATCCTCTATCACCATCAGAGGACAGCTCAGTGGGTTTTCAAGAAAGCTCTGTTCCAAGAAAGACTGTGTTGCCACCAGTAAATTCCAGTGACCAATTAGTCCATGCATCAATGCCACAGCCATAATCCTTTCGCCAGGACAAACCAACTCGTGAGTAATGATAGGAGTCATCAGCTGATTAAAGTCGACGTCAGGAGAAACCGGTCCGCAGAGACACAAATCAATGGCCCAATCGAAATCACAGGTCAGGCAGTGAAATACAGGCTGGACACAGGTGAAGTAGGAGAATCGAAAAGATAATCCATATGCCGTGCTTAATATCGCCAACGGCATTGTGCCATAATATTCAAGCATGCGATTGCGGAACAGCGTCAGCAGCTGCAGGGCGGGAGCTTGCACAGGAGGGACATACATATTTAAAAATGTAAAAAAGCACAAGAGCGTCCGCTGGTAATGCAAGTAAAAATGGGAATCCACCAAGCACAGTGGAAAAAATAGAATGAAAGAAAGCAGGGATGACTCCAAAGATTTTCTCAAATGAAGTCACGAGACCACTGGTAACAACTTTAAAAAAGTGCGCCAGGCCCTTTGTGGAGGACGCGTTAAAGATAGTCCGAACCATCTCGCTGAAATGCAAAGGCGAATCAGTATTTAAAAGGGCCTGCACCTCTGTACGGGTGTTCGCTATGTGAAGCACGAAAGTTTCACGGGCCGAACTCAAGGCCACCTCTCTCTGAGACAAAAGACCCTTATTCTTGCCATGCCGTTGAAATCTGCTCCCAAGGTTGGTATTTGTGGCCAGATTGAAAACTCCCTATGTTCATGTGTGGGAGGAAATAGAACATTTCTGCAGCAAATAACCCGTTCACTTAGTGTTACGATAAAAGGAATACTTCTAATTAACCCACAACAATCTTTATTATTGAGCATCAAATAACTACCATTTTCCAACAACTTGAACGTGGGGATGATAGCAGGAACTGGCGTGCCTTGCAACACGCAAGCCATATTTGGTCGGTGTTTGTTGCATGAACCGTGTAACTGTATGTGCCTACACATTAGTGAATGATCTGGCGTCTCAGTGCATTCCTCTCCATTCAGATAAACTTCTTGATCATCTTTGAAACATCTGTATGTGTATGGAAGCGACCAGACCTCATGAAGAAAACCACTACCTACAGGTTCATAACGACCTATTGGTATATATTTCATACAATTTGAAAACTTATATAAAGCAAAAGGCAGCGTTATTAAACCGTGGATAAGGCACGTTGCCAAAGCAGCCAACCTTTTGGATTTATACTGGAAATGTTAAAGGAAGAATTATGGAGTAGGGCCTGTAAATCTTTAATGGACAACCGAGTAAAATTACTCCAACCATCATATTCCTCTAACTCCGGGATAGTAGGGGTGTTTAATTTTTTAGAAGTAGCCAATCCAAAGCATTTGGTCTGGGAAATTGTTTCATTCACAAACAACATATGATTTGGGATGAGACATGCACGGTGCAAAGCCTCAGTGCCTTGTACCTGCCAGGTTCGTGAACCCCAAACTGATGTAGATCCTGGATATCTTTACACTGTGTTAAGTTAGCATGGGCTCATTACTGGTTTAAACGCCATTTTTCCTTTTTTGCAACTTCTGCACACGACACTTAGTTGTTGCTTTAGCTTTCAGCCTACCTGCGTCAAGATCTATGCCTGCTTCAAGCAGGCGCAGGGTTTTGATGCAGCTTTGTCCTATCTGATTGTAAATGCAGCACACCGTGGGTGGCAGAGCAGCGGTGCACGTTAACTGGTGCATCTCTGGGGATGTGCTAGTTAATATAAATCTGACCCTTTACATTTAATTATGTGCAGGGGACACAGAGTCGGTGAGGTTTATCCAAGGTTAAGAAGAGATGAGTCCTGTTCAGTGAAAAATTGGAGATAGGCTTCACCTCCTCACAGCCGCGGGCCGTGGAGGGAGTTACGGTGGGGCAGGGAGGCGGGGAGGGGGAGGGGCAGGGTGGAGGGACCTACAAACTGGCATATGGATAATTGCAGGTAAGTACACAATTTAATTATTTAAAAGAAATTCGTAGCGCGCACAGCATCGCATTTTGCGACAGATTCAACTGCAGATTATTTCAAGATTTCAGGATGCCAAGCAAAGAAAGAGTGAGAAAGGCTGCAAAACGTCAAAGACAGCAGGTGAATGAAAAAAAGCAGCAGTCCTCTAACAAAAAGATTTGTCAAGTCACCAAGAAAGCACCGGGTAAGAGTACAAAAACATTCATAAGAAATATCTGTAGTAAAAAAAATATTACTACAGAAAATGTTTCAGTCCAGAAAAGGAGAAGCAATTCAAACGGTAAGGAAAGGCCAGTGAGAAATGTTACTGCTAGAGTAAGAGATAACTCTATGCATGAAAGTAGAAGGAAACAACAGTTTAGGGACATTCGTAAACGAATGTTCCGCAACAGGATAATTGGCAATTTGTTAAAAAATATTAAGAAAGGTCAACAGAAAGTGGTTTTTTATAAGAGAAAAAAAATAGTTGAGAAAGTTATTGATCAGGCATTTGAAATTAAATGTAAGTTCTTTATTTTGACAATCAATAGAATTAGGAAGCTAAACAAGGCAATTTATGATTTCAAAAGAAATAGTAGATGGAAGAGAATAGTTAATCGTAGTAATTTTTGTGAAGTTTTTTCTGGAGAATGGATGCATAGTTCAAGCTCTGAGGCATTTTTTAATGAGGAGAGTTATTTCCAGGATAATGATTTGGTGCATGCAGTTGACACCAGTGGTCGAGCTTATGAAGTGAAAGATGGTTGTCCAGTTGAAAAAGAAAAACTTGTGACAACAGAGATAGAAGAGGTGTTAGGTAATGAGGTTTTAGGGAGACGTCCTAAGGGTCCTGTGTACACCTGGAAGTGTAGTAGTATTTGCAGTGTACGACAGGATTCCATCAATTTGCTTTGTGATTTTATACGGTCATTTAATAGGAAAAGTTTGAAGCAGAAAATGAAGTTGTTGCAAGAATTAGATCCTTGCAGAGTGAGAGAAGTGATAGGTTTGCATGGTCATTCACTGGCTTGTCTTTCCAGGAGAGTATGCCAGAGTGTTTTTCGTCATTTCAGGATGCTAGCAGTGCATCATAATAAAGTGAGGAAATTAGTTAGAATGTTGTATTATGCTAAGAGTCCAGCAAATATGCTTAAACAATTATGCGCTGCTCTTTTGCATGGTTCTGAAATAGATGTGAAGAATATATGTGAAGAAATTGAGTTTTGTTACTTTGGAAGTAAGGAGGAGAATGTTGAAATTGACCAAGAAGAAGAGAGTAATGTGGAAGATAGTGTACAGGTTTCCAGTACAGATAATTTCCAGAGGGAAATTGCGACGTTTGAGGTGAAATCAAGTGAGAGGCCAAATTTCACTTGTGTGTGTTGTCGACGCACTTATTATAAGAATCAGACTAAGTTAGTGGATTTATATGGAAAAAGTGAAAGGGAAAATAATAGTGAATGGAAGGATTTTACAACATACTTGATGGTAGAAAATTGTTTTGATTTGGGATTGGATCAACGTGTGTGTACTTATTGTTGTAACAAATTAAATCAAAACCAGATGCCTGCTAGAGCAGTTCATAATAATCTGGAATTGGTTGAGATTCCTTCTGAATTGAAGGATTTAAATACTTATGAATCTATTTTGATTCAAAGTATCCATCCCTTTCAGGCTATTGTAAGGGAAATTGCCTCCATCAGATTTACAGAGAGGATTAAAGGGAAGAGTTGTTTATTTGCCTCTAGATTTGAAGAAAACATTAACACAATTGGAGTAGCAAAAGTGGAAGAGGAACCTCTTGTTATCTTAGTTAATGGGGTTCCGACAAAGAATAAGAAAATATGGCAAGATTTAGTAGATGTTAGGAAAGTCAAAAGGGCAACATTGTATTTGAAAAAATATAATAAATACTATAAAAATGTATATGTTGCAGAAGAGGAAGTAAGTGAGGAAGAGGATAGCGATTTGTGTGCTGGTCAAATTGAGAAAGTAGAACCCTGTACTAGTGAAGAAATATATGAACATTATAGTGTTCATCCTTTGCATTCCAAGGAAGTCATGGGGAATGCTATTGAGTTGTTTCAAATGAAACAAGCGAAATGGAGTCCCATTAGTGTTTGGGAGGAAAGTTTGGAAGCTCAGTGTTTCCCACAGCTTTTTCCAACAGGTCAGGGAGGAAGATATGATGAGCGACCTCATCAAATTCCTGCTTCTGAATACCGGACTTTGCGATTGTATGCAGGAGATCCTAGGTTTCGACAATGCATTCCTTATTTGTTTCATCTCCTGTTTGAAAGCGATCTGTCTGGACTGTCATATGCAGTGAACCACATCTTGAAAAGTGGTATACACATGCAAAACATCTCGGCAAGTGACTTTATGGATAAAGTCAATGTCCAAGACAGTATTTTGGATTCTCACCTGATTAATCTCATGGCGTGTCAGCGTGGTACTAATGAGTACTGGTACCGTCGTCATGGTGATTTAAAATGTATGCTGAGGAACTTAGGAACTCCCACATGGTTCCTCACTTTGAGCTGTGCTGAGTATGGCTGGGAAGACTTACTTGAATTTCTACGAGAGGCAAATGCTAACGTAGAAAACATTGAATTCAAGACACCCGGAGAACTGTGCTCTTTGGATCCAGTCAATGTATGTAGGTACTTCAATCATAGATTTGAAGGTATGATGTCTTTCATCATGAATAAGAAGAATCCACCTCTTGGAGAGGTGTTGGATTTCTTCTGGAGGAAGGAGTACCAAGCAAGAGGTGCTCCTCATATACATATGTTGCTGTGGATCAAGGATGCACCTAAATTTGGAACGGATGCAGAAGACTCAGTGATGAGTTTCATAGAACAGTATTCTACGTGTGCTGTTCCAAACGCAAAGGAGAAAAAAAGCCTAAGAGAAAAAGTTCTACGTTTCCAAAGCCATCAATGTGGAAAGTACTGTCGTCGTAAATTCCGGAACAAAGACAAGTTCTACACCAAATGTCGTTTCGGCTTTCCACGACCGGTGATTTCTAAAGGAAGAGTGAACAGTTTGATGTCTTCGCTGCGACATAATGTGATGAAGAAATCACCTAAAAACACATACAATTTGAAGAGGAACGAAGAGTCTAAGTACATCAACGACTACAACCCGGTGATTTTGTCCATGTGGAATGCTAACATGGATATACAGTTTGTGGCTGATAACTGTATGGCTGTGGCTCGGTATGTGACATCTTACATCACCAAAAAAGAGAAGACAGAATTGAAGGATATGTGGGAGGACATTTCCCATGAAAAGAGCCTCAGCAAGAAGTTGTACAGTTTCAGTCTGAAGATGTTGTCGCATCGAGAAATTGGAGCTTACGAATGTTCTGACCGGTTGTCTTCAGCAAGTCTCTATGCCAAGTCCAGGAGTATCGTTTGGGCGAGTGTTGGTCTTGCTGCAACGCGTAATCGAGTTCTCAAACCTGTGCGGGAAATTGAGTATTTGGCGGAAAAGGAGCCAAACAGTACCGACATTTTGAAGACCAACATGTTGGATACATATTATCCAAATCGAAGCAGTCACCTCGAGAATGTGTGTCTGTATGAGGTTCTGCAAAATTACATATTCAAGAGGAACATCAAAGAAGATACTGAGAAAGGAGTGTATGCTGTAATAGGAAGTGAGGGATGTCTGGTCAAGCAAAGAAAATGCCACTTGATAAACCATCGAAAATTGAGTGGCGAATCTCCTGAAAAAAAGGAGTTTTTCTATTTAGCACTTTTGCAACTTTTTAAGCCTTGGCGTGCAGAAGAGGAACTGCTTGGAGATTTCCTTTGTTACGAAGACTCATTCAATGCTGCCAAGGAGACCATAGAATGTCCTGCTTTTCCCAAATATGTAGAAATGTTGAATGTGGAAATTGAGCAGGAAGCAACGATTGCAGCCGAGATTGCCAGAGACAGTTCTCAGGACAGTCAGAGTTCTGCTTCATTGAGTCAGGATCCACTAGGAGGACCTCTTATCGAAAATGAAGCTGCCACTGCTATGAATGAAGTGGAAAGAGCCATGGCACATGCTCAGGAGGATGCGGTTAACTTAGAAGAGTTGGAAAGACAACTCAACGTTGAGCAGAGGAAAATATATGACGAACTTACCATGCAAATTGATCATGGATTAAGTCATGACAAGAAAGAGTGCTCATGTACGTCGTTGAAGCCTGTCCGACTGTACGTGAGTGGAGAAGCGGGAACTGGAAAAAGTTTCCTTATTAAAGCAATTTCATGTTATTTGCAGGAAAGGACAGAGTCATCGCTGTCTTGTGTTGTCACCGCTCCAACTGGACTGGCAGCACATAACATTAAAGGGATTACTTTACATCGTTTACTGATGCTGCCAGTGGAGCATGACAACAAATTAGAATATCACAAGCTATCTGGAGATGCTTGTTTTGAAGTTTCAAGAGTCTTGAGGAAAATGAAACTTCTTATCATTGACGAAGTAAGCATGGTTTCCAATGTCATGCTTGCCTTTGTGCATTTGAGAATGCAAGAAGTTCTCAAAACAGAGTATGATGTGTTATTTGGTGCAAAAACACATCATTGTTTTCGGAGATCTTCTGCAGCTGACACCAGTGAAAGGGCAACCTGTGTTCAAAATGCTCACGCATGAAGATACCAGGAAGTGCTTAGGGAGCATTGGCAACGTCAATATATGGTTAAACTTCAATTATGCTGAACTGCATGAAAATATGCGTCAGGCAAAGGATGAAGTTTACAAAACTATTCTACAAGATGTTAGAATTGGAAAAGTGACCGAGCATGGGAAAGAAGCTTTACATGCACGATTACTGACAAATTTATATTCAGACGAAGATGTTGTGCCTGAGAATATTTTTCAGAAAATTACTGAGAAAAAATCTGGAATATGTTTGATGCCAACTCTTGCAGAATGTGCCAAATTCAACAACAAAATGTTGCATTTAGAAAAGCAAGAGATTGTGAAACTGGAAGCTATTGACAGAGTAGAGCATATGGGATCAACAATTATTTTGTCTGAGAATCTGAAAACAAAATTGGATTCATTAGAGAAGAGTATATCTAAAACTGCGGGTTTTGAAAAGACTCTGAATGTGTGCTTGAACTGCCGTATAATTTTAAGAAGGAATTTACATGTTGAAAGAGGCCTGGTAAATGGATCAATGGGTAATGTTGTTGATTTTGTGAAATACAGAAATAGAGATGGAATTGAATTTTTAAAAATTAAATTTGATGGCATTGAGGAAGTACAGCTAATTGGTCGTTGTTCTGCTAGGTTTTTGCTTGTAAAAGACTTATATGTTCGTCGTAAGCAGTTTCCTGTTTGCTTGGCATATGCGGTGACAATCCATAAATCGCAAGGTTTAAGTGTAGACTGTGCATTGGTGAATATTGGCAGTTCTGTGTTCAAGGAGGGTATGGCATATGTGGCATTGTCACGAGTTAGAACTTTATCGGGATTGTACTTGATTGAGTGTGATGTCACAAACATTTGTGCGGATCTAGATTGTGTTAAGGAATACAATAGGTTAAGAAGAGAGTATGCGCCACATTTGCCTCAGTATCCTTTGTTTGAGAAACGTGTGGTAGGCCGGAAACGAAGAAATGTGACCAATACTGGGGAGGTTGTAGCAAAAAGACGAAAAGTCGATGAACCTGAAATTATAAGCAGAAACAAAAAGGATTCTGTTGAAGATGTTGTTGGTTTTCAATTTGAAAACAGTTCTGGTGTCAACTGCTATGCTAATGTAGTGGTTAATGTTTTGTTTTCTCTAGAAAATGTAAAAGAAGAGATTGTGGTCAATTCTGATCAAAGATTTAGCAGTTTGTTAAATTCTGTGTTAGAGAAATGTAGCACTGATAGAACAAACATAGAAAGTGTGTCTGAAATTCGAAATCTGTTAGACAGATGTTCAGGCCAAACACAATTCTCTCAAAATAGTCAGCAAGATTGTCAGGAGTTTTTAATGTATATGCTTGATGTATTGCATGATGAAGGAGTAGATGTAGATCACCTGTTTGGGCTTTCTTATCAATGGCAGCATGACTGCGAGAACTGTAGGGTATCAAGTACTACTAGTGTAGACTCAGAAAGATTTATATATTTAACTTTGCCAGACAGTAAATCAGTCTCTTTTAATAAGCTAGTAAAAGCAGCTGATCACAACATGGAGTGTAGCCAATGTAAATCTGAAATGATGTCCACATTATTTATACGAACATATGGCCAGTATGTCATTTTAATGTTCCAACGATGTAGGCCTGATGGAACAAAATTGACAACTTTAATAAAAAAATTTGTGGCTTCACAGTTGTCAATATCAGGAAGGACTTTTGTAACTGTAGCAATTATATATCATGATGGTCCTTCAATAACATCAGGACATTATACAGCTTATTTAAAGTGTAGAAATGGCTGGTCATTCTGCAATGATTCTGTTTTAATTTTCAAAAAAAAATTGCCGTATGACCTTAAAAACTCTTACCTGGTGTTTTTAAAACCAAAATTTTAGGGAAAGAATCTCGGGATGTGCTCTGAGGAATTTCAAGAAGTTCTAATGGCTCCTACACGATTTGGCCTTGAGGATAAGTGTAGTACAGAGACATAACTTCTTACCATAACACTGTACGTCATGGAGAAATACGTGCACTTTGAATGAGTTCAGAAAAACTGTTTCCTTTTATAAGCTAATTGAAGCAGCCAATCAAAACATGGAGTAGAGGGAATGTAAGTCTGCAATGCTGTCTACTGTTTTACATTGCTTTGTGATTAAAAGTGATGTAGAGAATTAAATATTTGTACTAGTCATAAAGGTAGTGTAAGTCTGCTTCATAGTAAGCAGTATCAGTGTGATAGGAAATGTAGAACATGATTGAGCAAGAAGGGGAAGATATTACTAGTCCAGGATTGTGAAAATGATCTTCAACATTTTAATTGTGAAAGTTGCGGAAATACAACATGACGGGATTGGCTTAAAAGAATTCTAAGAGTTATAAATGGCTCAGACACGATTTGGCCTTGTGGAAACGTGTGGTAGAGAGCGAGAAGTCATTTATTGTATGTAACATGTTTTTGAAAACGATGAAGGTTTTCTTTCAGAAAGTGGCGGGTTGAAAGTAATAACAGCACAACAGAGTGTAAGCTGTTCATAGGACATCCTTGGCCGTAATGGAAAGTAAGTTAACTTTAAGGAGTTCTGAATTCTGATTTGTTATGTTGTATGGGTTTTTTAAACACAATCATTTTGATTGTGGTTTTTTTTACCCGCTGTTATATGATGAATACCTTCAAGTCACTGTTTTAGTGAAATTTGATACATTCTGAGAACAGCAAAAATAAACCATTTAACATGTATAATTAATTCTGTTCTGTTTGCATTTATGATGTACATGTAGAACTGTGTAGGAGGCATGGAGAAGGTGAGGCTTCTGTAAGTGTCAAAGTTGTTGCATACAGTGCTCATATTCTACGTAGTCTTTTATATTTCATTACTTTCACTGTTTCTGACTGATCTAAAAATTTTTTTTAAAAAGAACAGTAAGTATAAGGGAAGGAAACAGACAGTTATGTTAAAAGAAAGATAGCTATAGGGAATAAACTAGGGATACTGTTACCCGCAATCCTCTGCTGATGATGTCACTGAGCATGTCATGAATGATGTAATATGTGACATCATCAGCAGTGGATTACGGGTAATAGTATCTCTAGTTTACTCCCCTATAGCTGTCTTTCTTTTAACATAACTGTATGTTTCCTTCCCTTATACTTACTGTTCTTTTTTTTAAAAAAAATGTTTGGGTTCGCTTCCGGTTCGCGTACCGGCGAGCGAACTGGGAAGCGAACTAAGAGAAATAGAGGTTGGCACAGTTCCAAATATTGTACCAATTTTTTAATAACGGGGAGGTAGTTCTGAAAAGAACTTTTTTTTTTATTGTTTTTGTTGTTTTATATTTTTTTTATTATTTTTCTGAACATTTTTTTACTTTTTTTGAATTTTTCTGAACAGTTTTATATTTTTTTTGTTTTTTTTTTCGGAGGGGGCAACGAAAACGATTCATTGTAAAGGGCTCAACAGGAGCAGCAAAAAAAAAAAAAGAATTTATTATTTGGGGCGTTTCGTACCAACTTGCATATGATAGTCAATAGCTCTGTTGATCAGAGTGATGCTACTTTCTCCGTAGCAAATGAATCCACTGCAATGTACGCAGACTTGTTTTACTTCACGAAATCTCGTTTGTATATTTGGCACCATCTCCCTGCCCTCTGGTCCCGTTACTTCCGGTACAACAGATCTTCTGGCCATAATAGGGAGATTATCTAGGTCGTTACGAAACTGTGCAGCACTGTAGTTGTTAGGATGCCACCTAGTCATATGGCGATGCATTGTGTAGTTTCCGAAACTGTATTTTTTGTTGGTCCCTCTGGACAGTCTATCTTGACATATAAGGCAAGTTACGTATCTTGCATTTACTTTTTTCTGACCTTTGGGAATTTTAAAAAATTGCCAAATGAAGTTTTCTTTCCGGTGAGACGTCCTGGGCTCCTCAGGCAAAAAGTGCCTCTCTTCGTGCTCTTCCTCCTGTTCCTCTTCTTCCTCTTCTTGCTGAATTATAACTTCAGCAGGTGGTCCACTCTTCCTTGGATGTGGTGGAGGTGGTGGGGAAGCACCAGCTGAAGCTACTAAAGAAGCCATTGCTCACTGGTAACAAAGGGTCTTTCTCTCACAATGATGAAAGTCAGAGTGAGGAAAGAAGGAGGGATTTTCATCATTTGGGAAAAACAATAGTTCTCAACTAATGAAAAGTGTTCATTTTAGATTATATGACCTAGTCTTACATCATTAGGAAACCAAAAGTGAAATGAACCAATGAAAAGTGTTATTACCAAGTCACATGACCTGCTGTGTTTACGTTACGCGCTTTGCAGGGCCTCCCGGTTTGCTTCCAGAAACCTGCGCTTTGCGCCTCGGTAAGCGTACCAGTTCGCTAACGTAGCACGTCATATGACGTATCACGCGACAACGCGAAACGTCATGCGGACGGGAGGCGTCACGATGTTGTTTTCTAACGCAGCAGTTGCGGTAAAGGAACGTTTACCGGCTCGCGGTCTATTTCGCGGCATCAAGGTCACCTAACGGGAAGCTTCCCGATTCGCGAAGCGGGAACGAAGAAAAAAAAATATTACAAAAAAAAATTATTAATAAACATATAAAATATATTTTTGGATTTAAAGAAGAATACATTTTACAGCTACAGATATTAGCTGTTAAAAAACCAATGAAATTCACTGAAAAAACCATAGGTTATAGACCATATATAGTTAGGAATTAGCATTTACAAAACCTTGAAAATTCACTGAAAAAACCATAGGTTATAGACCATATATAGTTAGGAATTAGCATTTAGAAAACCTTATTTTACTCACACAAAACCATTGAAATTCCATATATAGTTAGTTGCACTAACTATATATCGCGCACCCGCAATCCACTGCTGATGATGTCACATATTACATAATTCATGACATGGTCAGTGACATCACTGATGACATCACTGATGACATCTCAAATGACATCACTGATGACATCACTGATGACATCTCAAATGACATCACTGATGACATCATGACACACCAATACCAGTTACTACATACGCACTCACTGATTCCTACGTCTACACACACATTCACTGATTCACCCATACAATCACTCATACATACAGTCACTCATTATTACAACACTATCATATGCACTCATACACCTATGCAGACAGTCACACTCTACCACTCATCCATGGAGTTACTCACACACCAAGTCAGTCCTGTAAAGAATCAATCACACTTCCATTTCCTCATCTATACAGTTAAACACAGAACACCATACTTCAGTGACATCACTGATGACATCACTAATGACATCTGAAATGACATCACTGGTGATATCTCAAATGACATCACTGATGACATCATGACACACCAATACCAGTTACTACATACGCACTCACTGATTCCTACGTCTACACACACATTCACTCATTCACCCATACAATCACTCATACATACAGTCACTCATTATTACAACACTATCATATGCACTCATACACCTAGTCAGTCCTGTGAAGAATCAATCACACTTCGATTTCCTCATCTATAGTTAAACACAGAACACCATACTTTTCACACATATACTAACACATACTTACTCTCTTATACAATCACTGATACAAGTACACATTGATATGCACAGAGTCACACACCTCCCAGCCAGCCACACACACACTCAGTCTTCCATACATCCAGTCATTCTTCAATATGTAAAACGTATTTAAACTTTACAAAAACACACAGACACTAGATGATGTCATCAGTGATGTCATTTGAGATGTCATCAGTGATGTCATCAGTGATGTCACTGACCATGTCATGAATGATGTAATATGTGACATCATCAGCAGTGGATTGCGGGTGCGCGATATATAGTTAGTGCAACTAACTATATATGGAATTTCAATGGTTTTGTGTGAGTAAAATAAGGTTTTCTAAATGCTAATTCCTAACTATATATGGTCTATAACCTATGGTTTTTTCAGTGAATATATATATATATATATATATATATATTACCTACTGGCTGTCGCCAGTAGGTATATATAGTTAGGATTTTTTCTCTATGGGATTTTTGAAAATTCTATGTCGAATAACTTTGGCGTTTGAGGAGGGAATTGGCTGCAATTTTCAGGAAAATGGAACATTTTGTTTCTGAGCAGCCCCTGAAAATTTGGGGGGGTTTCGTCAAGGGGGGGCCGAGAAAAAAGGGGGGTCCCACAACGCGTTTTTTCCCATGCAATTTTCCATAGGGCGGTTGGACTCACTTTTAGCTCAACGGCTGAATGGATTTCCACGAAACTTGGCAAAATTGTAGGGACTGGTAACCCGATGTGCCTTTGCTAGGTCTCAATATATGTGCTCCAGTGGATTTTGAGAAATTAACGTTCCAAAAAATATATATATCTGTAAGCGCGCTCAGGGCAGCGCCCCGGTTCGCGTACCTGACGCGTAACGGAACTTCGCGAAGTGAAGCTGATTGGCTCTCCGGTGTCTGTCAACATTCTAAAGAGTCCGGAGCGGCCGCCATCTTGTCTCTCGGTAGGATCGAGAGACAAGAGGAGGCCAAAACAAAGGGGTAAATGACCATAAGGGGGCATAGCAGATCCTCCCTGACCCCCTAGGTTTGATGTGGAGGCTTTAAAAGGGCCCAGCAGGGGAAAAAAAAAAAAAAAGGGGGTTTTTTGCGTGGGGAGCGCCCGGTACACGCACCGGGAAGCGGTCTGGGGAGCGTACTATAAGGAAAAAAGAATGATAGACTTTTTAAATATTGTATGTTTATTGATTGTTCATTTTGTTGTTTTTTGTTTTTTTGTTTTTTTTTATTAAATATAAATTTATTTTTGTGATTCTTTTTCCAAATTTAACAGAACATTTAACAACACATTGTTGGAAATGTCCTCATTTTTAATCAGCGAATCTACTGCATCTACACATTGAACTAATTCATGGTCCCGTGATTCATCCATGAAATCTGAGTCATCATTGTCCTCAATATCTTTTTCTGTGTTGTTCTCCAGAACAATTTTGAAGGAAATATTCTGCTCTCCTTCCATTTTCTTGCTGTAATTTGCATAACGAATAAATATATCAGTAGAGATAGGGCACTGTTGGGTTTAAGTTCAGACAGGTACTTGTGAGTTTATAACAGAGAAGTAATCTATGGGCACTGTATGGTTTCAGGCGTGAAGTAGTACTATTAAAAAGTGCCTGTGAAGAAGCCTAAGTAAATTCATAATTATACCACAGAAACCTAAATCAATCCATATTTATAATAAACGAGCCTTTCTCAATGTCTAACTCTTACAGAGGGACAGTATATAACTATCTAAAAATGTTTTCCCAAATTAATTTAAAGTGCATGACATACTTCTCCTTTCAACTTTACAAAATAACATCTTACCTTTTAAAAACAAGTTTAAGTTGTCAGTGAAAATGCTCTTGAAATGTACTTCAGGAAGTAGTAGTCAAAATGGCTGTGTTTCTCTCTCTTTCTTTATATATATTCAGGTACATAGCCAAACAAATGTCAGGTAAAAAAAGTAGAAAATGAAAGTAACATTTTAATTTGTTGTCAATTCCAACAATTCAGATGTGTTTTGTGAAGTAATTTACCTCAGGGTATTTAGAGAGGTCTACAGGCTAAATGGCTAAATGGAATTCCAACCAAATTTGTGAAAATGGTAGGGATTGGTATGTAGTATGAGCTAATCTATATTTGGTGAAAGTGTCTCCAGTGGTTTTTCTGTATATTATTTTCCCACCTTTTTTGAGCGAGCGCTTCCCGGTGCGCGCCCCGGTACGCGAACCGGCAGCGTTACGGAAGTCCTCCATTTTGTGTTTCGGTAGAATTGAGATACAAGATGGAGGGCAAATAATGTTGAGAATGGGTAGAAGGGGGCACGGTAGACGTATCCTGACCCCCTAGGTTTTCTGAGGGTGGCTGAGGAGGCCCATATGTGCGAGAAAAAAAAATTCAAATTTCCGCACGGTTAGCATCCGGTGCGCGTACCGGGTAGCGCTCCGGGGAGCGTACTTTGGTGAAAATTAGTGAAAAAAGTTAGAGTAAAATAATAATTGTGAGTGATCAGATGTAGGGTAGCTCTGAAAAGAGCTTTTGGGTCCTGTGGCTGATTTAGGTACCTACAAGTAGGTACCAATGCACAGTCTTAAATTCAGGATGAAAATTCTGTTCCCTTCATCTGAGAAGTGAACTCCATCTGCTCTGTAGATATCGTGCATGTAGTAACGCAAGTTATTGTTGTAGATGGAGCCCATTCCATGGTCTCTCATGTAAGCTGAAACAGACTTATTTACATGCTTCCTCGATTTCTCAATTTGTGGACAAAATTGGTTGGACCACCTCCATTTCTGTCTTTGGCATATATTTGAATATACCAAGGCAGTTTGAGGAAAAAGTGCCATCAATTGGTCAAAGGTGTCTTTTAAAAACATTTCCAGACCTACCCCAGTCAAAGTGCCCAAGTCATTTCCTCCACAGTGCACAATTAACAGGTCAGGTTTTGGCAAATGCAAAAAGGTTTTCACCAATGGTATCAATTGGTGACATCTTAATCCTCTGTGGCCAATCCAGTTGATTTCCACATTTTGTAAATTGAGGTTGTGTAAATTTCTGTTATCAGCATACCTTTGAGCCCAGTGGATGTAACTATGTCCAATAATCCAGACAGAAAACATGGTGAGAGGAGGTTCTGCTGCAGTCAGATGAAGTGTGGGAATGAAATGGCAGTTGAAACAGTAGGAGTATGTAATGAAAAAAACTGTGGAGTTTCTGTGGTAATTAATCAGTAGCAGTGATTGGTGGATTTTGATTGCTGAAAACAGAAAGTTAGGGTGCATGGATGAGTTCTTTGAAAGATGTAATTTGAATGGTCAAGAAAAAATCATTTTATGAAAGATTGCACTGGATACGCAGGTGTACTGAGAGTTCAGAGTTCAATTGAAACATTGTTGTGTGAACTTGCAAACATGAGAGGTCTTTCAGGAGGTGGTTGCTATGGAAAAAAGGCAGAAAAGGCAGAAGGGGGAAAAGTGTTGATTTGAAAAAAGTGAGGGAAGAGTTTTGATTGGGTGACATGAGAGATATGTGTGATGAATTACAGCATTTCTGTGCCATTGTTGGTTGCAGCCTCTGGAGTGCATACCTTTTGCTCTGCTGAAGACAAATTGGTGTGTGTCTGAGACTGTTTTGAAACTCAAAAAGTATTTGCTAAGGTGAGAAAAGATTCATTTAATTTAGATAGAGAATAGTATGCTTTAGGGAGAAAATTATGAAGAAAGTTGTGTATTTAAAATGTTGCTTTGTTTCATAGGTTGTTTGGGGCATATTTACAAGGCCTTTGAGCCCCCTTGATGTTATTTTTCCCATTTTAATTTAAGACATTTCCCCGTGGTGCAAGGTCCTTGTAAATACGCCCCCATGTGTGCTTGGCAAATTTAGATTTTGTTTCTTTGAGTTACATAGCCATGTTAAAAGTGATACAAAAATGGTGCAAGGGCCTTCAAAATACTCTTTCATGTGTGTTAGGGCATTTTAAGTCACTTCCCCATGAATGTAGTTGAATAACTGCTTTACTTAATGTGTTTAAAAACGATTATTGAAGTCATTTAAGTTTCTTGATATGTACTGCTAGAGTTTCATAGGCTGCTTGGGGCATATTTACAAGGCCTTTGAGTCCCTTTGATGTTATTTTCCCCATTTTAATTTAAGTCATTTCCCCGTGGTGCAAGGTCCTTGTAAATACGCCCCCATGTGTGCTTGGCTAATTTAAGTACTGATAGGGTGTGCTTCTACATAGGACCTGTGTTGTGTTTTCAAATTATGACCAGAAAATCGTTTGTTTTTTTTTAAACGCTTTTCACATTTATGAGAAGGTCATATTGGTGTCTGCTTCTTTAAATAAATATTGAACTGAGAAATATTAAACTGAGGCTTCTGTAAGTGTCAAAGGAGGTGAGTAATGTACATTGCTCTGTTGCATACAGTCCTCATCCTCTGCATACTCTTGGATATGCTAGACTAAATCTGCTCAATGAGATAACTAAGCTGTGGAAACACAGGTGATGTGATTGTGAATTGAGCATAAATATTTGCACGTTTTTCAATTACATCGCCTGTGTTTCCTAACATTACGAATCACATTGTGCAGATGAGGTTTTGGCCTGTCCAGGAAGATAGAGGAGGTCTGGCCTTTGTTCAAGAGTGCAGTGGACATGACTCACTTCATTGGTAGGCCTGCACATGTATTATCTCCTCTGTACTCTTCAACAAGCCTAAATTTCATCTGCAACCCTGAGTAGGCCTCACCTCAAACAAACCTCTGGATAGGCCACACCTTATCGTCATCCTGAATCAATCATTTAAAATGTTAGGGGCAGATTTATGATGGCCGTGCGCCTCTTTTGTGCCGCTGTTGCGTCACTTTTGTGATGCAGCAGTGATGCAAAAGATGCACCATGTTGCAAGACAGGCCTCACTTCATCTCCAACAAGATACCGTCAGTTTAAACTGTAAACATTTAGGACTGTGTAGGGGGCATGGAGAAGCTGAATCTTCTGTAAATGTCAAAATTGTTGCATACAGTGCTCAACTTCTGCGTAGTGTTTGATATGTTAGTTTCCATCTGCACAATGAGATACCTAAGCAAAGGAAACACAGGTGATGTGATTGTGAAATGAGGAAAAGAAATTCCACATTTTTCAATTACATCACCTGTGTTTCCTAACATTATGAATCACATTGTGCAGTTGAGGTTAAGGCCTGTCCAGGGACACAGAAGAGGTCTGGCCTTTGTTCAAGAATGAAGTGGACATGACTCACTTCATTGGTAGGCCTGCACATGTATTATCTCCTCTGTACTCTTCAACAAGCCTAAATTTCATCTGCAACCCTGAGTAGGCCTCACCTCAAACAAACCTCTGGATAGTCCACACCTTATCGTCATCTTGAATCAATCATTTAAAATGTTAGGGGCAGATTTATGATGGCCGTGTGCCTCTTTTGCGCCGCTGTTGCGTCACTTTTGTGATGCAGCAGTGATGCAAAAGATGCACCATGTTGCAAGATAGGCCTCACTTCATCTCCAACAAGATACCGTCAGTTTAAACTGTAAACATTTAGGACTGTGTAGGGGGCATGGAGAAGCTGAATCTTCTGTAAATGTCAAAATTGTTGCATACAGTGCTCAACCTCTGCGTACTCTTTGATATGCTAGACTCAATCTGCACAATGAGATAGCTAAGCAAAGGAAACACAGGTGATGTGATTGTGAAATGAGGAAAAGAAATTCCAAATTTTTCAATTACATCACCTGTGTTTCCTAACATTACGAATCACATTTTACAGATGAGGTTTAGGCCTGTCCACGGACACAGAAGAGGCCTGACCTTTGTTCAAGAGTGCAGTGGACATGATTCACTTCATTGGTAGGCCTGCACATGTATTATCTCCTCTGTACTCTTCAACAAGCCTAAATTTCATCTGCAACCCTGAGTAGGCCTCACCTCAAACAAACCTCTGGGTAGGCCACACCTTATCGTCATCCTGAATCAATCATTTAAAATGTTAGGGACAGATTTATGATAGCCGTGTGCCTCTTTTGCGCCGCTGTGCGTCACTTTTGTGATGCAGCGGCGGTGCAAAAGATTTGCTATGTTGCGACATATTTACAACTTAATGCATCTAGGTAGATGTGTCATGCTGTAAAGTCCTGTGCCACATGAAACCTGCGTCAGATTTCATGTGAGCGTTTTGTTGTAGGGTGGTCAGTCATTTGCATGAAAGCCCTGTAAAACTAACACAGTAAAATTAAGAAGATTTCAGTGAGTCACATTTATGGCATTGCTGAATCAAATCCTTACGCCTGTTTGAAACAGGCATAAGGAGTGATGCACCATGCAATGTGTGGCTTGCCCCTGTGCATTGCAGTAGATATGTCGCGCTTACGACGTGATTCCTGCAATGCGCCGTTTTTGTGGAACAGATGCGTGACGCATCTGTGCTGTTTTTGCTCAATGGTGCTCTGCATTGTAAATGCGGCACATCATGGGTGGCAGAGCAGTGGCGCACGTTAACTGGTGCATCCCTGGGGATGCGCCAGTTAACATAAATCTGCTCCTTTAAATTTAAGTATTAGCAGGGGACACAGTGTTGGTGAGGCTTATCCAAGGTTAAGAAGAGATGAGTCCTGTTCACTGAAAAATTGGACATAGGCCTCACCTCCTCAGCATCGCTGGACATGGTTAAATAATATCTGCAAAATGTTACTCTTGTTAAACAATTTTACAATTATAGTCTCTGAGATTTGTCTCTTACTCTGCAACATCTCATTGTGCTTCTCTTTCTTTAAAGATAACGACAACATCAAGCATGAGTGATAATGAGCAATCTGTTGATCTCGATCTTATCATTGAACTTGTCATTGAAACGTCAGTGGAAGTAGATCCCTTGGATGATTTATATCCTGTGGATGAGGAAGAATATGATGAAGATGCCGATTTGTCAGAATTGTATGACATAGGGTGGGATGCTGACCTGCTCGAGCCTATTGAATTATAAAGACTTTTAAAAATAAATTTAAGTACCTGGAAATGAAAAGTAACCATGTAAACCGTTTCATTTAAAATTAAATACAACTTAAAAAACAGCTTGTATGTAGTGTCTTTAATAAAATAGTCAAATATGCTCATAAAATTAGTTCAGATTCACATATAAAAGAGCACAGGTCAAATGTAGAAGCATTCCATTTCTTTGCTACTATTTGTGAGTTTTAAATTTGTAAATGCACTAATAATTATTGTATGTAGAATTGACAACTAGTGTGTTAATTTTTTGACGACTGTTATTGATTTACTGTTTGGTAATAGTGGTTAATAACATTTTTTATTATATTTTACCACAGATTCAACTGCAGATCATTTCAAAACTACAATATGCCATCTAAAGAAAGAAGCCGAAAGGCTACAAAACGTCAAAGACAGCAGATTACTAAATGCTTGCAGCAGTCCTCTACAATAAAAACTCGTCAAGTCACCAAGAAAGCTCCGGGTAAGACAACGAAATCATTCCTAAGAAACATTTGTAGAAAAAAAAGTATAACTACAGAACATGTTTTAGTCCAGAAAAAGAGAGACAATTTAAACGGAAAGGAAAGGCCAATCAAAAATGTTACTGCTAGAGCAGGAGATAACTCTCTGCATGGTAGTAGAAGGAAAAATCAGTTCAGAGACATTCGTAGATGAATGTTCCGCAACAGGATAATTGGCAATTTGTTAAAAAATATTAAGAAAGGTCAACAGAAAGTGTTTTTTTATAAGAGAAAAAAAAAGTTGAGAAAATTATTGATCAGGCATTCGAAATTAAGCGAAAGTTATTTATTTTGATAATCAATAGAATTAGGAAACTAAACAAGGCAATTTATGATTTCAAAACAAATAGTAGATGGAAGAGAACAGTTAATCATAGTAATTTCTGTGAAGTTTTTTCAGGAGAATGGATGCATAGTTCAAGTTGTGAGGCATTTTTTAATGAGGAGAGTTATTTCGAGGATAATGATTTGGTGCATGCAGTTGACACCAGTGGTCGAGCTTATGAGGTGAAAGATGGTTGTCCAGTTGAAAAAGAAAAACTTGTGACAACAGAGATAGAAGAGGTGTTAGGTAATGAGGTTTTAGGAAGACGTCCTAAGGGACCAGTGTATACCTGGAAGTGTAGTAGTATTTGCAGTGTGCAACAGGATTCCATCAATTTGCTTTGTGATTTTGTACGGACATTTAATAAGAAAACTTTAAAACAGAAAATGAAGTTGTTGCAAGAATTAGATCCTTGCAGAGTGAGAGAGTGACAGGTTTGCATGGTCATTCACTGGCTTGTCTTTCCAGGAGAGTATGCCAGAGTGTTTTTCATCATTTCAGGATGCTAGCAGTGCATCATAATAAAGTGAGGAAATTAGTTAGAATGTTGTATTATGCTAAGAGTCCAGCAATTATGCTTAAACAATTATGCACTGCTCTTTTGCATGGTTCTGAAGTAGATGTGAAGAATATTTGTGAAGAAATTGAGTTTTGTTACTTTGCAAGTAAAGAGGAGAATGTTGAAATTGACCAAGAAGAAGAAGGTAATGTGGAAGATAGTGTACAGGTTTCCAGTACAGATAATTTTCAGAAAGAAATTGCCACGTTTCAGGTGAAATCAAGTGAGAGGCCTAATTTCACTTGTGTGTGTTGTCGACGCACTTATTATAAGAATCAGACTAAGTTAGTGGATTTATATGCGAAAAGTGAAAGGGAAAATAATAGTGAATGGAAGGATTTTGCAACATACTTGATGGTAGAAAATTGTTTTGATTTGGGATTGGATCAACGTGTGTGTACTTATTGTTGTAACAAATTAAATCAAAACCGGATGCCTGCTAGAGCGGTTCATAATAATCTGGAATTGGTTGAGATTCCTTCTGAATTGAAGGATTTAAATACTTATGAATCTATTTTGATTCAAAGTATCCATCCCTTTCAGGCTATTGTACGAATGGAGCCAAAGACAGGGAAATTGCCTCCATCAGATTTACAGAGAGGATTAAAGGGAAGAGTTGTTTATTTGCCTCTAGATTTGAAGAAAAACATTAATACAATTGGAGTAGAGAAAGTGGAAGAGGAACCTCTGGTTATCTTAGTTAATGGGGTTCCGACAAAGAGTAAGAAAATCTGGCAAGATTTAGTGGATGTTAGGAAAGTCAAAAAGGCAACATTGTATTTGAAGAAAAACAATAAGTACTACAAGCATGTATATGTTGCAGAAGAGGAAGTAAGTGAAGAAGAGGATAGCAATTTGTGTGCTGGTCAAATTGAGAAAGTAGAAGCCTCTAAAAATGAAGAAATATATGAACATTATAGTGTTCATCCTTTGCATTCCAAGGAAGTCATGGGGAATGCTATTGAGTTGTTTCAAATGAAACAAGCCAAAGGAAGTCCCATTAGTGTTTGGGAGGAAAGTTTGGAAGCTCGGTGTTTCCCACAGCTATTTCCAACAGGTCAAGGAGGAAGATATGATGAGCGACCTGATCAAATTCCTGCTTCTGAATACCGGACTTTACGATTGTATGCAGAAGATCCTAGGTTTCGTCAATGCATTCCCTATTTGTTTCATCTACTGTTTGAAAGCGATCTGTCTGGACTGTCATATGCAGTGAACCACATCTTGAAAAGTGGTGTACAGATGCAAAATATCTCTGCAAGGGACGTTATGGATAAAGTCAATGTGCAAGACAGTATTTTGGATTCTCACCTGATTAATCTCATGGCGTGTCAGCGTGGTACTAATGAGTACTGGTACCGTCGTCATGGTGATTTAAAATGTATGCTGAGGAACTTAGGAACTCCCACATGGTTCCTCACTCTCAGCTGTGCCGAGTATGGCTGGGAAGACTTACTTGAATTTCTACGAGAGGCAAATGGAAACAGTGAAAATATCGAATTCAAGACACCCGGAGAACTGTGCTCTTTGGATCCAGTGAATGTATGCAGGTACTTCAATCATAGATTTGAAGCTATGATGTCTTTCATCATGAACAAGAAAAATCCACCTCTTGGAGAGGTATTGGATTTCTTCTGGAGAAAGGAGTACCAAGCAAGAGGTGCTCCTCATATACATATGCTGCTGTGGATCAAAGATGCACCCAAATTTGGAACAGATCCGGATGACTTAGTGATGAGTTTCATTGAACAGTATTCTACATGTGCTGTTCCAAAGGCAAAGGAAGACAAAAGCGTAAGAGAACAAGTTTTACGCTTCCAAAGCCATCGTTGTGGAAAGTACTGTCATCGTAAATTCAGAAACAAGGACAAGTTCTACACAAAATGTCGTTTCGCCTTTCCTCGACCGGTGATTTCTAAAGGAAGAGTGAACAGTTTGATGTCTTCGCTGCGACATAATGTGATGAAGAAATCACCCAAAAATACCTACAATTTGAAAAGGAACGAAGAGTCCAAGTACATCAACGACTACAACCCAGTGATTTTGTCCATGTGGAATGCTAACATGGATATACAGTTTGTGGCTGATAACTGTATGGCTGCGGCTCGGTATGTGACATCTTACATCACCAAAAAAGAAAAGACAGAATTGAAGGATATGTGGGAGGACATTTCCCATGAAAAGAGCCTCAGTAAGAAGTTGTACAGTTTCAGTCTGAAGATGTTGTCGCATCGAGAAATCGGAGCTTACGAATGTTCTGACCGGTTGTCTTCAGCAAGTCTCTATGCCAAATCCAGGAGTATCATTTGGGCGAGTCTTGGTCTTGCTGCAACGCGTAATCGAGTTCTGAAACCTGTACGGGAAATTGAGTAGTTGGCGGAAAAGGAGCCAAACAGTACAGATATTTTGAAGACCAACATGTTGGATACATATTATCCAAATAGAAGCAGTCACCTCGAGAATGTTTGTCTGTATGAGGTTCTACAAAATTACATATTCAAGAGGAACATCAAAGAAGATATTGATAAAGGAGTGTATGCTGTAATTGAAAGTGAGGGATGTCTGGTCAAGCAAAGAAAATGCCAATTGGTAAACCATCGAAAATTGAGTGGCGAATCTCCTGAAAGAAAAGATTTTTTCTATTTAGCACTTTTGCAACTTTTCAAGCCTTGGCGTGCAGAAGAGGAACTGCTTGGAGATTTCGTCTGTTACGAAGATTCTTTCAATGCCGCCAAGGAGACCATAGAATGTCCTGTTTTTCCCAAATATCTAGAAATGTTGAATGCGGAAATCGAGCAGGAAGCAACGATTGCAGCCGAGATTGCTAGAGACAGTTCTCAGGACAGTCAGAGTTCTGTTTCATTGAGTCAGGATCCACTAGGAGGACCAGTTATCGAAAATGAAGCTGCCACTGCCATGATTGAAGTGGAAAGAGCCATGGCACATGCTCAGGAGGATGCGGTTAACTTAGAAGACTTGGAAAGACAACTCAACGTTGAGCAGAGGAAAATATATGACGAAGTTACCAACCAAATAGATCATGGACTAAGTCCTGAGAATAAAGAGTGCTCATGTACGTCGTTGAAGCCTGTCCGACTGTACGTGAGTGGAGAAGCGGGAACTGGAAAAAGTTTCCTTATTAAAGCAATTTCATGTTATTTGCAGAAAAGGACTGAGTCATCGCTGTCTTGTGTTGTCACCGCTCCAACTGGACTGGCAGCACATAACATTAAAGGTATTACTTTGCATCGTCTACTGATGCTGCCAGTGGAGCATGATAACAAATTACAATACCACAAGTTATCTGGAGATGCTTGTTGTGAAGTTTCAAGAGTCTTGAGGAAAATGAAACTTCTTATCATTGACGAAGTAAGCATGTTTTCCAAAGTCATGCTTGCCTTTGTGCATTTGAGACTGCAAGAAGTTCTCAAAACAGAGTATGATGTGTTATTTGGTGGCAAACACATCATTGTTTTCGGTGATCTTCTGCAGCTGACACCAGTGAAAGGACAACCTGTATTCAAAATGCTCACGCATGAAGATACCAGGAAGTGCCTAGGGAGCATTGGCAACGTTAATATATGGTTAAACTTCAATTATGCTGAACTGCGTGAAAATATGCGTCAAGCGAAGGATGAAGATTATAAGAATATTCTACAAGATGTTAGAATCGGAAAAGTGACTGAGCATGGGAAAGAAGCTTTACATGCACGATTACTATCAAATTTGTATCCAGAAGAAGACGTTGTGCCTGAGAATATTTTTTGGAAAATTACTGAGAAGAAATCTGGAATATGTTTGATGCCAACTCTTGCAGAATGTGCCATCTTCAACAACAAAATGTTGAATTTAGAAAACCAAGAGATTGTGAAACTGGAAGCTATTGACAGAATAGAGCATATGGGAGCAACAATTATTTTGTCTGAGAATTTGAAATCAAAATTGGATTCATTAGAGAAGACTATATCTAAAACTGCTGGTTTTGAAAAGACTCTGAATGTGTGCTTAAGTTGCTGTATAATTTTAAGAAGGAATTTACATGTTGAAAGAGGTCTGGTAAATGGATCAATGGGTAATGTTGTTGATTTTGAGAAATACAGAAATAGAGATGGAATTGAATTTTTTAAAATTAAATTTGATGGCATTGAGGAAGTACAGCTAATTGGTCGTTGCTCTGCTAGGTTTTTGCTTGTAAAAGACTTATATGTTCGCCGTAAGCAGTTTCCTGTTTGCTTGGCATATGCAGTGACAATCCATAAATCGCAAGGTTTAAGTGTAGACAGTGCATTGGTGAATATTGGCAGTTCTGTGTTCAAGGAGGGTATGGCATATGTGGCATTGTCACGAGTTAGAACTTTATCGGGATTGTACTTGATTGATTGTGATGTCACAAACATTTGTGTGGATCTAAATTGTGTTAAGGAATACAATAGGTTAAGAAGAAGAGAGTATGCGCCACATTTGCCTCAATATCCTTTGTTTGAGAAACGTGTGGTAGGCCGGAAACGAAGAAATGTGACCAATTGTAGGGAGGTTGTAGCAAAAAGATGAAAAGTCGATGAACCCGAAATTATAAGCAGAAAAAAAATTGATTCTGTTGAAGATGTTGTTGGTTTTCAATTTGAAAATAGTTCTGGTGTCAACTGCTATGCTGTTGTGGTTAATGTTGTCTTTTCTCTAGAAACTTCAAAAGAAGAGATTGTGGTCAATTCGGATCAAAGATTTTGCAGTTTGTTGAATTCTGTGTTAGAGAAATGTAGCACTGATAGAACAAAAATAGAAAGTGTGTCTGAAATTCGAAATCTGTTAGACAAATGTTCAGGTCAAACGCAATTCTCTCAAAATATTCAGCAAGATTGTCAGGAGTTTTTAATGTATATGCTTGATGTACTGCAAGATGAAGGTGTAGATGTAGATCACCTGTTTGGCCTTTCTTATCAATGGCAGCATGACTGCGAGAACTGTAGGGTATCAAGTACTACTAGCGTAAAAAATTATATATTTAACTTTGCCAGACAGTAAATCAGTGTCCTTTAATAAGCTAGTAAAAGCAGCCGATCACAACATGGAGTGTAGCCAATGTAAGTCTGAAATGTTGTCCACATTATTTATACGAACATATGGCCAGTATGTCATTTTAATGTTCCAACGATGTAGGCCTGATAGAACAAAATTGACAACTTTAATAAAAAATTTTGTAGCTCCGCAGTTGTCAATATCAGGAAGGACTTTTGTAACTGCAGCAATTATATATCATGACGGTCCTTCAACAACATCAGGACATTACACAGCTTATTTGAAGTCTAGAAACGGCTGGTCATTCTGCAATGATTCTGTTTTAACTTAAAAAAAATACCTTTTGACCTTAAAAATTCTTACCTGGTGTTTTTACAACCACAATTTTAGGGTAAGAATCTCGGGATTTGCTCTGAGGAATTTCAAGAGGTTCTAATGACTCCTACACTATTTGGCCTTGAGGATAAGTGTAGTACAGAGTCAAAAGTTATTTTTGAGTTTTAAGTAGTTCCTGAAAAAAAAGAAGGTTTTCTTACAGAAAGTGGTGGGCACAGATTAGTTAAAGGACAACAGAGTATTTCCCAAAGCAAACGGTGTTCTTACCATAACACTTGACGTCATGGAAAAATAACTGCACTTTGAATGAGTTCAGAAAAACTGTTTCTTTTAATAAGCTAATTCAAGAAGCCAATCAAAACATGGAGTAGAGGTAATGTAAGTCTGCAATGCTGTCGACATATTTTGAACAAACCTTTGGTTATAATGTCATTAAAAAATTCCAACTATATAAACCTGATGAAAATAAGTTTTCAACTTTAATTACAAATGTTGTGGCTACACAGTCGTTGATTTTAGGAAGAACATTTCTAACTGCAGCTATTATATGACATGATGGTCCTTTGACAACATCCACTCATTACACATCTTATTCAAAATGTAAAAAAAGCTGATGTTCCGGAAATAATTCACATTTCACTATGAAACAATGTTGCCTTTTTATTTAAAAATATTCTTACTTTCTGTTTTCAGAAGAAAGAATTTAGGGTAGGTAACTGGCCTATAATGATTCTAGGAGTTGATATAATTTTATGTACTGTTTTAAATTGCTTTGTGATTAAAAGTGATGTAGAGAATTAAATAATTGTAGTAGTCATAGAGGTAGTGTAAGTCTGCTTCATAGTAAGCAGTATCAGTGTCATAGGAAATGTGGAACATGAGTGAGCAAGAAGGGTGAGATATTACTAGTACAGGATTGTGAAAGTGATCTTGAACGTTTTCTTTCTGAAAGTTGCGGAAAAAGAAAATGACGGGATTTGCTTAGAAGAATTCCAAGAGTTATAAATGGCTCTTAAACATTTTGGCCTTGAGGAGAAGTGCGGTAGAGAGCGAGAAGTCATTTATTGTATGTAACATATTTGTCAAAACTATTGAGCTTTTCTTTCAGAAAGTGGCGGGCTGAAAATAATAACAGCACAACACAGTATAAGCTGTTCATAGGACATCCTTCGACGTCATGGAAAGTAAGTTACTTTTGAGGAGTTCTGATTTCTGATTGGTTATGTTATATGGGTTTTTTAAACACAATCATTTTGATTGTGTTTTTTTCCCCGCTGTTATATGATGAATACCTTCAAGTCACTGTTTTTAGTGAAATTTGATATATTCTGAGAACAGCAAAAATAAACCATTTAACATGTATAATTAATTCAGTACTTTTTGTATTTATGATATACATTTAGAACTGTGTAGGAGGCATGGAGAAACTGAGGCTTCTGTAAGTGTCAAGGGAGGTGAGTAATGTACATTGCTCTGTTGCATACAGTCCTCACCTTCTGTGTACACTTGGATATGCTTGACTACATCTGTACAATGAGATACCTAAGCTGAGGAAATACAGGTGATGTGATTGTTAAATGAGCAAAAATATTTGCACGTTTTTCAATTACATCACCTGTGTTTCCTAACATTACGAATCACATTGTGCAGATGAGGTTTAGGCCTGTCCAGGGACACAGAAGAGGTCTGGCCTTTGTTCAAGAGTGCAGTGGACATGACTCACTTCGTTGGTAGGCCTGCACATGTATTATCTCCTCTGTACTCTTCAACAAGCCTAAATTTAATCTGTAACTCTGAGTAGACCTCACCTCAAACAAATCTCTGGATAGGCCACACCTTATCGGCATCCTGAAACAATCATTTAAAATGTTAGGGGCAGTTTTATGATGGCCGTGCACCTCTTTTGCGCTGCAGTTGTGTCACTTTTGTGACACAGCAGCAGTGCAAAAGATGCACCATGTTGCAAGATGGGCCTCACTTCATCTGCAACAAGATACTGTTAGTTTAAAATGTATATATGTAGGACTGTGTAGGGGGCATGGAGAAGCAGAGGCTTCTGTAGGTGTCAAAGTTGTTGCATACAGTGGTCACCTTCTGCATAGTCTTTCATATACTAGACTACATCTGCACAATGAGATACCTAAGCAAAGGAAACACAAGTGATGTGATTGTGGAATACACAAAAAAAATTGAACGTTTTTCAATTACATTACCTGTGTGTCCTAACATTATGAATCACATTGTGTAGATGCCTCACTCAGTCTGTATCTGACACTCTTTCCTTCACTTCCTCTGTCTCCTCTCTCCCTCACTCTCTTTTCCTTATTCACCCTTTCCTTATATAGTTTACCTTACTCAGTTTCTTTTAGTAGCTTTCACAACTTCAATTTATTTTTCTCTTCTATCCTTCTTTTCTGTCACTGAAAGTATCTTCTTTTTTTTTCCCTTAGTAATTTACTCTATTTCAATTTCTTTTTGTCTCTGACTGTCTATCACCGTTTCTTTCTCTTTTTTTTCTGCATGTTTATCTCTAACTTTATTTCTTTGTAAAATTGGATGATTGTCAATCTTTTCCCTTGTCTTTTCTAATTTTTAAATACATGTTTTAATATTTTTCAAATTTTTGTTGTTTCTTTCACAGATTGAAAGTATAAAAATAACAAGTGACTAAGTTAACGACAATTATAAGGTAAATGTTTTGTACTCTTTTTGTTACATTTCTATCACATTTAACTTCTATTAGTTCCACTGCTTCATTTCTTTAACCCTCAGTTTCCTGCCTTTGCTAATTCCCTCATTCCTTTCTCTATTACTTACTTACTCTACTCCTTCCACTCTTTTTCTCAGTCCCTCTGTTCTCATAGTTCCTCACTCCTGTTCACTCACTCCGTCTCTATTACTCTCACTGTCTCTGACTGATCACTCTTTCACTACTTGTTCATTATGCTTTCTCCCTGTAGTTCAAGCACACTAAGGGGCATATTATCAACACAGGCGATAAAATGATCGCTGCTTTTATCGGCAGAAAACTGCCGCAAAAGCGGCTTGAGCGGCAGTTTTCTGCTGCAAAAGCGGCTTTAGCGGCAGATTTCTGCCGATAAAAGCAGCGATAATTTTATCGCCTGTGTTGATACTATGCCCCTATGTTATTTACATTTCTTTGCTGTTTCAATCATTCCTTTTCTGTCACTTCTTCTTTTCTGCTTTCTGTTTTTTCTCTCTGTTATTCCACATGTTTTAACCCTAGTCACTATCATACATCTTGTTTTATTCCTATTTACTTTTGCTCACTGTTTTCTTAACACTTTCCCTCAGGATTGTTCTTTTAGTCCAGTTCTATCCCTACCTCTTATTCCACATCCTTTACTATTTTTCTTCTTATTTTGAACATTCACTCACATTCTCTAAGAAACTCTTGTTTATTATTCTTCTACTCTCTTTTTTTCTTTCACTTCCTTATCTATTTTGTTTTTCACAATTATACCCTCTTCCATCTTTTCTTTGGTAAATAGATGTATTAAACAGTATCTCTGTGTTACTCCCTCTAGCTGTCTTTCTTTAACATTACTCTCTGTTTCCTTCCCTTACACTCACTCTTCCTTTTTTTTTTTTTTATTTCGCTTCCGGTTCGCGTACCGGCGCGCGAACCGGGAAGCGAATTAAAACAAATAGAGGGTGCCAGAGTGCTAAACATTCTAGCAATTTTTTATTAAGGGGAGGTAGTTCTGAAAAGAACTTTTTTTTAAATTATTTTTGTTGTTTTATATTTTTTTTATTATTTTTCTGAACATTTTTTACTTTTTTTGTATTTTTTGAACGATTTAAAAAAAAAAATAGTTTTTTTTGAGGAGGAACAACGAAAAACAGGCATTAGAAAGGGCTCAACAGGAGCAAAACATTTTTTTTTTTTTTTTGGGGCGTTTTGAGCACTTGTGGTTTTCAAATGCTCTGTTTATCAAATTGATACTCATATTTGCACATGAGAGTAGGTCACCACAATAAAGGCACACTATCTTCATGTGCACAAAATTCTGTTGGATGTTTGGGACCGTTTCCCTCACCTCTGGTCCCGACAGAGTTACCTGTGCCGATGTACTGGCCACAAGAGTTGGTGGGTTGTCTTGGAGGTGACGCATCTCTGCAACGCTGTAATTCAGTGGATGCCACCTCTGCATATGACGGTGCATAGTATAGTTACCATAACTATACTTTTTGTCTGTACCTCTAGATAAAACATCTTTACAAATGAGGCATGTCACATGTCGGGCATTCACTTTTTTTTGGCCTCGAGGAAAAGAATAAAACTGCCAAATAAAACTGTCTTTGTGGTGGGATTTCCGGGGCTCTTCACGTAAGAACTGCCTCCTCTCTACTTCCTCTTCCTCTTCTTCTTCCTCTTCCTCCTCTGGGTTGGGAAGGAACTGTGGAGGTGGTCCTTCCTTCCTAGGTGGTTGTGGTGGTGGTGGGGGTCCACCAGCTGCAGCTACTACAGATGCCATTATTTTAAAAAGCAAAAACAGGTCTTCCTCTCACAAAGATGAAAGTCAGAGTGAGGAAAGAAGGTGGGGGCTTTCATCATTTGGGAAAAAAAATTTTTCTAAACCAATGAAAAGTATTATTTTTAGGTCACATGACCTAGCCTAACATCATTAGGAAACCAAAAGTGAAATGAACCAATAGAAAGTTTTATTAACAAGTCACATGACCTGTTACGCTTATGTTACGCGCTCCGCGCCGCGCCCTGGATCGCTTCCGGGGCGCTGTGCTTCGCACCTCGGTTCGCGCTCCGGAGCACTTCTGGGTGCGCTAGCGCGGCGCGTCATAAGACGCATTACGCGAGAACGCCATACGTCGCGATTACGCGAGGCGTCACGATGTTGTTTTCTAACGCGGCAGTTGCGCAAACGGAACGTTTACCGGTTCGCGGACCGGGTCGCGGCACCAAATTGAGCTAACGGGAAGCTACCCGGTTCGCGGACCGGGAGCGAAACAAAAAAAAATAATAAAAAAAATTCATAAAAAAATTGTATTCAAAACATATAAAATATATTTTTCGAAATAAAGAAGAATACATTTTAAAGCTTTTGATATTTGCTATTAAAAAAACATTGAAATTCACTGAAAAAACCATAGGTTATAGACCATATATAGTTAGGAATTAGCATTTACAAAACCTTGAAAATTCACTGAAAAAACCATAGGTTATAGACCATATATAGTTAGGAATTAGCATTTACAAAACCTTATTTTACTCACACAAAACCATTGAAATTCGCATATATAGTTAGTTGTACTAACTATATATCGCGCACCCGCAATCCACTGCTGATCATGTCACATATTACCTCATTCATGACATGGTCAGTGACATCACTGATGACATCACTGATGACATCTCAAATGACATCACTGATGACATCACTGATGACATCTCAAATGACATCACTGATGACATCACTGATGACATTACTGAGCACATCACTGATGACATCATTCCTGTGATAATACGATGAACCTATTCAGACTCTAACATAACCTTAGATACACTCAGTGTAAACAGACACTCACAGACTGTCACTCATCCATGGAGTTACTCACACACCTAGTCAGTCATGCAAAGAATCAATCACACCTCCATTTCCTCAACTATACAGTTATACACACCTTACTTATTCAAACATATACTAACACATATTTACTCTCTTATACAATCCCTGATACAAGTTCACAATGATCCATACAGCCACTCACACATTCACTTACTCTTATGCACAGTTATTTATATATGTCAACTCTCACATGTACTGTGTTTTACATATGTACTTATTTTGACATGTAGCACTGAGATATCCATTCACTCACCAATACACTCATGCACACAGTCAACCGCCCATACAGCTGTTTCCACATGCACTTTTGAACCCATACATCTAGTGAATCAACTGTTCACACATTTATGCACAGAGTCATACACCTCCCAGACACCCACACACACACTAAGTCTCCCATACAAATACTTGGGCAACCAATCAATAACCCATATAGGTACTCATATAGCTAATGATCAACACATGCAGCAGATTACAGAACAACAGACACAATGATGCACAAATTAAGACAGTTTAGTCACTAACCCATGCACTCAGTGAGACACATTTAATCACTCGCTCATACAGTCAGTCATGCACCTACTAAATCCTTCATCCAGACACTTATAAATCCACTCATTATTCAATTTGTAAGACATATTTTAACTTTACAGAATTATACTGTCACTGGATGTAGTCATCAGTGATGTCATCAGTGATGTCATTTGAGATGTCATCAGTGATGTCATCAGTGATGTCACTGACCATGTCATGAATGATGTAATATGTGACATGATCAGCAGTGGATTGCGGGTGCGCGATATATAGTTAGTACAACTAACTATATATGCGAATTTCAATGGTTTTGTGTGAGTAAAATAAGGTTTTGTAAATGCTAATTCCTAACTATATATGGTCTATAACCTATGGTTTTTTCAGTGAATATATTACCTACTGGCGATAGCCAGTAGGTATATATAGTTAGGATTTTTTTCCTATGGGATTTTTGAAAATTCTATGTCGAATAACTTTGGCGTTTGAGGACAGAATTGGCTGAAATTTTCAGGAAAATGGAACATTTTGTTTCCGAGCAGCCCCTGAAAATTTGGAGGGGTTTCGTCAAGGGGGGGCCGAGAAAAAAGGGGGGTCCCAAAACGTGTTTTTCCCATGCAATTTTCCATAGGGCGGTTGGCCTCACTTTTAGCCTGAACGGCTGAATGGATTTACACCAAACTTGGCAAAATTGTAGGGACTGGTAGCCCGATGTGCCTTTGCTATATCTCAAGATATAGGCTCCAGTGGTTTATACGAAAATTAACTTTGAAAAATATATATTGGGCTACATTGGGCTATATATATGTTGGAGCCCAAATGTAGCCCAATGTAGCCCAATGTAGCCCAATGTAGCCCAAAGATGGCCACCAGAGACAAAAAAAAACAAATGTAGCCCAAATATCAGCCAGATGTAGCCCAACTATAGCCCAATGACAGAATGTCCCAGAGTGTTCTAAAGAACAACTAGAGTGCTAACAGTCCTACTTATTACAAAGGTATGGCACACCTGAAGCCATCTTGATTGGAATAAAGTGGTAACTCTTAAAACATTTAATTTAAAAAGGAACAAAATGAGGGGGTTCATTTTGCCATAGAAAGTATGATTAGCGAATATATGACGAAATCCCGCATACCATCAGTCCGCAAAAAAAATCCAGCATGTACTATTAGGCCGCAAATTAAAATAACGAAAACTTTTAGAACGAATATGCCTTTGGCATACACTAAACAACTAAACTACCCTAAACCCTAAAACACTACCCCCAGCATGACCCTACACTACACAAACAGTACAACACTACCCTAAACCCTAAAACACTACCCCCAACATGACCCTACACTACGCAAACACTACAACACTACCCTAAACCCTAAAACACTACCCCCAGCATGACCCTACACTACGCAAACACTACAACACTACCCAAAACCCTAAAACACTACACCCCAGCATGACCCTACACTACGCAAACACTACAACACTACCCTAAACCCTAAAACACTACCCCCAGCATGACCCTACACTACACAAACACTACAACACAACCCTAAACCCTAAAACACTACCCCCAGCATGACCCTACACTACGCAAACACTACAACACAACCCTAAACCCTAAAACACTACCCCCAGCATGACCCTACACTACGCAAACACTACAACACTACCCAAAACCCTAAAACACTACCCCCAGCATGACCCTACACTACGCAAACACTACAACACTACCCAAAACCCTAAAACACTACACCCCAGCATGACCCTACACTACGCAAACACTACAACACTACCCTAAACCCTAAAACACTACCCCCAGCATGACCCTACACTACGCAAACACTACAACACTACCCAAAACCCTAAAACACTACCCCCAGCATGACCCTACACTACGCAAACACTACAACACAACCCTAAACCCTAAAACACTACCCCCAGCATGACCCTACACTACGCAAACACTACAACACTACCCTAAACCCTAAAACACTACCCCCAGCATGACCCTACACAACGCAAACACTACAACACTACCCAAAACCCTAAAACACTACCCCCAGCATGACCCTACACTACGCAAACACTACAACACTACCCAAAACCCTAAAACACTACCCCCCAGCATGACTCTACACTACGCAAACACTACAACGCTACCCAAAACCCTAAAACACTACCCCCAGCATGACCCTACACTACGAAAACACTACAACGCTACCCAAAACCCTAAAACACTACCCCCAGCATGACCCTACACTACGCAAACACTACAACGCTACCCAAAACCCTAAAACACTACACCCCAGCATGACCCTACACTACGCAAACACTACAACGCTACCCAAAACCCTAAAACACTACCCCCAGCATGACCCTACACTACGCAAACACTACAACACTACCCAAAACCCTAAAACACTACCCCCAGCATGACCCTACACTACGCAAACACTACAACACTACCCTAAACCCTAAAACACTACACCCCAGCATGACCCTACACTACGCAAACACTACAACACTACCCCAAACCCTAAAACACTACCCCCAGCATGACCCTACACTACGCAAACACTACAAAACTACCCAAAACCCTAAAACACTACGCCCAGCATGACCCTACACGACGCAAACACTACAACACTACCCTAAACCCTAAAACACTAGCCCCAGCATGACCCTACACTACGCAAACACTACAACACAACCCTAAACCCTAAAACACTACCCCCAGCATGACCCTACACTACGCAAACACTACAACACTACCCTAAACCCTAAAACACTACCCCCAGCATGACCCTACACTACGCAAACACTACAACACAACCCTAAACCCTAAAACACTACCCCCAGCATGACCCTACACTAAACAACCACCACAACTCTACACTACACTAACACAACACTACACTACACAACACTACACTACACTACACAATCACTAACCCACGAAAAAATGAACACAAACCCACTTACCTCTCTCGTCATCGTGGTTTTCACAACGCAAATGCATTTACCATACATGCCTTTAAAACGTAATTCTTTGTAAAGGCATGCGCGATAAATGCACATGCGTTTTGAAAAAATGCGGGATAATGGTATGCGAGGTCAATGACCTTGCGGGATAATGGTATGCGGACTGAAAGTCTCCGGGATAAAAAATGCGGGAAAATGGCTGCAAACCATGATTAGCAGCAGACTTCCCTGGTGAGCACTAGCTTTACTACAGTGATCTAATGAGCAACTAGAGTGCTAACATTCAGAATTTATGGCAAATGTGTGACACATCTGAATGCCTTCTTGATAGAACCAAAGTAAACAAGCATTGAAAATGCAATAGATCTCGCCCTCGTTTAAGTTAAAGCCATTCTGTTTGTAATGAGGTGGCTTTTTAGCTTTGCTTTTATTAGTGTTTTTAAAACTTTCATGTAAATAACATGCATATGTATGCATATATGTATATGTATGCATGCATTTATATTTATATAGATATGCAGATTATATATGTTTATATATGTATATTACCTACTGGCGATAGCCAGTGGGTATATATAGTTAGGATTTTTTCTCTATGGGATTTCTGAAAATTCTATGTCTAATAACTTTGGCGTTTGTGGACGGAATTGGCTGAAATTTTCAGGAAAATGGCACATTTTGTTTCTGAGCAGCCCCTGACAATTTGGGGGGGTCTCGTCAAGGGGGGGCCGAGAAAAAAGGGGGGGTCCCAAAACGCGTTTTTCCCATTCATTTTTCCATAGGGCGGTTGGACTCACTTTTAGCTCGAACGGCTGAATAGATTTACATGAAACTTGGCAAAATTGTAGATATGGTTTGCCCGACGTGCCTTTGCTATGTCTCAATATATGTGCTCCAGTGGATTTTGAGAAATTAACGTTAAAAAAAATATATATATCTGTGACAGCGCTCCGGTTAGCGCCCCGGTTCGCGTACCTGACGCGTAACGGAACTTCGCGAAGCGAAGCTGATTGGCTCTCCGGTGTCTGTCAACATTCTAAACAGTCCGGAGCGGCCGCCATCTTGTCTCTCGGTACGATCGAGAGACAAGATGTGGTGAAAAAAGAAGGGGGAAATGAAGGAAAGGGGGCAAGGTAAACCCCTCCTGACCCCCTAGGATTGATGAGGGGGATATTAAAGTCCCCCGTGATTTTTCGCGGTAGAGGCGCTTCCCGGTACGCGAACCAGGCAGCTAACCGGCAGCGTAACGGGAGTCAGCCATCTTGAGTTTTTGGAGCGTCCGGTTCGCGTACCGGGTAGCGTCCCGGTAAGCGTAACAAGGGGAAAACCAAGAGAAACAGTAAAAAAAAAATTAAGGGAATAGATTTCCAGCAAACTTGGCAAAATTGTAGAGACTGTTTGTTTGATGTGCCTTTGCAAGGCCTCAAGATATGTGCACATGTGGATTTTGTCTAATTAAGGTTAAAAAAAAATATATATCTGTAAGCGTGCTCCGGCACGCTTACGTTACGGGTTTTGTTTGCGCTGCAGAGCCGATATGTCACGGTTATGCGACGCGTCATGAGGCGTCTCACGTGGCTACGTGATACGTCACATAATAAAGAATATATTTTACAGCTATAGATATTAGCTTTTAAAAAACCAATGAAATTCACTGAAAAAACCATAGGTTATAGACCATATATAGTTAGGAATTTGCATTTACAAAACCTTGAAAATTCACTGAAAAAACCATAGGTTAGAGACCATATATAGTTAGCTGGACATTTTATTGACATAAAACCAATGAAATTCCATATATAGTTAGTTGCACTAACTATATATCGCGCACCCGCAATCCACTGCTGATGATGTCACATATTACATCATTCATGACATGGTCAGTGACATCACTGATGACATCACTAATGACATCTCAAATGACATCACTGATGACATCACTGATGACATCTCAAATGACATGCACTTCATCCGCCACAAGCCTCTGAGGAGAATTATCGAAACGCGTCAGGCTGGCGTGTGACTGCTAAAAGGATCCTGCCGAAGCATGTTTTCCATACCTTTTGAATAAAGGCTGTTGCTTGGAGCCTTTGATGTAGTTCGAGTGATTCCTAGTACTTCGGATCAAGCAAGAGCTACAATGTTAAAACGGCAGCCGAGCCGTCAGGAATGCACCATCCTGGTAACTTGGGAGCCGTGTGGACTGTCATCCTGCCAGCCCATTTTCGGAGCTACATCACACAGGATTTAGGAAAACATCGGAGGCGGGGGCCCATCCAGGGCCTTGAAACGAAGCCAGCAGAACATTGCACATTTAAACGGCACTACAATTCCCATAATCCGCAGCGCAGTACCAAAACAGGTGTGCGCCATGAGAGGAGAAAAACGGGAAGTAAGGCAGTGCACTTCATCCGCCACAAGCCTCTGAGGAGAATTATCGAAACGCGTCAGGCTGGCGTGTGACTGCTAAAAGGATCCTGCCGAAGCATGTTTTCCATACCTTTTGAATAAAGGCTGTTGCTTGGAGCCTTTGATGTAGTTCGAGTGATTCCTAGTACTTCGGATCAAGCAAGAGCTACAATGTTAAAACGGCAGCCGAGCCGTCAGGAATGCACCATCCTGGTAACTTGGGAGCCGTGTGGACTGTCATCCTGCCAGCCCATTTTCGGAGCTACATCACACAGGATTTAGGAAAACATCGGAGGCGGGGGCCCATCCAGGGCCTTGAAACGAAGCCAGCAGAACATTGCACATTTAAACGGCACTACAATTCCCATAATCCGCAGCGCAGTACCAAAACAGGTGTGCGCCATGAGAGGAGAAAAACGGGAAGTAAGGCAGTGCACTTCATCCGCCACAAGCCTCTGAGGAGAATTATCGAAACGCGTCAGGCTGGCGTGTGACTGCTAAAAGGATCCTGCCGAAGCATGTTTTCCATACCTTTTGAATAAAGGCTGTTGCTTGGAGCCTTTGATGTAGTTCGAGTGATTCCTAGTACTTCGGATCAAGCAAGAGCTACAATGTTAAAACGGCAGCCGAGCCGTCAGGAATGCACCATCCTGGTAACTTGGGAGCCGTGTGGACTGTCATCCTGCCAGCCCATTTTCGGAGCTACATCACACAGGATTTAGGAAAACATCGGAGGCGGGGGCCCATCCAGGGCCTTGAAACGAAGCCAGCAGAACATTGCACATTTAAACGGCACTACAATTCCCATAATCCGCAGCGCAGTACCAAAACAGGTGTGCGCCATGAGAGGAGAAAAACGGGAAGTAAGGCAGTGCACTTCATCCGCCACAAGCCTCTGAGGAGAATTATCGAAACGCGTCAGGCTGGCGTGTGACTGCTAAAAGGATCCTGCCGAAGCATGTTTTCCATACCTTTTGAATAAAGGCTGTTGCTTGGAGCCTTTGATGTAGTTCGAGTGATTCCTAGTACTTCGGATCAAGCAAGAGCTACAATGTTAAAACGGCAGCCGAGCCGTCAGGAATGCACCATCCTGGTAACTTGGGAGCCGTGTGGACTGTCATCCTGCCAGCCCATTTTCGGAGCTACATCACACAGGATTTAGGAAAACATCGGAGGCGGGGGCCCATCCAGGGCCTTGAAACGAAGCCAGCAGAACATTGCACATTTAAACGGCACTACAATTCCCATAATCCGCAGCGCAGTACCAAAACAGGTGTGCGCCATGAGAGGAGAAAAACGGGAAGTAAGGCAGTGCACTTCATCCGCCACAAGCCTCTGAGGAGAATTATCGAAACGCGTCAGGCTGGCGTGTGACTGCTAAAAGGATCCTGCCGAAGCATGTTTTCCATACCTTTTGAATAAAGGCTGTTGCTTGGAGCCTTTGATGTAGTTCGAGTGATTCCTAGTACTTCGGATCAAGCAAGAGCTACAATGTTAAAACGGCAGCCGAGCCGTCAGGAATGCACCATCCTGGTAACTTGGGAGCCGTGTGGACTGTCATCCTGCCAGCCCATTTTCGGAGCTACATCACACAGGATTTAGGAAAACATCGGAGGCGGGGGCCCATCCAGGGCCTTGAAACGAAGCCAGCAGAACATTGCACATTTAAACGGCACTACAATTCCCATAATCCGCAGCGCAGTACCAAAACAGGTGTGCGCCATGAGAGGAGAAAAACGGGAAGTAAGGCAGTGCACTTCATCCGCCACAAGCCTCTGAGGAGAATTATCGAAACGCGTCAGGCTGGCGTGTGACTGCTAAAAGGATCCTGCCGAAGCATGTTTTCCATACCTTTTGAATAAAGGCTGTTGCTTGGAGCCTTTGATGTAGTTCGAGTGATTCCTAGTACTTCGGATCAAGCAAGAGCTACAATGTTAAAACGGCAGCCGAGCCGTCAGGAATGCACCATCCTGGTAACTTGGGAGCCGTGTGGACTGTCATCCTGCCAGCCCATTTTCGGAGCTACATCACACAGGATTTAGGAAAACATCGGAGGCGGGGGCCCATCCAGGGCCTTGAAACGAAGCCAGCAGAACATTGCACATTTAAACGGCACTACAATTCCCATAATCCGCAGCGCAGTACCAAAACAGGTGTGCGCCATGAGAGGAGAAAAACGGGAAGTAAGGCAGTGCACTTCATCCGCCACAAGCCTCTGAGGAGAATTATCGAAACGCATCAGGCTGGCGTGTGACTGCTAAAAGGATCCTGCCGAAGCATGTTTTCCATACCTTTTGAATAAAGGCTGTTGCTTGGAGCCTTTGATGTAGTTCGAGTGATTCCTAGTACTTCGGATCAAGCAAGAGCTACAATGTTAAAACGGCAGCCGAGCCGTCAGGAATGCACCATCCTGGTAACTTGGGAGCCGTGTGGACTGTCATCCTGCCAGCCCATTTTCGGAGCTACATCACACAGGATTTAGGAAAACATCGGAGGCGGGGGCCCATCCAGGGCCTTGAAACGAAGCCAGCAGAACATTGCACATTTAAACGGCACTACAATTCCCATAATCCGCAGCGCAGTACCAAAACAGGTGTGCGCCATGAGAGGAGAAAAACGGGAAGTAAGGCAGTGCACTTCATCCGCCACAAGCCTCTGAGGAGAATTATCGAAACGCGTCAGGCTGGCGTGTGACTGCTAAAAGGATCCTGCCGAAGCATGTTTTCCATACCTTTTGAATAAAGGCTGTTGCTTGGAGCCTTTGATGTAGTTCGAGTGATTCCTAGTACTTCGGATCAAGCAAGAGCTACAATATATATATATATATATATATATATATATATATTACCTACTGGCGGTCGCCAGTAGGTATATATAGTTAGGATTTATTCCCTATGGGTTTTTTGAAAATTCTATGTCTAATAACTTTGGCGTTTGTGGACGGAATTGGCTGAAATTTTCAGGAAAATGGCACATTTTGTTTCTGAGCAGCCCCTGGAAATTTGGGGGGAGTTGGTCCAGGGGGGGCCGAGAAAAAAGGGGGGTCCCAAAACGTGTTTTTAACATTGAGTTTTCCATAGGGCGGTTAGCCTCACTTTTAGCCCGAACGGCTGAATGGATTTGCACGAAACTTGGCAAAATTGTAGGGACTGGTAGCCCGATGTGCCTTTTGTAGGTCTCAATATATGTGCTGCAGTGGATTTTGAGAAAATAACGTTCAAAAAAAGATATATATCTGTAAGCGCGGACCAGGCAGCGCCCCGGTACGCGTACTTGACGCGTAACGGAACTTCGCGTAGCGAAGTTGATTGGCTCTCCGGTGTCTGTCAACATTCTAAACAGTCCGGAGCGGCCGCCATCTTGTCTCTCGGTAGGATCGAGAGACAAGAGGAGGCAAAAGCGAAGGGGCAAATGACCATAAGGGGGCATAGTAGATCCTCCCTGACCCCCTAGGTTTGATGTGGAGGCTTTAAAGGGGCCCCGCTAAGCTTTTGTTTTTTTTCGTGGTTAGCGCCCGGTACGCGAACCGGGAAGCGTTCTGGGGAGCGTATCACAATGAAAAATGAATGATAGACTTTTCAAATGCTGTATGTTAATTGATTGTTGGTTTTGTTGATTATTTTTTTTTTTTTTTTAAGCTTTTTTTATTGTGTTTCATAATTTATTAAACTTTCTAACATTTCATTGTCAGAAATTTCATAATCATGGAATATAGATTGTAGTCTCTGAGGTTGTAAAATGTCCTCATTTGCAAGGAGGTTATCTACTGCTTGTACACATTGCAGTAGTTCTTGGTCCCAAGTTTCATCCATAAATTCAATCTCATTTGGATCAATGATTTCTGTGTTGGACTCTGGAAGGACAATTTCAAATGAAATGTTTTGTTCACTTTCCATTTTTCCTGAAATTTGCATAAAAAAAATATATATTAGTAGAGGTAGGGCACTGTTGGGATTAATTTTAGATAGGCAGTTTTTAACAGAGAATTTATCTTTGGGCAGTGTATAGTATCAGAGTGGAAGTAGGAATATAAAAAAGTGTATCTAAATTTATAAGTACTACAGAGGGATAGTATATAACTAACAGAAAAAGTTTGCCATATTAACTTAAAGTGCACAATATACTTCAGTTTTAAAAATAACAACTTACCTTTAAAAAGAAGTTGAAGTTATTAATGAAAATCCTATTGAAATGTACACCAGGAAGTAGTAGTCAAAATGGCTGTGTTTCCTTCTCTTCCTTTATATATATTCGGGTACATAACCAATCAAATGTGAGGTAAAAAAAGTAGAAAATGAAAGTAACATTTTAATTGGTTGTCAATTCCAACATTTCAGATGTGTTTTGTGAAGTAATTTACCTCACGGTATTTAGAGAGGTCTACAGGCTAAATGGCTAAATGGAATTCCAATCAAATTTGTGAAAATGGTAGGGATTGGTATGTAGTATGAGCTAATCTATATTTGGTGAAATTGTCTCCAGTGGCTTTTCTGTAAACTACTTTCCCACCTTTTTTGATGGTGCGCTTCCCAGGGAGCGACCCGGTACGCGAACCGTTGAGCGCCCCGGTTCGCGTACCTTAAGCGTTCCGGGAGTCCACCATTTTGTGTTTCGGTCGAATTAAGATACAAGATGGAGGGCAAATAATGTTCAGAATGGGTAGAAGGGGGCACGGTAGACTTATCTTGACCCCCTAGGTTTTCTGAGGGTGGCTGAGGAGGTTTATATGTGCGAAAAAAAAACATTTTTTTTAAAAATTTCGCGAGGTTAGCTCCCGGTACGCGTACCGGGTAGCGCCCCAGGGAGTGTACTTTGTTGAAAATTAGTGAAAAAAGTTAGAGTAAAATAATAATTGTGAGTGATTAGATGTAGGGTAGCTCTGAGAAGAGCTTTTGGGTTTATGGTACATTTTGGTACTTATAAGTAGGTACCAATGCACATTTTTAAATTCAGAGTGAAAACTCTGTTGCCCTCATCTGAGAAGTGAACTCCATCTCCTCTGTAGATATCTTGCATGTAGTAACGCAAGTTATTGTTGTACAGGGAGCCCATTCCATGGTCTCTCATGTAAGCTGAAACAGATTTGTTTACATGCTTCCTCGACTTCTCAATTTGTGGACAAAATTGGTTTGACCACCTCCATTTCTGTCTTTGGCATATATTTGAATATACCAAGGCAGTCTGAGGAAAAAGTGCCATTAATTGCTCAAAGGTGTCCTTTAAAAGCATTTCCAGACCTACACCAGTCAAAGTGCCCAAGTCATTACCTCCACAGTGCACAATTAACAGGTCAGGTTTTGGCAAATGCATAAAGGTTTTCACCAATGGTATCAATTGGTGACATTTTAATCCTCTGTGGCCAAACCACTTAATTTCCACATCTTGTAAATTGAGGTTAGGTAAATTCCTGCTTTCAACGTACCTTTGAGCCCAGTGAATATAACTATGACCAACAATCCAGACAGAAAACATGGTGAGAGAAGGTTCTCCTGCAGTCAGATGAAGTGTGGCAATGAAATGGCAGTTGAAAAAATGTGAGTTTGAAATGAAAAAAACTGTGGAGTTTCTGTGTTCATGAAGTAGTAACAGTGATTGGTGGATTTTGATTGATGAAAACAGAAAGTTAGGGTGCACAGATGTGTTGTTTGAAAGATGTATTTTGAGTGGTCAATAAAAAATCATTAAATGAAAGAAAGCACTGGATATGCAGGTGCACTGAGAGTTCAGAGTTCAATTGCAACATTGTTGTGTGAATTTGCAAACACCAGAGTTTCTCCAAGAGCTGGTTGCTATGGAAAATAGGCAGAAAGGGCAGAGGGGGAAGGGTTTTCATTTGAAAAAAAGTGAGGGAAGAGTTTTGATTGGGTGACATGAGAAATATGTGTGAAGAATTACACCATTTCTGTGCTTTTGATAGCTGCAGACTCTGGAGTGCATACCTTTTGCTCTGCTGAAGACAAATTGGTGTGTTTCTTAGACTGTTTTCAAACTCAAAGTATTTGCTAAGGTGAGAAAATATTTCTTTACTTTAGATAGAGAATAGTGTGCTTTAAGGAGAAAATTATGATTTATGTGGCGCAAATTGCTTGTAAATATGCTCTCACATGTGCATGGAAAATTTTGATTTTGAATGTTAGTGTTATATAGCCATGTTAAAAGTGACGCAACCATGCTGGAAAGCCAATCAAAAAATGATTTCATGTGTTTTAATGACATTTTAAGTCATTTTCTGATGTGCAGTGTTTAGAAATTATGATTTGAAAATCGTTTTTGTGGAAAAGGAATTGTTTTTAAATTCATGACAAGGATATAATGGTGTATGGTTCTTTATAAGAAATTGACTGTCCTTGATGATATTTTTCTCATTTTAGTGTAAGACCTTTCTCTGTGGCGCAAATTGCTTGTAAATATGCTCTCACATGTGCATGGAAAATTTAGATTTTGAATGTTTGTGTTAAATAGCCATGTTAAAAGTGACCAAACCATGCTGGGAAGGCAATCAAAAAACGCTTTCATGTGTTTTAATGACATTTTAAGTCATTTTCCCATGTGCAGTGTTTAGAAATTATGGTTTTAAAATCGTTTTTGGGGAAAAGGAATTGTTTATAAAATCATGACAAGGACATAATGGTGTATGGTTCTTTAGAAGGCAATTGACTGTTCCTGATGTTATTTTTCTCATTTTAGTGTAAGACCTTTCTCTGTGGCGCAAATTGCTTGTAAATATGCTCTTACATGTGCATGAAAATTTTAATTATAAATGTTTGTGTTACATAGCCATGATAAAAGTGAACCAACCATGCAGGAAAGCCAATCAAAAAACGCTTTCATGTGTTTCAATGACATTTTAAGTCATTTTCTCATGTGCAGTTTTTTGAAATTATGATTTGAAAATCGTTTTTGGGAAAAAGGAATTGTTTTTAAATTCATGAGAAGGACATAATGGTGTATGGTTCTTTATAAGGCAATTGACTGTCCCTGATGTTATTTTTCCCATTTTAATGTCAGACCTTTCTTTGTGGCGCAAATTGCTTGTAAATATGCTCCCACCTGTACATGGAAAATTTTGATTTTGAATGTTTATGTTACATAGCCATGTTAAAAGTGACCCTACCATGCAGGAAAGCCAATCAAAAAACGCTTTTATGTGTCTTAAGGACAATTTAAGTAATTTTCCCATGTGTAGTGTTTTGAAGTTATGATTTGAAAATCGTTTTTGAGGTAAAGGAATGTTGTTAAAAGTTATGTTCGCCATATGCCCCCAAATTTCTTTTTCAGGGTTGCAGCAGGGTGTTCTTGAGACACCCCTGCACCTTTGGAATAAATTCCTAATTTGTGATGAGCAAATTGTTAATCGCAAATTGCACCTTCATTTATATGAGCCTCCTAGCCCATGGAAATGAATGGGTAATTTGCAATTAGCAATTTTCTCAAACAAATTTGGAATGGTAAAGAATCGCTATTTATTCCTTAAAATTCGCTTTTTTGGAAATGCAAAATAGTTATATGATACATATGGCGGTTGATGTCTAACAAGATAAGAAGCTTATGGATACATTTATGATGACTGGTGCAATGAAGTAGAAATCACTTACTTCATTGGTAGGCCTTTACAATAAATTATCTCCTCTGTATTCTTCATCAAGCGTAACTTTAATCTGCAATCCTGAGTAGGCCTCACCTTAAACAAACCTCTGGATAGGCCACATCTTATTGTCATCCTGATTTAATCATTTATAATGCTAGGGACAGATTTATGATAGGTGTATACCCCTTTTGTGCCACTTAGAAAACATTGTCCATGGGGAAATGACTTAAAATGTCATTAAGACACATGAATGTTTTTTTTTAAAACGTTTGCAATTTTTTTGGGTCACTTTCAACATGGCTATGTGTCTGAAACAGTCAAAATCTAAATTTGCAATGCACAGGTGGGAGCATATTTACAAGGAATGTGCTTCATGGGGAAAGGTCTTATAATGTAATATGGGAAAAATGACATTAGAGATACTGAAATGCCTTATAGAGAAGCATACACCATTATGTCCTTGTCATAGATTTGCAAACCATTACTTTTCCCCAAAAACGATTTTCAAATTATATTTTGAAAACACTGCACATGTGGAAATTACTTAAAATGTCAATAATTCAAAATTTGTGATTCCTTAAATGCAATGTATCAAAAAAAAATATGTAAAAAATGATATTAAGGATTTGGAAACTACCACCAACTTCTAGTTTGTGGTAATTTGCGAATTCTTTTCAAAAAGCATTTTTTTTTTTAAAAAAAAAAAGGTCCCATATGACGCCCATACATGCCATTAGGGCATGTAGGTGTGCCATGTGCTCCCAAATTTCTTTTTCAGGGGTGCAGCAGGGTGTTCTTGAGATACCCCTGCACGCTTGAAAAAAATCCTATTTTGTGATGAGCTAATTGCTAATCACAACTTGCAACATTAATTCCTATGAGCCTCCTAGCCTATGGAAATGAATGGGTAATTTGGAATTAGCAATTTGCTCATTGCAAATTAGGAATAGTAAAGAATCGCTATTTATTCCTTAAAATTTGCTATTTATAATATGTAAAATATTTTGATGATACATATGGCAGTTCATCTGTAACAAGATAAGAAGCTTAGGGATAGATTTATGATGAGTGGCGCATCACCAGGGATGTGACAGTCATCCTGCGCCACTGTTCCGCCACCCATGTTGTGCTGCATTTACAATGCGGCGCAGCATGGGGCAAAAACGGCACAGATGCGTGACGCATCTGTGCCGTAAAGGTGGCGCACTGCTGGAGTTGTATCGTAAGTGCGATGCAGCTCCAGCAAGGCTCAGGGGTGCCCCATCTATACAATGCTGCGTCAAGACCTATGCCAGCTTCAAGCAGGCGCAGGGTTTTGAAGCAGCTTTCTCCTATCTGATTGTAAATGCGGCACACCATGGGTGGTAAAGCAGTGGTGCACATTAACTGGTGCATGCCTGGGGATGTGCCATTTAATATAAATCTGCACTTTAACATTTGAGTATGTGCAGGGGACACAGAGTCGTTGAGGCTTATCCAAGGTTAAGAACAGATGAGTCCTGTTCAGTGAAAAATTAGACATAGGTTTCACCTGCTCAGCATCGCTGGACATGGCTAAATAATAGCTGCAAAATGTTACTCTTGTTAAATAATTTTACTATTATAATCTGTGAGATTTGTCTCTTACTCTGCAACATCTCATTGTTGTTATCTTTATTTAAAGATAAAGACAACCTCAACATGAGCGACAATCTGCAATCAGTTGATTTTGACCTCATCATTGAACTTGTAATTGAAACATCAGTGGATGTTGATCCATTGGATGATTTAAATCCTGAGGATGAAGAAGAGCGTGATGAGGATGCAGATTTGTCCGAATTATATGATATAGGATGGGAAGCTGACCTGCTTGAGCCTTTGGAATTATAAACATTTATTTTTAAAATTTATAATCAATAAAAAGTAAAAAGGTAAACCGTTTAATTTAAAAATAAAGACACCTTCAAAAACAGGTTATGTGTAGTGTCTTCAATAAAATATTAAAATATGCTCATAAAATTAGATCAGATTCACATATAAAATAGCATAGGTAACATAAATGTAAATGTCATTTCTTTTCTGGTATTTCTGTATTGTAAATTTGACTAAAAAAATCTTCTATTTAAAATGTCAAGTAGTGTGTTAAGTTTTTGATCACTGTTATTGTTTTATGATAGGTGTATACCTCTTTTGTGCCACTTAGAAAACATTGTCCATGGGGAAATGACTTAAAATGTCATTAAGACACATGAATGTTTTTTTTTAAAACGTTTGCAATTTTTTTGGGTCACTTTCAACATGGCTATGTGTCTGAAACAGTCAAAATCTAAATTTGCAATGCACAGGTGGGAGCATATTTACAAGGAATGTGCTTCATGGGGAAAGGTCTTATAATGTAATATGGGAAAAATGACATTAGAGATACTGAAATGCCTTATAGAGAAGCATACACCATTATGTCCTTGTCATAAATTTGCAAACCATTACTTTTCCCAAAAAATGGCAATGACTAAAAAATCTTCAAATTAAATTGTCAAGTAGTGTGTTATGTTTTTGATCACTATTACTGATTTACTGTTTGATAATAATGTTTAATAACATTTTTTATTATATTTTTCCTCAGATTCAACTGCAGATCATTTCAAGATTTAAATATGCCTACAAAAATAAGAGAGATAAAGGCTGCAAAACGTCAAAGACAGCAGGAGAAAAAAAAAACGCAGCAGTCCTCTAACAAAAAGATTTCTCAAGCCATGAAGAAAGCACCGGGTAAGAGCTCTAAATATTTCATAAGAAATATTTCTAATAAAAAAAATATTAGTACAGAAAATGTTTCAATCCATAACATGACAAGTAAATCAAATGGAAAGAAAAGGACAAATGAAAATGTTACTGCTAGAGCAAGAGATAAATCTGTGCATGATAGTAGAAGGAAACAACAGTTTAGGGAGATTCGTAAACGAATGTTCCGTAACAGGATAATTGGCAATTTGTTAAAAAATATTAAGAAAGGTCAACAGAAATTAGTTTTTTATAGGAGAAAAAAAAAAGTTGAGAAAGTTATTGATCAGGCTTTTGAAATTAAACGTAAGTTATTTATTTTGATAATCAATAGAATTAGGAAGCTAAACAAGGCAATTTTTGATTTCAAAAGAAATAGTAGATGGAAGAGAATAGTTAATCGTAGTAATTTTTGTGAAGTTTTTTCTGGAGAATGGATACATAGTTCAAGCTGTGAGGCATTTTTTAATGAAGAGAGTTATTTCCAGGATAATGATTTGGTGCATGCAGTTGACATCAGTGGTCGTGCTTATGAAGTGAAAGATGGTTGTCCAGTTGAAAAAGAAAAACTTGTGACAACAGAGGCAGAAGAGTTGTTAGGTAATGAGGTTTTAGGAAGACGTGCTAAGGGTCCTGTGTACACCTGGAAGTGTAGTAGTATTTGCAGTGTGCGACAGGATTCCATCAATTTGCTTTGTGATTTTGTACGGACATTTAACAAGAAAAGTTTGAAGCAGAAAATAAGGTTGTTGCAAGAATTAGATCCTTGCAGAGTGAGAGAAGTGACAGGTTTGCATGGTCATTCACTGGCTTGTCTTTCCAGGAGAGTATGCCAGAGTGTTTTTCATCATTTCAGGATGCTAGCAGTGCATCATAACAAAGTGAGGAAGTTAGTTAGACTGTTGTATTATGCTAAGAGTCCAGCAATTATGCTGAAACAATTATGCGCTGCTCTTTTGCATGGTTCTGAAATAGATGTGAAGAATATATGTGAAGAAATTGAGTTTTGTTACTTTGGAAGTAAAGAGGAGAATGTTGAAATTGAGCAAGAAGTAGAGGGTCATTTGGAAGATAGTGTACATGTTTCCAGTACAGATAATTTCCAGAGGGAAATTGCGACGTTTGACATGAAATCAAGTGAGAGGCCTAATTTCACTTGTGTGTGTTGTAGACGCACTTATTATAAGAATCAGACTAAGTTAGTGGATTTATATGCAAAAAGTGAAAGGGAAAATAATAGTGAATGGAAGGATTTTGCAACATACTTGATGGTAGAAAATTGTTTTGATTTGGGATTGGATCAACGTGTGTGTACTTATTGTTGTAACAAATTAAAACAAAACCAGATGCCTGCTAGAGCAGTTCATAATAATCTGGAATTGGTTGAGATTCCTTCTGAATTGAAGGACTTAAATACTTATGAATCTATTTTGATTCAAAGTATCCATCCCTTTCAGGCTATTGTAAGAATGGAGCAAAGACAGGGAAATTGCCTCCATCAGATTTACAGAGAGGATTAAAGGGAAGAGTTGTTTATTTGCCTCTAGATTTCAAGAAAAACATTAACACAATTGGAGTAGAAAAAGTGGAAGAGGAACCTCTGGTTATCTTAGTTAATGGGGTTCCGACAAAGAATAAGAAAATATGGCAAGATTTAGTAGATGTTAGGAAAGTTAAAAAGGCAACATTGTATTTGAAAAAAAATAATAAATACTATAAGAATGTATATGTTGCAGAAGAGGAAGTAAGTGAGGAAGAGGATAGCGATTTGTGTGCTGGTCAAATTGAGAAAGTAGAACCCTCTACTAGTGAGGAAATATATGAACATTATAGTGTTCATCCTTTGCATTCAAAGGAAGTCATGGGGAATGCTATTGAGTTGTTTCAAATGAAACAAGCCAAAGGGAGTCCCATTAGTGTTTGGGAGGAAAGTTTGGAAGCTCGGTGTTTCCCACAGCTTTTTCCAACAGGTCAGGGAGGAAGATATGATGAGCGACCTCATCAAATTCCTGCTTCTGAATACCGGACTTTGCGATTGTATGCAGGAGATGCTAGGTTTCGACAATGCATTCCTTATTTGTTTCATCTCCTGTTTGAAAGCGATCTGTCTGGACTGTCATATGCAGTGAACCACATCTTGAAAAGTGGTATACACATGCAAAACATCTCGGCAAGTGATTTTATGGATAAAGTGAATGTCCAAGATAGTATTTTGGATTCTCACCTGATTAATCTCATGGCGTGTCAGCGTGGTACTAATGAGTACTGGTACCGTCGTCATGGTGATTTAAAATGTATGCTGAGGAACTTAGGTACTCCCACATGGTTCCTCACTCTGAGTTGTGCCGAGTATGGCTGGGAAGACTTACTTCAATTTCTACGAGAGGCAAATGCTAACGTAGAAAACATCGAATTCAAGACACCCGGAGAACTGTGCTCTTTGGATCCAGTCAATGTATGTAGGTACTTCAATCATAGATTTGAAGCTATGATGTCTTTCATCATGAATAAGAAGAATCCACCTCTTGGAGAGGTGTTGGATTTCTTCTGGAGAAAGGAGTACCAAGCAAGAGGTGCTCCTCATATACATATGTTGCTGTGGATCAAGGATGCACCTAAATTTGGAACGGATCCAGAAGACTCAGTGATGAGTTTCATCCAACAGTATTCTACGTGTGCTGTTCCAAACGCAAAGGAGAAGAAAAGCCTAAGAGAAAAAGTTCTGCGTTTCCAAAGCCATCGATGTGGAAAGTACTGCCGTCGTAAATTCCGAAACAAAGACAAGTTCTACACCAAATGTCGTTTCGGCTTTCCACGACCGGTGATTTCTAAAGGAAGAGTAAACAGTTTGATGTCTTTCCTGCGACATAATGTGATGAAGAAATCACCTAAAAACACTTACAATTTGAAGAGGAACGAAGAGTCCAAGTACATCAACGACTACAACCCGGTGATTTTGTCCATGTGGAATGCTAACATGGATATACAGTTTGTGGCTGATAACTGTATGGCTGTGGCTCGGTATGTGACGTCTTACATCACCAAAAAAGAGAAGACAGAATTGAAGGATATGTGGGAGGACATTTCCCATGAAAAGAGCCTCAGCAAGAAGTTGTACAGTTTCAGTCTGAAGATGTTGTCGCATCGAGAAATCGGAGCGTACGAATGTTCTGACCGGTTGTCTTCAGCAAGTCTCTATGCCAAGTCCAGGAGTATCGTTTGGGCGAGTCTTGGTCTTGCTGCAACGCGTAATCGAGTTCTCAAACCTGTGCGGGAAATTGAGTATTTGGCGGAAAAGGAGCCAAACAGTACCGACATTTTGAAGACAAACATGTTGGATACATATTATCCAAATCGAAGCAGTCACCTAGAGAATGTTTGTCTGTATGAGGTTCTGCAAAATTACATGTTCAAGAGGAACATCAAAGAAGATACTGAGAAAGGAGTGTATGCTGTAATAGGAAGTGAGGGATGTCTGGTCAAGCAAAGAAAATGCCACTTGATAAACCATCGAAAATTGAGTGGCGAATCTCCTGAAAAAAAGGAGTTTTTCTATTTAGCACTTTTGCAACTTTTCAAGCCTTGGCGTGCAGAAGAGGAACTGCTTGGAGATTTCCTCTGTTACGAAGACTCTTTCAATGCCGCCAAGGAGACCATAGAATGTCCTGCTTTTCCCAAATATGTAGAAATGTTGAATGCGGAAATTGAGCAGGAAGCAACGATTGCAGCCGAGATTGCCAGAGACAGTTCTCAGGACAGTCAGAGTTCTGCTTCATTGAGTCAGGATCCACTAGGAGGACCTCTTATTGAAAATGAAGCTGCCACTGCTATGAATGAGGTGGAAAGAGCCATGGCACATGCTCAAGAGGATGCGGTTAACTTAGAAGAGTTGGAAAGGCAACTCAACGTTGAGCAGAGGAAAATATATGACGAAGTTACCATGCAAATTGATCATGGATTAAGTCATGATAAGAAAGAGTGCTCATGTACGTCGTTGAAGCCTGTCCGACTGTACGTGAGTGGAGAAGCGGGAACTGGAAAAAGTTTCCTCATTAAAGCAATTTCATGCTATTTGCAGGAAAGGACAGAGTCATCGCTGTCTTGTGTTGTCACTGCTCCAACTGGACTGGCAGCACATAATATTAAAGGGATTACTTTACATCGTTTACTGATGCTGCCAGTGGAGCATGACAACAAATTAGAATATCATAAGCTATCTGGAGATGCTTGTTTTGAAGTTTCAAGAATCTTGAGGAAAATGAAACTTCTTATCATTGACGAAGTAAGCATGGTTTCCAATGTCATGCTTGCCTTTGTGCATTTGAGGATGCAAGAAGTTCTCAAAACAGAGTATGATGTGTTATTTGGTGGCAAACACATCATTGTTTTCGGAGATCTTCTGCAGCTGACACCAGTGAAAGGGCAACCTGTGTTCAAAATGCTCACGCATGAAGATACCAGGAAGTGCCTAGGCAGCATTGGCAACGTCAATATATGGTTAAACTTCAATTATGCTGAACTGCATGAAAATATGCGTCAGGCAAAGGATGAAGTTTACAAGACTATTCTACAAGATGTTAGAATTGGAAAAGTGACCGAGCATGGGAAAGAAGCTTTACATGCACGATTACTGTCAAATTTATATCCAGAACAAGATGTTGTGCCTGAGAATATTTTTCAGAAAATTACTGATAAGAAATCTGGAATATGTTTGATGCCAACTCTTGCAGAATGTGCCAAATTTAACAACAAAATGTTGCATTTGGAAAAGCAAGAGATTGTGAAAGTGGAAGCTATTGATAGAGTAGAGCATATGGGATCAACAATTATTTTGTCTGAGAATCTGAAAACAAAATTGGATTCATTAGAGAAGAGTATATCTAAAACTGCAGGTTTTGAAAAGACTCTGAATGTGTGCTTGAACTGCTGTATAATTTTAAGAAGGAATTTACATGTTGAAAGAGGTCTGGTAAATGGATCAATGGGTAATGTTGTTGATTTTGTGAAATACAGAAATAGAGATGGAATTGAATTTTTAAAAATTAAATTTGATGGCATTGAGGAAGTACAGCTAATTGCTCGTTGTTCTGCTAGATTTTTGCTTGTAAAAGACTTATATGTTCGCCGTAAGCAGTTCCCTGTTTGCTTGGCATATGCGGTGACAATTCATAAATCGCAAGGTTTAAGTGTAGACACTGCATTGGTGAATATTGGCAGTTCTGTGTTCAAGGAGGGTATGGCATATGTGGCATTGTCACGAGTTAGAACTTTATCGGGATTGTACTTGATTGAGTGTGATGTCAGAAACATTTGTGCAGATCTAGATTGTGTTAAGGAATACAATAGGTTAAGAAGAGAGTATGCGCCACATTTGCCTCAGTTTCCTTTGTTTGAGAAACGTCTGGTAGGCCGGAAACGAAGAAATGAGAACAATACTGGGGAGGTTGTAGCAAAAAGACAAAAAGTGAATGAACCTAAAATTACAAGCAGAAACAAAGAGGATTCTGTTGAAGATGTTGTTGGTTTTCAGTTTGAAAACAGTTCTGGTGTCAACTGCTATGCTAATGTAGTAATTAATGTTTTGTTTTCTCTAAAAAATGTAAAAGAAGAGATTGTGGTCAATTCTGATCAAAGATTTTGCAGTTTGTTAAATTCTGTGTTAGAGAAATGTACCACTGATAGAAGAAACATAGAAAGTGTGTCTGAAATTAGAAATCTGTTAGATAGATGTTCAGGCCAAACACAATTCTCTCAAAATATTCAGCAAGATTGTCAGGAGTTTTTAATGTATATGCTTGATGTATTACATGCTGAAGGTGTAGATGTAGATCAGCTGTTTGGGCTTTCTTATCAATGGCAGCATGACTGCGAGAACTGTATGGTATCAAGTACTACTAGTGTAGACTCAGAAAGATTTATATATTTAACTTTGCCAGACAATAAATCAGTCTCCTTTAATAAGCTAGTAAAAGCTGCTAATCACAACATGGAGTGTAGCCAATGTAAATCTGAAATGATGTCCACATTATTTATACGAACATATGGCCAGTACGTCATTTTAATGTTCCAACGATGTAGGCCTGATGGAACAAAATTGACAACTTTAATAAAAAATTTTGTAGCTTCGCAGTTGTCAATATCAGGAAGGACTTTTGTAACTACAGCAATTATATATCATGACGGCCCTTCAATATCATCAGGACATTACACAGCTTATTTAAAGTCTAGAAATGGCTGGTCATTCTGCAATGATTCTGTTTTAATTTTCAAAAAAAAATTGCCGTATGACCTTAAAAACTCTTACCTGGTGTTTTTAAAACCAAAATTTTAGGAAAATAATCTCGGGATATGATCTGTGGAATTTCAAGAAGTTCTAATGGCTCCTACACAATTTGGCCTTGAGGATAAGTGTAGTTCAGAGACATAACTTCTAATCATAGGATTGGACATCATGGAGATGTATGTGCACTTTAAATGAGTTCAGAAAAACTGTTTCTTTTCATAAGCTAATTGAAGCAGCCAATCAAAACATGGAGTAGAGGGAATGTAAGTCTGCAATGCTGTCTACTGTTTTACATTGCTTTGTGATTAAAAGTGATGTAGAGAATTAAATAATTGTAGTACTCATAGAGGTAGTGTAAGTCTGCTTCATATTAAGCAGTATCAGTGTCATAGGAAATGTAGAACATGACTGAGCAAGAAGGGGAAGATATTACTATTCCAGGATTGTGAAAATGATCTTCAACATTTTAATTCTGAAAGTTGCGGAAATGCCAAATGATGGGATTGGCTTACAAGAAATCCAAGAGTTATAAATATCTCTGACTAGATTTGGCCTTGTGGAAAATAGTGGTAGAGAGCAAGAAGTCATTTATTGCATGTAACGTGTTTTTAAAAACGATGGAGGTTTTCTTTCAGAAAGTGGCGGGCTGAAAGTAATAACAGCACAAAAGAGTGTAAGCTGTTCATAGGACATCCTTGGACGTCATGGAAAGTAAGTTAACTTTAAGGAGTTCTGAATTTTAATTTCTGATGTTGTATGGGTTTTTTAAACACAATCATTTTGATTGTGTTTTTTTTTCCCCGCTGTTACATGATGAATACCTTCAAGTCACTGTTTTTAGTGAATTTTGATACATTCTGAGAACAGCAAAAATAAACCATTTAACATGTATAATTAATTCTGTACTGTTTGCATTTATGATGTATATGTAGAACTGTGTAGGAGGCATGGAGAAGGTGAGTTTTCTGTAAGTGTTAAATTTATTGTATGCAGTGCTGCACTTCTACGTATTCTTTCATATGCTGGACTACATCTGCACAATGAGATACCTAAGCAAAGGAAACACAAGTGATGTGATTGTGAAATGAGCAAAATAAATTGCACATATTTCAATTACATCACCTGTGTTTCCTATCATTACGAATCACATTGTGCAGATCAAGTTTAGGTCTGTCCAGGGAAACATAGGAGGTTTCTACTTTGTTGAAGAGTGCAGTGGACATGACTCACTTCATTAGTAGACTTTCACAGATATTATCTCCTCTGTACACTTCAACAAGTGTAAATCTCATCTTGAACTCTGAGTAGGCCTCACCTCAAACAAATCTCTGGATAGGAGACATGTTATTGGCATACTGAAGCGACACTTTTCTGAAACAAGAGCAATGCAAAAGATGCACCATGTTTTAAGATAGGCCTCACTTCATCTGCATCAAGATACTGTTAGTTTAAAATGTATATCTTTAGGATTGTGTAGAGGACCTGGAGAAGCAGAAGCTTCTGTCAGTGTCAAAGTTGTTGAAAAACTATTTGTCCTTCAATATTTTCCCTTGTCTTTTGTAATTTTTAAATACATATTTTAATTTTTTTCAAATGTTGGTTCTCTCTTTCACAGATTGAAAGTATAGAAATAAAATGTGATTAATTTAACGGCAATTACAAGGTAAATAGTTGTACTCTTTTCGTTACATTTCTATCACATTCACCTACTATTAGATCCACTGCTTCACTTCTTTAATCCTCAGTTTCCTGCCTTTGCTACTTTCCTCATTCCTTTCTCTATTACCTATTTACTCAACTCCTTCCACTCTTTTTCTCAGTCCCTCTGTTCTCATAGTTCCTCAGTCTTGTTCACTCACTCCATCTCTATTACTCTTAGTGTCTGTGAATTACTTTCCCAACTTTTTTTTTTTTGGACCGCTTCCCGGGAAGTTGCCCGGTTCGCAAACCAGCAGCGTTATGGCAGTCCACCATTTTGTGTTTCGGTCGAATCAAGATACAAGATGGAGGGCAAATAATGTTCAGAATGGGTAGAAGGGGGCACGGTAGATGTATCTTGACCCCCTTGGTTTTCTGAGGGTGGCTGAGGAGGACCATAGTTCTTCACTCTTGTTCACTCTCTCTGTTTCTATTAATGTCACTGTTTATGACTGATCAAAAAAATGTTTTTTAAAAAAGAACAGTAACTATAAGGGAAGGAAATAGACAGTTATGTTAAAAGAAAGACAGCTATAGGGAGTAAACTAAGGATACTGTTACCCACAATCCACTGCTGTTGATGTTACTGACCATGTCATGAATGATGTAATATGTGACATCATCAGCAGTGGATTGTAGGTAACAGTATCCTTAGTTTACTCCCTAGAGCTGTCTTTCTTTTAACATAACTGTCTGTTTGCTTACCTTATACTTACTGTTCTTTTTTTTAAAAAATATTTTTTTTGGTTAGCTTCCGGTACGCGTACCGGGTAGCGCTCCGGGAGCGAACTAAGAGAAATAGAGGTTGGCAGAGTTCCAAATATTCTACCAATTTTTTTATAATGGGGAGTTAGTTCTGAAAAGAACTTTTTTTTTATGTTTTTGTTGTTTTATATTTTTTTTAGTATTTTTTGAACATTTTTTTACTTTTTTTGTATTTTCTGAACGTTTTTAAATTTTTTTTGGTTTTTTTGGGGGGGGGGGAAACAAAAACGATCCATTATAAAGGGCTCAACAGGAGCAAAAAAAAAAAAAAAGAATTTATTTTTTGGTGCGTCTCGTACAAACATTAATATGATTTTGAATTGCTCGCAAAATCAAAGTGATGCTACTTTCTCTGTAGCAGATGAAAGTGCCACATTCCACGCACACTTGCTTTACGTGCCCAAACAACATTTGGATGTTTGCGATCATCTCCCTCGCCTCTGGTCCCGACACCTCTGGAACCACCGATCTTCTTGCCATTGGGAGGGGATTTTGTTGTTCGTCACGTAGCTGGGCAGCACTATAATTATTTGGGTGCCACCTACTCATATGCCGATGCATAGTATGATTGCCATAACTGCATTTTTTATCAGTGCCCCTTGACAATCTATCACCGCATATGCGGCAAAACACGTAACGTGCATTCACTTTCTTTTGCCCCTCAGGAATTCTGTAGAATTGCCAGATATAATTCTCCTTTCGATTGTACCTCCTGGGCTCCTCTGGCAAAAACTCATGCTCTTCCTCCTCTTCCTCCTCTTCCTGTTCTTCCTCTTCTTGCAAAATTACTTCTGCAGGTGGTCCTCTCTTTCTTGGATTTGGTGGAGGTGGTGGGCTAGCACCAGCTGAAGCTACTAATGAAGCCATCTCAAAGTCTCAATAAAGGGTCTTTCTCTCACCAAGATGAAAGTCAGAGTGATGAAAGAAGGAGGGGTTTTCATCATTTGGGAAAAACAAAAGTTCTAAACCAATGAAAAGTGTCCATTTTAGATCACATGACCTTGTATTACATCATTAGGAAACCAAAAGTGAAATGAACCAATGAAAAGTGTTATTACCGAGTCACATGACCTGCTATGTTTACGTTACGCGGTCGGCGCCGCGCCGAGGATCGCTTCCGGTTCGCGTACCGCTGCGCTTCCGGGTACGCGAACGTAGCACGTAATATGACGTATTACGCGAGAACGCGAAACGTCATGCTGACGCGAAGCGTCACGATGTTGTTTTGTAACGCGAGAGGTGCGCAAAAGGAACGTTTACCAGTTTGCGTACCGGGTCGCGCCTCCGGATTGAGCTAACGGGAAGCTAACCGGTACGCGTACTGGGAGCGAAACAAAAAAAAAATTTAAAAAAATTGTATAAAAAACATGTAAAAAATATTTTTCTTTTTAAAGAATAATACATTGTAAAGGTTTTGATATTAGCTATTAAAAAACCAATGAAATTCACTGAAAAAACCATAGGTTATACACCATATATAGTTAGGAATTAGCATTTAAAAAACCTTATTTTACTCACACAAAACCAATGAAATTCCATATATAGTTAGTTGTACTAACTATATATCACGCACCCGCAATCCACTGCTGATGATGTCACATATTACATCATTCATGACATGGTCAGTGACATCACTGATGACATCACTGATGACATCTCAAATGACATCACTGATGACATCACTGATGACAACTCAAATGACATCACTGATGACATCACTGATGAAATCATTCATGTGATAATACGATGAACCTCTTCAGACTGTAATATAACCTTAGATACACTCAGTGTAAACACAGACTCACAGATTGTCACTCATCCATGAAGTTACACACACACCTAGACAGTCATGCAAACAATCAATCACACCTCCGTTTCCTTAACTATACAGTTAAACACACCTTACTTATTCAAACATATACTAAAACATATTTACTCACTTATACAATCCTGGATACAAGTTCACAATGATCCATACAGCCACTCACACATTCACTGGCTCTTATGCACAGTTATTTATATATGTCAACTCTCACATGTACTGTATTTTACATATGTACTTAATTTGACATGTAGCACTGAGATATCTATTCACTCACCAATACAGTCATGCACACAGTCAACCGCCCATACAGCTGTTTCCAACATGCACTTTTGAATCCATACATCTATGCACAGAGTCATACACTTCCCAGCCACCCACACACACACTCAGTCTCCCATACAAATGCTTGTGCAACCAATCAATAACCTATATAGTTACTCATATAGCTACTGATCAACACATGCAGCAGTTTACAGAACAACAGACATAATGATGCACAAATTAAGACAGTTTAGTCACTAACCCATGCACTCAGTGAGACACATTTAATCACTCACTCATACATTCAGTCATGCACCTACTAAATCCTTCGTCCAGACACTTATACATCGACTCATTCATAAATATGTAAGACATATTTTAACTTTACAGAAAAATACAGTCACTGGATGTTGTCATCAGTGATGTCATCAGTGATGTCATTTGAGATGTCATCAGTGATGTCATCAGTGATGTCATTTGAGATGTCATCAGTGATGTCATCAGTGATGTCACTGACCATGTCATGAATGATGTAATATGTGACATCATCAGCAGTGGATTGCGGGTGCGTGATATATAGTTAGTACAACTAACTATATATGGAATTTCATTGGTTTTGTGTGAGTAAAATAAGGTTTTTTAAATGCTAATTCCTAACTATATATGGTGTATAACCTATGGTTTTTTCAGTGAATATATATATATATTCATCGCCAGTAAGTAGTTATAGTTAGGATCGTTTTCCATAGGAAATCCGCAACATTCTATTGGGAATAACCTTGGCGCCGAATGAGGGGTCTGCCTGTAATTTTCCTTAACTTTGCCTCCCTTTGCTCCGCTCCTTCCCTGAAAGTTTCGGGGGGATCCGTCAAGCGGGGGCCGAGATAAAAGGGGGGTCCCAAAACGTGTTTTCCCCATGTTAATTTCCATAGGGCGGTTGGACTCACTTTTAGCCCGAACGGCTGAATGGATTTCCACCAAACTTGGCAAAATTATAGGGACTGGTACCCCGATGTGCCTTTGCTATGTCTCAAGATATATGCTCCAGTGGCTTTTATGAAAATTAACTTTGAAAAAATATATATTGGGCTACATTGGGCTATATATATCTTAGAGCCCAAATGTAGCCCAAAGTAGCCCAATGTAGCCCAACGTAGCCCAAAGATGGGCACCAGAGACAAAAAAAACAAATGTAGCCCAAATATCAGCCAGATGTAGCCCAACTATAGCCCAATGACAGAATGTCCCAGAGTGTTCTAAAGAACAACTAGAGCGCTAACAGTCTTACTTATGACAAAAGTATGGCACACCTGAAGTCATCTTGATTGGAATAAAGTGTTAACACTTAAAACATTTAATTTGCAAAGGAACAAAATGAGGGGGTTCATTTTGCCATAGAAATTATGATTAGTGCTGAAGAAAGAAAAATTAGGGCACATTTTGAGTGACTTCGCAAATCCTCTTATATTTCATTAAAAAAATTCTGATATGCAGTCTCCCAAGATGGCCACCAGAGACAAAAGAGCCCAAATGTAGCCCAAATATCAGCCATATGTAGCCCAACTATAGCCCAATGACAGAATGTCCCAGAGTGTTCTAAAGAACAACTAGAACGCTAACAGTCTTACTTATGACAAAAATATGGCACACCTGAAGTCATCTTGATTGGAATAAAGTGGTAACACTTAATACATTTAATTTGAAAAGGAACAAAATGAGGGGTTTCATTTTGCCATAGAAATTTTATATATATAAATATATATATATAACAACGCTCAGCTTTAGACTTAGTTTTTCTAAAGAACCGCACTCGTGGAATCAAGATTAGCCGTGCTCACACCATAAAGTTTTTAATCACAAAGTTTAACAGACGCGTTTCAGCATCAAACCTTCGTCAGTGTCAATTACATTGCGCGAGTTAGCATGGGTATTAATGCAGACATTCATAGACATGGTTGACGGACTCAGCTGTTATTTCGGGTCGCGCCATCTTAAAGCATGTTAATACATTTGCGCGCTCTATTCAACTCCAAGTGTTATCTTGATTTATAGTATATCGCCGTGTATCGGCATAACTCCCCGCAATATTACACTGCGGAGAGATACAAAGGGGGTGTAAAACCTTACAGTCCCCGCTATCAAGATTCCCACTTGTCCATCAAGCCATGTATTGGCAAGTCTCCGCTTTCAAATACCAGCTTATTTACACCAAGTGCATTGTCATTCAAAAAATATCAAATAATTATCAAAAAATCAATCAATCAATCAAAATATATTTTTACAATTTTTTAAACATTTTTTAAACATTGTTATCAAAAGAACTTCCTGCCAAACTAAGTTAAACACTAAGTCTGTTGCCTCATATCCTTACATCTTCACTACTCTTCCCCATATTATCATCTGTCTTTTCATACTTTTGTTATTCATTACTCTATCGATTACAGATTAAGAAAAACGGGCTTGTTGTAGGGGATTAATAAAGGATGACATCAACTTAGATGTTTTCAATACCACTCAGATTAACTCATCCCATCAGTTCCTGATTGTTCATTTTCAGATTTGGAGTTCTCTTATTGACCTAAGCCAAAGAGAAGAAGAAAGTCATCTCTCTGGGTACTTGAGTTATTTTCCCAAGTGAACAGCCAGTTCTTCTCCGCTGTTCAATCCCAGTGGTGCCTTAGTCATGAGATCAATGATATACCTGGATTCCAGGCGTCTCAGTTTTTTCAGTCTGTCACCTCCTCTAGCACACTCAGACACAAAGTCAAGGCCAAAATACTGCAATTTACTTCTGTCTCTCTGATGCATTTGGTCAAAATGTCTCGCAACGGGGTATGCCGGGTCTGCTTTCTCAATCGCCCTTTGATGTTCAAGTACCCTGATCTTAAGCTGATGGATCGTGCTCCCAATGTACTTTAGACCGCACGGGCAGACCAGACAATAAACGGCATAACTAGTGCTGCATGTCATAAACTTGTTGATGGTTTTAGAGATGTTTGTACCAGGAATTCCATATTTTCGTACCCTTTTGCTTCCTATACAGGCTTTACATTTCCCGCAGGGGTAAAAACCTCCCATTTCTGCAATTTTACCTGTCTTACTGGTGACTTGTTCGAAGTGGCTTTTCACCAGTGAGTCTTTCAGGGACCTTGCCTTCCGATAGGTCACTAGTGGTTTCCCTGGAATTTCATCCTTGAGGATGGGATCAGTCTTCAGAATATGCCAGTTTCTTTGCAATATTCTTTTCAAGTTCATGGATTCACTGGTATATGGAGTAATCAAACGAAATTTCCCTTCGTTGCCAGATTGTTCATTCTTTGGTCTAGGTTTAAAGAGATCCTCTCTTCTGATTCTTCTGACTTTTTTTAGTATTTTGGATAGAGAGACTGGATCATATCCTCTTCTGAAAAATCTCTCTATGCAACTCTTTGCTGCCAACTCAAAGTCTTGTTCCCTGCTACTATTCCTTTTTATCCTGAGCATTTCTCCATACGGGATACTTTGTATCAATCTCGTGGGGTGATTGCTGTCTGCTCTTAGGATGGAGTTGCCTGCCGTTGGCTTGCGGTATAGTGATGTATGCAAACCATCTTTGTCTACACTCACCCTCAGATCCAGGTAGTCAGCTGTAGTTGGGCTGACCGTTCCTGAAAAGTGTAGGTTGCAGTTGTTGTCATTTAGGATTTCTATATACTGATACGCCCCCTCCATCGTCCCTTGACACACGATGAAGAGGTTGTCAATATATCTGAACCACCTCACCACTTTCCCCGTTTCCTGTCCCTCAATCTGTAAAGCCATGGGCACCCGCTCCTCCCACCAGCCAACGAACAAGTTTGCATAGCTGGGGGCAAAGCAGGTGCCCATCGCAGTCCCAGATATTTGTGTGTATAACTGCTCGTCGAACAGGAAAATGTTGCTCGTTAAACAGAATTCTATAAACTCTAGCAGCATTTGGTTATGTAGTGCAAACCTTGCAGGTCTTTTATTTAGAAAATGTTCCACTGCGATTAGACCCAATTCGTGCTTGATGTTAGTATAAAGACTTGTTATGTCTAAGACTAGTAGGAGATAAGATGGATCCCATACCATATCCGCAATTTTCATCAAAAAGTCTTTAGTGTCTTTTATGTGGGATTTCAGTTGGGTCACAAGGGGAAACAAGAAACTGTCTATAAACTTTGACATGTTTTCTATTAGTCCATTGATAGATGAAACTATGGGGCGACCCGGTGGTTCTATTGCATTTTTGTGTAGTTTTGGAAGATGGTAAAAAGTGGGGATTGTTGGGTTGTTACTGCGTAAATACATATTTTCATCACTTCCCAACATTAGTTTCTTGTACCACTTGTTGACCAATTCATCGTATCTCTTTATGCCATCTTTATACTTCCTCTCATCTGTTCGTTGATAGTATTGTTTATCCGAGAGCTGTCTTAGTGCTTCTTTGTGATAGTATTCCCGAGTAAGTAACACCACATTGCCGCCCTTATCTGAAGGCTTAATTATGGTATTTTCATCTTTCTGAAGATTCATTAGGGCTTCTCTTTCTTGAGGATCAATGTTGTCATTTCCCCTTATCGTTGTTCGTTTGTTTCTTAGGGTCACCAGATCTTTCAGAACGGTCTCGGAGAAGGCATCTATCGCATCCCATGGCATTACGGGATTAAATGTTGACATGGGTTTTAATCCACTTTCCTCTCTTTCTTGTGTGATATCATTCATCATTGCTCTGTCGATCACAGTGTTGCCTTGTGTACTTTGCGGGTCCTTTCCATCCTAAGGCTTTCTAAATTTTCTATCCCTCTCAGATCTTCGCAGGATAAAATATCAGTAGCGGTCAGTCTTTTGTTGGCTAGTTTCGGTCCTTTGGAAGCTATTCTGAGCTGGTGATATTTATGTAACTTGAGTTTTCTTACGAACGTGTACAAATCGATCCTCATCTGCGTATATTCACTCTTGTTATTAGGGCAGAAGCTGAGGCCTCGGCTAAGTAGATTTTCTTCTACTTCCGTCAATGTTCTCTTGGACAGGTTGACCACTGTAAGGTCAGTCGTATGACCATCGGTCATTACTTGTTGGTTTTTCTTCTGTTCCTCCATGTCTGGGCTCTTCCTCTTCCTGCCCCCGCCTGCCCTCCTTGTTCTCCTCCTGCTCCGTTCTCTGGGGGTTTGGTCTTTCCGCCTCGCAACCATGCCTGGCGGATTACTGTACACTCGTTGTGAAAAGGAGGAGGGATAGGAGTTTGTCCTCCTTTCTGCTTCCCAACTGCCGTCCTTTTTCATTGTTCCTCCACAGCCTCACTGTCGGTGACTTCTGATTCTGATGTATTGACTGGCGATACCGTACCCTGGGCTCTTCTTCGATCCACCTCTCTCCTTGGTGCGTCATACTTTTTGGCAAATGTTAATATTCTGCCACAGAGGTAATCGTTTTCATCCCGGGTGTATTTCTCCTGCTTCCGTGTTTTGATTTTCTCTTCGTATTTCACCAGGCGGGTCTTCAGTTGTTCTTTCAAAGTTGCTAATTTCTCAGGTTTTTCCTCCCTCGAGAGTTCTTCCTCCACCGCCTGTATTTCTGCCAGAGTTTTTTCACGGTCACTCCAGGCAAATTTAACCAATATCACTAGCGTGCCTTCACAGTATTGTGCAGTATGCTCAGCCCACTCCGTTAGGAGTTGCGGATCCGGATTTTCATAAGAGGGAATGGTGTATACACGTAAGCCTCTTGGTACCCTCTTGTCGTCTATATAACTTTGGAGGCTGGTGGCTTCCCACCATTTACGCACCTCGCGTTCGTGCAATCTCTCAAGCTTCACCAACAATTCATTCAGTTTCGTTTATGGCTGTAATGGCGCTGCACTTGCACTTGCTGTTACAGTCTCTTGCCTTCTAAACATTCCTTTCGCTGCATCCCTGCGTGTGTTCTCGCAGTACATATCCTATCATGGATCTACACTCGTTACTTTGTGATAACTGGTGTGAGCACCAGTTTGATTAACCACTGTCACCCTACTGCTAATACACCGCTGCCCATGTAAATCCGGGCTCGCGCTCTCACCATGAAGGTCGCGTGGACTTAGCCGGTATTCCGATCTCCAGCGTCTCGTCCGCTTCTTCCACTTCACGTAGTCTTCTTTGTTGCACGCTGCGGTTTTGCAGTGGTGCCCGTCTGTAAATGAACGCTCTCTGTCCCACTGGGAATCAAGGCACTCGCGGGTGGGTGCAGTATGCGGTAATGGGCGACCGCAGTAACACAACGCTCAGCTTTAGACTTAGTTTTTCTAAAGAACCGCACTTGTGGAATCAAGATTAGCCGTGCTCACACCATAAAGTTTTTAATCACAAAGTTTAACAGACGCGTTTCAGCATCAAGCCTTCGTCAGTGTCAATTACATTGCGCGAGTTAGCATGGGTATTAATGCAGACATTCATAGACATGGTTGACGGACTCAGCTGTTATTTCGGGTCGCGCCATCTTAAAGCATGTTAATACATTTGCGCGCTCTATTCAACTCCAAGTGTCATCTTGATTTATAGTATATCGCCGTGTATCGGCATAACTCCCCGCAATATTACACTGCGGAGAGATACAAAGGGGGTGTAAAACCTTACAGTCCCCGCTATCAAGATTCCCACTTGTCCACTTGTAAAGCCTGTATAGGAAGCAAAAGGGTATGAAAATATGGAATTCCTGGTACAAACATCTCTAAAACCATCAACAAGTTTATGACATGCAGCACTAGTTATGCCGTTTATTGTCTGGTCTGCCCGTGCGGTCTAAAGTACATTGGGAGCACGATCCATCAGCTTAAGATCAGGGTACTTGAACATCAAAGGGCGATTGAGAAAGCAGACCCGGCATACCCCGTTGCAAGACATTTTGACCAAATGCATCAGAGAGACAGAAGTAAATTGCAGTATTTTGGCCTTGACTTTGTGTCTGAGTGTGCTAGAGGAGGTGACAGACTGAAAAAACTGAGACGCCTGGAATCCAGGTATATCATTGACCTCATGACTAAGGCACCACTGGGATTGAACAGCGGAGAAGAACTGGCTGTTCACTTGGGAAAATAACTCAAGTACCCAGAGAGATGACTTTCTTCTTCTCTTTGGCTTAGGTCAATAAGAGAACTCCAAATCTGAAAATGAACAATCAGGAACTGATGGGATGAGTTAATCTGAGTGGTATTGAAAACATCTAAGTTGATGTCATCCTTTATTAATTCCCTACAACAAGCCCGTTTTTCTTAATCTGTAATCGATAGAGTAATGAATAACAAAAGTATGAAAAGACAGATGATAATATGGGGAAGAGTGGTGAAGATGTAAGGATATGAGGCAACAGACTTAGTGTTTGATTTGATTTAACTTAGTTTGGCAGGAAGTTCTTTTGATAACAATGTTTCAAAAAATGTTTAAAAAATTTTAAAAATATATTTTGATTGATTGATTGATTTTTTGATAATTCTTTGATATTTTTTGAATGACAATGCACTTGGTGTAAATAAGCTGGTATTTGAAAGCGGAGACTTGCCAATACATGGCTTGATGGACAAGTGGGAATCTTGATAGCGGGGACTGTAAGGTTTTACACCCCCTTTGTATCTCTCCGCAGTGTAATATTGCGGGGAGTTATGCCGATACACGGCGATATACTATAAATCAAGATAACACTTGGAGTTGAATAGAGCGCGCAAATGTATTAACATGCTTTAAGATGGCGCGACCCGAAATAACAGCTGAGTCCGTCAACCATGTCTATGAATGTCTGCATTAATACCCATGCTAACTCGCGCAATGTAATTGACACTGACGAAGGCTTGATGCTGAAACGCGTCTGTTAAACTTTGTGATTAAAAACTTTATGGTGTGAGCACGGCTAATCTTGATTCCACGAGTGCGGTTCTTTAGAAAAACTAAGTCTAAAGCTGAGCGTTGTGTTACTGCGGTCGCCCATTACCGCATACCGCACCCACCCGCGAGTGCCTTGATTCCCAGTGGGACAGAGAGCGTTCATATATATATATAGAGGTTTAAGACCGGTAAAAAGTTTAGACAGCCGTCGACCTAAACACGGATTTCTAGACGTTACCGGTATACTATCTTAACATTGCAGAAAGATGTCGGGTGACAGCGTAAGGGAACGGGAGACGTTAGCTGCAACGACGTTCTCCGATGACACCCCTATCCCAGATAATATACATGGGAGAAACAACATTGAAGCTAGTGGCAGCAGCACAACCAAAATTAAAGAATTATTTAAAAAATTGGAAAAAAAGTCATTTCAAGAGCAAGCCAAGTGGTGGGAATCTAAGTCACTGCAACGTTATATCGAAGTGAATCGTATCCCAAGGGGATTGAGAATATTAACAGCCCCCACCTATGATAATCCAAACCCTGACCTGATGAAAGAATGGGCAGAGATTAACTTAGAGGCATCGCGTCGTCAAGTACAGGTACTCATCAAGTATGCGGATATAGACAGAACCATACTCCTCACGGAGATAGCGGATCTACAGGAGGAAATAGATGGCCTGGGGGAAGATGAAGAAAAAAACAGACTCTCCAAAATTATGCAGGAACGATTAAAGAAGGAGGAAGCAAAAATTGTGGCAAGAAAATCATATAAATTTCAAAGAGACAGAAATGACTATGAACTCGGCCAAATTTTTACTTTTGCGCGCAAGTTTGAAACATTGCGCAAAGGTGGTTCGAAACAACAACCAAAAGCAAAAAATGCCCAGAGCCACACCAGTACCTCATCAATGGGAGCCGATAGAATGAGTGACTCTTCGAGTGCCGCAATTAGTTCTGATCCTGATTCAGACTCAGAAGCAGACCGCCGCAGACAAGCACAGGCAGCGGGACTACCGAAACTCACACCAGGCCAGGAAATGATTTTTTTAGGCCAGGACAGACGGAACACCCTAAGATCCCATACAAGGGGCAATCAAGAAAACACAGGGCAAATTACAGGCGTCGCCAGAGGGCGAGGATGGCAAAAAAGAGGATCCCAAAAGAAGAGAGGAGGTGGAACCGGGCGAGGCAATGCCCACCAACAGTAATGAATGAAACCACCAACCGCACTGTTGTGAACCTAACAGACTTGTCACTCACAGAAAAAGAGGAGAATATACTCAAACTTGGCCTTTCATATGCATCCCCATGTGACTTTGACTATGCCAGCACACGTTGTAATGTTTACAAAGCGGTTAGGAAACTCAAGTTACGCAAGTTTTATGCGATGAAAAATAAAGAAGGAACAATATCTGATATTAATCCTACAGTTGAAATAGAGGAGTCCGAAGCATCACAAGGAACTCGGATACTGAGAGAACTGTGGGAAACTGAAGGAGTAGGATATGGAGAAATCCCATGTAATAAGGAAATCAATAAGGGGATTGATGAGAGTGGAAACAGAACTTCAACTACCACCCAATTTAAAGGACCTTCCACATTCTATCCTATCCTTCTAAGAGACAACATAGATATTTTTCACGAAAATGTTGTAACTGAGTTAAAGAAGTTGCAAAGCCAAATTGGAGGTAAAAAACGCAAATACTCTGCCGAACAGCAACAATATAAGGCTTTGATTGAAAAGTTAAATAAGGAAAAGAATCTGGTAATCAGGAATAGTGACAAAGGGGGAAACGTTGTCCTCATGACAAAACTTAATTATGACAAAGAGGCATATAGCCAACTGAATGACCATCTGTGCTATGAGAAAATCAATAATCGAGAGTTATTGACTATTAGAGACCAATATCATCGTAAACTTTGCAAATGGCAGTCAGCCAAACTCATTACTGATACTGAATTCAAATATCTAAAGATTGATCACCCTGTTACCCCAATTTTGTATTTTATTCCTAAAATACATAAGGACCCCAACCATCCCCCGGGAAGGCCAATAATATCTGCACGAGGGGGTCTTCTGGAACATACCTTGATGTATATAGACTATTTCTTGCAAGGTTATGTTCAACAATTGGGGTCATACATACGCGATACAGGGGACTTTCTAGTGAAGATTAAAGAAGTACAAATTCAGGAGGGCACTTGATGTTACAGCGCTCTATACGAGCATTTCACATAGCGATGGGTTGGAGGCAATACGTTACTACCTCTCTAGAAGGGAACCAGGTAATGAAAAACACACCAAAATGCTGTTAGATATGTTGAATTTCTGTCTTAGTAACAATGTCTTCTTGTTTAACCAACAATTGTACCGTCAGAAGCAGGGAGTAGCAATGGGGGCCAGCTTCTCTCCGAGCTACGCATGTTTGCACATGGGGGCTTGGGAGGAGCTGGTCCTCGGCTATGGGTACCAACATATTATCAGGAACAATCTAGTGGCGTGGTTCCGCTTCATAGATGACTTATTTGTCATATGGAGAGGTAGCCATGAAGAAGCCCAGAAATTTGTGGAGGCTATTAATGATAATCCCCTGAACCTCAGATTCACAGCGACCCTGAGCCAAGAAAAAGTCACATTTCTCGATGCCGAATTATACATCAAGGGCAGTCATTTGGAATCAAGGGTATTCAGAAAAAAGACGGCTGGCAACAGCATTCTCCATGCTGCGAGTGCCCACCCCATACATTTGATCTCCAGTATCCCTTATGGGGAGATGCTGCGTTTAAGACGCATTTGCAGCAACCCCGTAGATCTGGAGCAGGCACAGAATGAAAGCAGAAGCAGGTTCCTGGAGAGAGGCTACTCTAGCAGAGTGGTCGATCAAGCCATCCAGAAATCCATGAATATGAGTAGAGAGGAGCTCCTGATTAGAAAAGTAGACAGGGAGCTAGATATGGGACAGGACAAAGCTATACCTGAAAAGATTGAACCTGAATGTTTTAGGCTAATAACGGGGTTCACTAGTCAACATCGACAGATTAGAAGAATAGTGAACAAACACTGGCCCATAGTGCTTAAAGATAATGTGATAGGCAGTACACTGCCCAAACAAGTATCATTAACCTTTAGCAGGACCCCCTCCTTAAGGGATCATATTGTTAAAACTAATCCGGACCCTTTTATTAGAACAGAGTGGTGGCAAAAAAACAAAGGCTTCTATAATTGTAAGGTTTGCAAAGCCTGCACCCATGGTATTAACAAGAAAACTTACAAGGATGGATTTACTGGAAGAAATCATGAGATAACCCAAGTCTTAACATGTAAGACAGAATTCGCCATTTACGTCCTATGCTGCCCATGTGGATTACAATACGTGGGCAGCACGAGGAATGCTGTCCACAAACGTATATTGCAACATTTACGAGCAATAACAAATGAGGACAGCACATACCCAGTGGCGCGTCATTTTAGAGACCACCATCAAAGTAATAACAAGGGTCTTAAATATTGGGTTATCGATTCTGTCATCAATAGCCAACGTGGTGGAGACAGGGAAACTAGGCTCAGGAAGCTCGAAACAAAATACATTCTTCTGCTGAATTCTAAGGTGCCTTTTGGGTTAAATGTGACAGAGGACCTCCACACTTGCTTGCTCTAAAACCAGATTGAATTATTTTTTGTGGTATGCTCTCCCCCATGTGGGTAATGTCCAGGGCGGTCACCCGGCTGGGTGGCTGTTGTGACAGACCCCGTGGGGGCTGCGAGCACACACCAACAAGTATTGTAGGAACTGCTGCTATAAGAAAATTTATTCAGTTATTTTAAACAAGTTTTTATCACTGTGCACAATTTTAACCATTTTAGGAACCATTACAATGAAATATACTATAGGGAACCTAACAATGGATTTTTCATTGTTTTTATTGTTTAGGGTTGGGTTTATTTTGGGTATTTATGACCCTGTTAGTTTTTACTCACTCTTCTACACTTTAACTTTTGGACATACTAACAGAGGCACACAAATAAGGTAGAGAATTTCGTATTATATGTATATTACTTTATTTCGGGATGTGAATCAGAAATCCATCACACATACTGTGGCCTATTAATGTCTTTGGCTATATTTGAGGCAGTAAACGGGGAAGAACCTTCATGAAGTCCCTACCACTTTCTGTATCGGATGAAATCTGATTACAAGTTTTATACTCCCTAGTCGGGCCTATGAAAATGTAAATAATTGCATATTTGCACAGTTCTGTAAAAATTGCATAGTTGCACAATTTTGCAAGATTTGCACAGTTATTAGAATGATGCACTTTAGCATGAATTTGCACGTTAGAATGTTGGCACTTAGCACTTTATAGCGTTTTTGCACCTTGTAGGTCCAGATATTATGCTGCGGATGTATATAATTTAGTGGTAGGCATATGGCAAATGTGTTTTACAAGAAGATTCTTTTAATCTGTTTACCCGTTATTACTACTGATGGTATTTTACAATAATTGTCCAAAGAATGAATTTTGCCTAAATTATGTTGATGGAATATATCTAGCTTGGTAAACAACATGTTAATGTATTTTACATGCCATTCTTTTAATACCGAATCAAAAGTATTATGTGCCTGACTCAGTATGTCTTTTATGTCAAGTCACTACTTTGCACAGGTGATTTCAGTTTAATCACTCACTAGCACTTTAAAAGGTGTACCTTACAATACAAACGCTGTCATGTGATCAAGGCTCCGCTGAGCCGAAACGTCTGTGACTCTTTCTGCCAAATAAATTGTGAAGCACCTCGAGGTCCGTGTCCGGTGTTTACTTGCCAGCAGAGGGAACTGCGGGGGCTTGTGAGGAACGGAATTCAGGATATATATATATATATATATATATATATATAGATATATTCACTGAAAAAACCATAGGTTTCACACCAGTTATAGTTAGGAATTAGCATTTAAAAAACCTCGTAATATTTATAGTAATGCTATTCGGAAAACGGCGACCGGGAAACATAGGAGGAGGGATTACGCGTTCACGACTATCCGGCATCAGGTAGCATCCACCAGACCCGGAATTTTGACAAAGCTTCCCCTCCCGGTTCAAGGCTTGGTACATACACTTATCAAGCATTACTATTACTATAAATAATACGAACTCTGAAGTAACTGCTCGAATACATTTGAAGACGAGACACTCCTGTGATTTGACTTGGTTCACTCATAACCACGGAGGGAGCCACCACACCTGGGACCCTTCTGACTAATACGAGTCTTCCTCTCATATTTTTAACGCCATACCGGCATTTGATCTAATTGAAGGAATTTCTCCAACAACATCACACAACCAGTTTGTAAAGAGGCACCCACCAGGACAGAATTGTCTCTGGGTTGTGTCCTAAGCCCTGAGGAGTCACGGAAATCTGTTCCTACGCGACGAAACACGTGTCGGCTGGCTTATGGAACCAATTAACCTACATCAGATTCCTTAAACATCCAGTTGTGGATTGCAGTTGTCGTGATTTAGCTTTACATTGTGAACATTATTGTGATTTGATTACAGTATCTATATACTCGATTTGTGTGTGCGAGGGCATTGTAGTTGTTTTATGTCTTGTAGGTTAGTCTTTTAACCCACAACAGAACGGTTAAGGGGCTTATCCGTTCGCCTTTCCGCATCACATCCCCACCACTAGTTTTTCTATACTCTAACGTTCACTTCAGGCAGTGCGCCCACCCTTACTGATTTCTAAAAACCCCACCAGCAGTATTCTCATGTGATAATACAATACACCTCTTCACACTGTAATCTAACACATTATACACCTAGTGTTAAATAGAAACTACCATTCTTGAAACCATTGACACAGTAAAACCACTTAACCACATATGCACTCACTGATTTCTAGGTCTACACACACATCCACTCATTCACTCATTCACCCATACAATCTTTCGTACATACAGTCACTCATCAATACAAGACCAACATATTACCTCATACACCAATACAGGGACTCACACACCGCCACTCATCCATTGAGTTACTCCTACACCTAGTCAGTTATGTAAAGAATCAATCACACTCCCATTTCCACAACTATACAGTTATACACACAAAACCTTGCTTATTTAAACATAGACTAACATATATTTACTGTGTTTTACAATCACTGATACAAGTACATATTGATAGATATAGTCACTTATGCAATCACAGGCTTTTAGATATAGTCATTTATATATGACAACTCTCACATGCAGCTGCTTACACAACAACAAACATAATGATGTACACATTCAGACAGTTTAGTCAGATACCCATGCATTCACCAAGACACATTTAACCCCTTCGCTGCTAGGCCTTTTCCCCTCCTGTGCTAAGGCTTTTTTTGGCGTTTTGGAGTAGTGCGTGCTTAGGCCCTTGTAACTTTTTGACCACATAAGGTATCCATGCCAAATTTGCGTCCTTTTCTTCCAACATCATGTGGATTCTAAAGGCACCCAGGGTTTGTGGATTCCCTTGGAGGGGTCCCAGAAATTAACCAAAATATAGTGATTTGTTTGTTTTTTTCAGAAAAATGGGAAAAACAGGCTGCAAATGAAAGCCTCTAGGTTTTCCCCTGAAAATGTTATCAAAAAAGGGTTTGTGGGGCTGAAATCCCCATTTTCTCAGCTTTTAGGGAATGACAGTCTTTTGTCAGAGAACCGAAATTTTTCACTCAGTTTTGGCATTTTTCTGGGATATAGCCTATTTTTGCTATTTTTAGAGCTTTCCACCTCCTTCCAGTTAATGGTAGAAATGAGTTTGAAAGCAATAATGGATCCTGGAAAGCTTTACATTTTCGGAAAGTAGACAAAATTCAGAATTCAGAAAGGGGTCATTTGTCTAAATCCATGAAGGTTTCATTATAGAAACTAACAGTTAGATATTGGAATAATTGAAAATTTCTTGAAAAAAACAGCCTTTTGTCTCAACATTTTCACCTATAACTTTTTCTAATTTTGACAGCACTTGGAAAGCAATATACCGTTAAATCCATTAAACCTTCCTGTTGTGGGGATATATAGGACTTGTAGTTTGACCAAGAACCTGACAAACCCAGATCCAAAAACTGAGCAGCAACTTGCAATGGTATTTTTTCATTTACTGGGTATAGAGCACTTTGTCTTGGAAAATGTATACATGGAATAATCTGTATGAAAGACACCTATGTATTTCTGAATTGGGTACAAATTATATAGTTCAGAAACAGTATATAATTGCACATTTTCAAAATTGGGAATACTCATACTAGCATGAGAATTATTGGTCATTTTTCCAAAAGATTTTTTTTTACACAATGTCTTTCATTGAATGGGAGAAATGCATGAAAGCTCAATTGGTAATAACAGTTGATTTACAAATCTGAATTACCCCAAGTGTCCCGATAAAAACGGTACCTCACTTGTGTGGGTCGGCCTTGTGCCTGCGACAGGAAATGGCGCAAAATGCAACGTGGTCACACCTAAATTTTGCAGTTACAAATTGACCCTTTTTTGGCAAAGTGCCTACCTGTAGTTTTTGCACCCTAGCTCTGCCGGCACCTAGGGAAACCTAGCAAACCTATACATTTTTTAAAAGTAGACACCCAGGGAAATTCAGGATGGGGTGACTCGACTGCCTACCACCAGGTTTTGTTACCCAGAATCCCTTGCAAAGCTAAGATTTTGACAAACAAAACACATTTTCCTCACATTTCTGTGGTGGAAAGTTCTGAAATCTGCGTGGATCAACAGATTTCCACCCACCCAGCGTTCCCCCAGGTCTCCCGATAAAAACGGTACCTCACTTGTGTGGGTCGGCCTTGTGCCTACGACAGGAAACGGCGCAAAATGCAACGTGGTCGCACTTCAATTTCCCAGTGAAATCTTGCGCTCTTTGGACAAAGAGACTACCTTTTGTTTTTGAGCCCTAGCTCTGCCGGCACCTAGGGAAACCTAGCAAACCTATATATTTTTGAAAAGTAGACACCCAGGGGAATTCAGGATGGGGTGACTCGACTGCCTATCACCAGGTTTTGTTACCCAGAATCCCTTGCAAAGCTAAGAATTTGACAAAAAAAACACATTTTCCTCACATTTCTGATGTGGAAAGTTCTGGAATCTGCGTGGATCAACAAATTTCCACCCACCCATCGTTCCCCCAGGTCTCCCGATAAAAACGGTACCTCACTTGCGTGGGTAGGCATAGTGGCTGCGACACGAAACAGCGCAAAACGCAACATGGTCGCACCTCAATTTCCCAGTGAAATCTAGCACGTTTTGGACAAAAAGACTACCTTTTGTTTTTGCGCCGTAGATCTGCCAGCACCTAGGGAAACCTAGCACACCTATACATTTTTGAAAACTAGACAACCAGGGGAATTCTGGATGGGGTGACTCGTCTGCCTAGCCCCAGGTTTTGTTACCCAGAATCCCTTGCAAACCTAAAAATTTGACAAAAAAACCACATTTTCCTCACATTTCTGTGGTGGAAAGTTCTGGAATCTGTGTGGATCAACAAATTTCCACCCACCCAGCGTGCCCCCAGGTCTCCCGAAAAAAATGGTACCTCACTTGCGTGGGTAGGCATAGTGGCTGCGACATGAAACAGCGCAAAACGCAGCATGGTCGCACCTCAATTTCCCAGTGAAATCTAGCACGTTTTGGACAAAAAAACTACCTTTTGTTTTTGCGCCGTAGCTCTGCCAGCACCTAGGGAAACCTAGCAAACCTATATATTTTTGAAAACTAGACACCCAGGGGAATTCAGGATGGGGTGACTCGTCTGCCTACCCCCAGGTTTTGTTACCCAGAATCCCTTGCAAACTTAAAAATTTGACAAAAAAACACATTTTCCTCACATTTCTGTGGTGGAAAGTTCTGGAATCTGTGTGGATCAACAAATATCCACCCACCCAGCGTGCCCCCAGGTCTCCCAAAAAGAATGGTACCTCACTTGCGTGGGTAGGCATAGTGGCTGCGACATGAATCAGCGCAAAACGCAGCATGGTCGCACCTCAATTTCCCAGTGAAATCTAGCACGTTTTGGACAAAAAGACTACCTTTTGTTTTTGCGCCGTAGCTCTGCCAGCACCTAGGGAAACCTAGCAAACCTATACATTTTTGAAAACTAGACACTCAGGGGAATTTAGGATGGGGTGACTCGTCTGCCTACCCCCAGGTTTTGCTACCCAGAATCCCTTGCAAACCTAAAAATTTGACCAAAAAAACACATTTTCCTCACATTTCTGTCGTGGAAAGTTCTGGAATCTGTGTGGATCAACAAATTTCCACCCACCCAGCGTGCCCCCAGGTCTCCCGAAAAAAATGGTACCTCACTTGCGTGGGTAGGCATAGTGGCTGCGACATGAAACAGCACAATACGCAACATGGCTGCACCTCAATTTCCCAGTGAAATCTAGCACGTTTTGGACAAAAAGACTACCTTTTGTTTTTGCACCGTAGCTCTGCCAGCATCTAGGGAAACCTAGTAAACCTATACATTTTTGAAAACTAGACACCCAGGGGAATTTAGGATGGGGTGACTCGTCTGCCTACCCCCACGTTTTGGTTCCAGAATCCCTTGCAAATCTAAAAATTTGACAAAAAAAACACATTTTCCTCACATTTCTGTGGTGGAAAGTTCTGGAATCTGCGTGGAACAACAAATTTTTACCCACCCAGCGATCCCCCAGGTCTCCCGAAAAAAATGGTACCTCACTTGCGTGGGTAGGCATAGTGGCTGCGACATGAAACAGCGCAAAATGCAACATGGTCGCACCTCAATTTCCCAGTAAAATCTAGCACGTTTTGGACAAAAAGTCTACCTTTTGTTTTTGCGCCGTAGCTCTGCCAACACCTAGGGAAACCTAGCACACCTATACATTTTTGAAAACTAGACACCCAGGGAAATTCAGGATGGGGTGACTCATCTGCCTACCCCCAGGTTTTGTTACCCAGAGTCCCTTGCAAACCTAAAAATTTGACAAACACAAACACATTTTCCTCACATTTCTGTGGTGTAAAGTTCTGGACTCTGCGTGGATCAACAAATTTCCACCCACCCAGCGTTCCCCCAGGTCTCCTGAAAAAAATGGTACCTCACTTGCGTGGGTAGGCATAGTGGCTGCGACATGAAACAGAGCAAAACGCAACATGGTTGCATCTCAATTTCCCAGTGATATCTACACGTTTTGGACAAAAAGACTACCTTTTGTTTTTGCGCCGTAGCTCTGCCAGCACCTAGGAAAACCTAGCACACCTATACATTTTTGAAAACTAGACAGCCAGGGAAATTTAGGATGGGGTGACTCGACTGCCTCCCACCAGGTTCTGTTGCCCAGAATCCCTTGCAAACCGAAAAATTTGACCAAAAAAACACATTTTCATCACATTTCTGTGGTGGAAAGTTCTGGAATCTGCGTGGATCCACAAAATTCCACCCACCCAGCGTTCCCCTAGGTCTCCTGAAAAAAATGGTACCTCACTTGCGTGGATAGACATAGTGGCTGCAACAGGAAATGGTTCAAATCGTATGGTGGTGAATTTACATTACCCTATTGCAAAACTACCTTTTATTTGTGGTGGGGGATCTGAGTTTGTGGCCCGGGGCTCGGTGGTATTCTTTGCAAAGTAGCAAACCCAAACAGTTCTGAAAACTAGACACCCGGGGGAGTCCAGGGAGGTATGGCATGCGTGGGTACCCCAATGTTTTCCTACCCAGAACTCCTTGCAAACCTTAAAATTTGGTAAAAATAGCACTTTTCCAAACTTTTTGGCGTGGGGTCGCCGTGCCAGCAAAAATGTCCTACCACCCAGCGTTCCCCTTGTTCTCCCGAGTAAAAAGATACCTCACTTGTGTGGGTGCCCCAAAGCAGAACACGCCAAAAATGAATTTTGAAAAAAGTTGTATTTAGTAGTATTTAAGTTTTACAAATTAAGCCCCCCAGCCTGAGTCACATGCCTTGGGCCCACCCACACAAGTGAGGTGTCATTTTACTTGGGAGAACAAGGGAAACGCTGGGTGGTAGGACATTTGTGCCGGCAGCGAGATCCCACCCAAAAAAGTACGGAAAAGTGGGTTTTTTGACCAAAATTTAAGGTTTGCAGGGGTTTCTGGGTAGGAAAACATTGGGGGACCCACGCATGCCATACCTCCCTGGACTCCCCCGGGTGTCTAGTTCTCAGAACTGTTTGAGTTTGGTAGTTTGCAAAGATGCCCGCCAAGCCCCGGGCCAAAAGCTCAGGTGACCCCCTCAAAAAATAAGATTGTTTGGCTAAAGGAAATATTTTGGTCTCCACAGTAAGAATTGGGCCTTTTCCTAAAGCAGCCACTATGCCTACCCACGCAAGTGAGGTACCATTTTTATAGGGAGACCTTGGGGAACGCTGGGTGGGAGGTAATTTGTGTGAGCCCAGTGATGCCACGCTTTCCCACACTAAAACGTGTGAAAAAACTGTTTTTTTCCAGCTAAAAATGAGGTTTGCAAGGGATTCTGGGTAAAGGAACATTGGAGGATCCACGCAAGCCATACCTCCTTGGAAGCCCCCGGGTGTCTACTTTTCAGAAATGTGTGGGTTTGGTAGGTTTCCCTAGATGGCTGTCTCGCACAGGGCCAAAAACCCAGGTAACCCCTCTTGCAAAAGCTAGTGGACTTGACATTGTCACCATTGTCAAATTCACCAGCTTTTGCAAGAGGGGTTACCTGGGTTTCTGGCCCATGCGAGACAGCCATATATGGAAACCTACCAAACCCACACATTTCTGAAAAGTAGACACCCGGGGGCTTCCAAGGAGGTATAGCTTGCGTGGATCCTCCAACGTTCCTTTACCCAGAATCCCTTACAAACTTCATTTTTAGCTGGAAAAAATAGATTTTTTCACACGTTTTAGTGTGGGAAAGCGTGGCATCACTGGGCTCACACAAATTACCTCCCACCCAGCGTGCCCCCAGGTCTCCCAATAAAAACGGTACCTCACTTGCGTGGGTAGCCATAGTGGCTGCAACAGGAAAAGGTCCAAATCGTACGGTGGTGAATTCAAAATACCCTGAAGCAATATAACTTTGATTTTGGGGGGGGCACCTGAGTTTTTGGCCCGGGGCTGGGTGGTATTCTTTGGAAAGTAGCAAACCCAAACAGTTCTGAAAACTAGACACCCGGGAGAGTCCAGGGAGGTATGGCATGCGTGGGTCCCCCAATGTTTTCCTACCCAGAACTCCTTGCAAACCTTAAAATTAGGTAAAAATAGCCCTTTCCAAACTTTTTGCCGTGGGATCGCCGTGCCGGCAAAAATATCCTACCACCCAGCGTTCCCCTTGTTCTCCCGAGTAAAAGGATACCTCACTTGTGTTGGTGCCCCAAAGCAGAACACGCCAAAAATGAATTTTGAAAAAAGTAGTATATAAGTTTTACAAATTAAGCCCCCCAGCCTGAGTCACATGCCTTGGTCCCACCCACACAAGTGAGGTATCATTTTATTCGGGAGAACAAGGGAAACGCTGGGTGGTAGGACATTTGTGCCGGCAGCGAGATTCCACCCAAAAAAGTATGGAAAGGTGGGTTTTTTGACCAAAATTTAAGGTTTGCAGGGGTTTCTGGGTAGGAAAACATTGGGGGACCCACGCATGCCATACCTCCCTGGACTCCCCCGGGTGTCTAGTTCTCAGAACTGTTTGGGTTTGGTAGTTTGCAAAGATGCCCGCCAAGCCCCGGGCCAAAAGCTCAGGTGACCCCCTCAAAAAATCAGATTGTTTGGCTAAAGGAAATTTTTTGGTCTCCACAGTAAGAATTGGGCCTTTTCCTAAAGCAGCCACTATGCCTACCCACGCAAGTGAGGTACCATTTTTATCGGGAGACCTTGGGGAACGCTGGGTGGGAGGTAATTTGTGTGAGCCCAGTGATGTCACGCTTTCCCACACTAAAACGTGTGAAAAAACTGATTTTTTCCAGCTAAAAATGAGGTTTGCAAGGGATTCTGGGTAAAGGAACGTTGGAGGATCCACGCAAGCCATACCTCCTTGGAAGACCCCGGGTGTCTACTTTTCAGAAATGTGTGGGTTTGGTAGGTTTCCCTAGATGGCTGTCTCGCACAGGGCCAAAAACCCAGGTAATCCCTCTTGCAAAAGCTAGTGGACTTGACATTGTCACCATTGTCAAATTCACCAGCTTTTGCAAGAGGGGTTACCTGGGTTTCTGGCCCTGTGCGAGACAGCCATCTATGGAAACCTACCAAACCCACACATTTCTGAAAAGTAGACACCCGGGGGCTTCCAAGGAGGTATGGCTTGCGTGGATCCTCCAAAGTTCCTTTACCCAGAATCCCTTGCAAACCTCATTTTTAGCTGGAAAAAAATCATTTTTTTCACACGTTTTAGTGTGGGAAAGCGTGGCATCACTGGGCTCACACAAATTGCCTCTCACCCAGCATGCCCCCAGGTCTCCTGATAAAAACGGTACCTCACTTGCATGGGTAGCCATAGTGGCTGCAACAGGAAACGGTCCAAATCGTACGGTGGTGAATTCAAAATACCGTGAAGCAATATAACTTTGTTTTTGGGGGGGGCACCTGAGTTTTTGGCCCGGGGCTGGGTGGTATTCTTTGGAAAGTAGCAAACTCAAACAGTTCTGAAAACTATACACCCTGGAGAGTCCATGAGGTATGGCATGCGTGGGTCCCCCAATGTTTTCCTACCCAGAACTCCTTGCAAACCTTAAAATTAGGTAAAAAGAGCACTTTTCCAAACTTTTTGGCGTGGGATCGCCGTGCCGGCAAAAATGTCCTACCAACCAGCGTTCCCCTTGTTCTTCTGAGTAAAAGGATACCTCACTTGTATGGGTGCCCCAAAGCAGAACACGCCAAAAATTAATTTTGAAAAAAGTAGTATTTAGTAGTATTTAAGTTTTACAAATTAAGCCCCCCAGCCTGAGTCACATGCCTTGGGCCCACCCACACAAGTGAGGTATCATTTTACTCGGGAGAACAAGGGAAACGCTGGGTGGTAGGACATTTGTGCCGGCAGCGAGATCCCACCCAAAAAAGTACGGAAAAGTGGTGTTTTTGACCAACATTTAAGGTTTGCAGGGGTTTCTGGGTAGGAAAACATTGGGGAACCCACGCATGCCATACCTCCCTGGACTCCCCCGGGTGTCTAGTTCTCAGAACTGTTTGGGTTTGGTAGTTTGCAAAGATGCCCGCCAAGCCCCGGGCCAAAAGCTCAGGTGACCCCCTCAAAAAATAAGATTGTTTGGCTAAAGGAAATGTTTTGGTCTCCACAGTAAGAATTGGGCCTTTTCCTAAAGCAGCCACTATGCCTACCCACGCAAGTGAGGTACCATTTTTATCGGGAGACCTTGGGGAACGTTGGGTGGAAGGTAATTTGTGTGAGCCCAGTGATGCCACGCTTTCCCACACTAAAACGTGTGAAAAAACTGATTTTTTCCAGCTAAAAATGTGGTTTGCAAGGGATTCTGGGTAAAGGAACGTTAGAGGATCCACGCAAGCCATACCTCCTTGGAAGCCCCCGGGTGTCTACTTTTCAGAAATGTGTGGGTTTGGTAGGTTTCCCTAGATGGCTGTCTCGCACGGGGCCAAAAACCCAGGTAACCCCTCTTGCAAAAGCTAGTGGACTTGACATTGTCACCATTGTCAAATTCACCAGCTTTTGCAAGAGGGGTTACCTGGGTTTCTGGCCCCGTGCGAGACAGCCATCTATGGAAACCTACCAAACCCACACATTTCTGAAAAGTAGACACCCGGGGGCTTCCAAGGAGGTATGGCTTGCGTGGATCCTCTAACGTTCCTTTACCCAGAATCCCTTGCAAACCTCATTTTTAGCTGGAAAAAATCAACATTTTCACACGTTTTAGTGTGGGAAAGCGTGGCATCACTGGGCTCACACAAATTACCTCCCACCCAGCGTGCCCCCAGGTCTCCCGATAAAAACGGTACCTCACTTGCGTGGGTAGCCATAGTGGCTGCAACAGGAAAAGGTCCAAATCGTACGGTGGTGAATTCAAAATACCCTGAAGCAATATAACTTTGATTTTGGGGGGGAGGTTCCTGAGTTTTTGGCCCGGGGCTGGGTGGTATTCTTTGGAAAGTAGCAAACCCAAACAGTTCTGAAAACTAGACACCCGGGAGAGTCCAGGAAGGTATGGCATGCGTGGGTCCCCCAATGTTTTCCTACCCAGAACTCCTTGCAAACCTTAAAATTAGGTAAAAATAGCACTTTTCCAAACTTTTTAGCGTGGGATCGCCGTGCCGGCAAAAATGTCCTACCACCCAGCGTTCCCCTTGATCTCCCGAGTAAAAGGATACCACACGTTAACAGAGTTACTCAAAAGTAAAACATTCAAGCACGGCTATCTATTCCTCAAAGACACACACATACAGGTTGGATTTGGCACGAGGGCTAGTGATGGTTCAGTACATAACATTTTATTAATAAGATATTTCAAAAAAATGAAATGCTCTGTCAATAAATAAATGCATAAAAACCGAACCAGTGACTCGCAACTCGTGAGCTGTAAAGCCATGACAAGGCACCAACCGTTTTACAGGCCATTCACGCACCTTTCATACCTGATACAAATCAGACCATTGACACCATCCGAATGGAAAAGCAACACATAACAACAATCACAATAAGGGACAAGGTACACCCTACTGCAGAAAGAGAAAGAAAACAATTATTACTGCACACCCATCTAATCCGCAAGCACACACCCATACTGGTTGGATTTGGCACGAGGGTGAGTGATGATTCAGTACATACAATTGTATATGCAAGTAATTTCACAAAAATGAAATACACTGCGTATAATTGAAAGTATGATAAACTGAACCACTGACTCACAGCTCGTGAGCTGTAAAGCCACGTCAAGGCACCAACCTCTTTACAGGCCATTCATACACCTTTCGTACGCGTGACACATACAAAACATTCACACCGCCAGCCGCGGACCCATCACATTTCAACACTCACACCAGCAAACAGCGCCATTCAAGGGCCCATCACTTTCACATGCCCACATTTCTGACACTGCAACTACACAAAATGATGGACTGTGTGGAGTGTCACTCAACTAGCAGTGTGTGTAGTGACCAACAGAAAGTAACTACTCACTCACCGCCTGCCGAGCGCCAGTCCACCCACACCACCATCTAAGCACCAGACCATGCACACCGCCAGCCAAACACCAGTCAGCGCACACCGACAGCCAAGTACCACTCCACACACACCACCAGCCAAGCATCACTCAACGCACACCACCAGCCAAGCGCCACTCCACAAACACAACACCAGCCAAGCACCACTCCGTGCACAGACAGCCAAGTACCACTCCATGCACACCATCCAGCCAAGCGCCACTCCACACACACTGCCAGCCAAGCACCACTCCGTGCACAGACAGCCAAGTACCACTCCATGCACACCACCACTCAAGCGCCCCTCCACACACACCACCAGCCAAGCGCCACTCCACAAACACAACACCAGCCAAGCACCACTCCACAAACACAACACCAGCCAAGCTCCACTCCACGCACACCACCAGCCAAGCGCCACTCCACACACACGACCAGCCAAGCGCCACTCAACACACACCACCAGCCAAGCGCAACTCCACACACACCGCCAGCCAAGCACCCCTCCACGAACACCACCAGCCAAAGACAAATCCAAACACAACACCAGGCAAGCGCAAGAGCACGCACACCGCCAACCAAACACCAGACCACGCACACTCCTTTCCTCCTTCCGCAAACCTCTTCGGCAACAGACTCTACATCTCCGACTGGGAAAGTCTTTTGAGGTTGTAGGAGGAATTGTATCAGGAAAGTGTCGATCTTTCAATCTGGCAGCATCCTCCACCACTCCAACTCTAGGAACACTTGCCTGTTCCACTAAAACAAGGCTGCCTATTACAGACTCCTGAAACTTTACAAAAGTCATCTTTGACTGGGGACAAGATTTCTGGAACACAACAAAAGCATTAAAGGTTGCCAAGTGGAAAAGATGGATAGCCAACTTCTTGTACCAAATGTAAGCCTTACGAAGAGCAGCATACGGTTCCAACCTCTGATCTACTCTGTCAACACCACCCATGTACTTATTGTAGTACAGTATGCACACAGGTTTGCGCACTTCTGCAACCTGACCCCAAACAGTCACCGGTTCAGTGCTTTCATCATGTATTGTAGTCAACATGTAGACATCTCTCCTGTCTGAAAACTTCACAGCTAGAAGCTCCTCACAACGCAATGCACTGCACTGTCCCCGAGCAAGCTTTCGACAAACAAGTTCTTTTGGGAAACCTTTACGGTTTGAGCGGATTGTGCCACAAGCAACTTTGGCCAATTCCCTGAACAACCGCACACCAGTGTAGAAGTTATCGACATACAAATAAAGGCCTTTGTTAAACAATCCACGACCAAGTTCCCACACAATTTTCTCAGTCACTCCAAAAGTCAACGGACAACCAGGGGGGTTAATCCTGGATTCCTTACCAGTGTACACCCTGAAATTAGAGACATATCCAGTCTCACTGTCACACAGCATATACAGTTTGATTCCATAGCGTGCCCTCTTACTAGGAATGTATTGCCGAAATACCAAGCGGCCCTTGAACAACAGCAAAGACTCATCCACTGCAATTTCTTTCCCAGGATAAAAGATCTCAGAAAATCGATCAACCAAATGATCAATGACAGGCCGAATCTTGAAAAGACGGTCACAATCAGGGTGATCTCGTGGCAAAGCAAGACTATTGTCAACAAAATGCATCATCTGCAGCAGAAGCAAATACCTATCACAACTCATGACTGCGGAAATATAGCTGTTGCCATCAAGGGACTAGTAGACCAATATGAAGCCATTGATGGTTTCCTAAGCAAGCCCATCAAAAGAGTTAAACCCAAAAACTTTTTCATCTCCTCTAAATTTGTGGGAGTCCACCGGGTAGCTCTAGCGTGGGGCTTAAGGCTGGCACTGTTCACCCTCAAAAAAATTTCAGCATACAAATTAGTCTGCTGTACAATCTCTGCCAAAAACACATCATCCATAAACAACTTGAAAAAATCAATAGGCAAAAAGTTTCCAGTGTTCACCCTACACCCTGGAACACCAGTAAATTCAGGCAATGCCGGCTGCACCATGCCTGGTGCAACCCAGAGGTCAGAACTTTCATCGTCAAGTCTTGTAGCCGCAGGCTGCCGCCCAGCTGCCTCTTGTCTCACTACACCAACTGGAAGTCTAGCAGCCCCAGGCAGCAGCCCAGATGTCTCTTGCCGCACTCTTGGCACAGCAATGTCCTCCGCAACCACAGGCACAGCAATGTCCTCCCCAACCACAAGCACAGCAATGTCCTCCCCAACCACAGGCACATCATCCACACCAAAAGTAGCTTCATCAGCACTCAAAGTGTCTTCATCATCAGATGAAGCCATGTGTAGAGAAAACTCACTACCTGAATCTTCACCTCCCACCTCTGGCTCAGAATCAGAGTCAGACTCTGGACCATGGTCAGAGGAAGAATCAAAAAGCATTCCAACAACTTGCTGAGCAGTAATCCGGCGGCTAGCCATTATCCTTACAAATAAAGGAGTCTGCACAAACAATTCAACAACTCCAACACTGCGCAAAGTAAGATAAAAAATGTAAGACTTTTTCACAAAAAACTATATTTAGAAAAAATATACAATTCACTTACAAGACACAACTACACTCACCAGCACCTACTCTGCAAAGACACAGCAAATAGGCAATGATATCCCACTAGAAAGAAGAAAAAAAACCTTACATCTACAGAAGGACACATCAAAAACAAATGCAAAACATGTTTTACAATCACAACAAACAGAAACCAAACATACTCGTATTACTACACACTTTGCAAAATAAACAATTACATTACAATTGAACAAAAAAAGTCTCTTACCAAACACATGCAACTACAGAAACAGCAGAACAACAGAACCACCAGTAACAGAACCGCACACTGCAACAATCTAAAGAGAAAAAAAACAATACACATTAGAAGAAACAAAAACAACACACATTACAACAGGCTATGTCACAAACGGGGTGTCTGTCCCCAAGGGGGGAAGATTATGAATCATTATAAACGTGGCCCCCTGGAAGTAACCCTACGGAGGGCAGAGAGGCCAAATAAAGACACGGCAGAACATACTGAAAACAAATGGGCCCAAGGAAGCAACCCTTGGCCAAGGGGTCGCTCCCTATAAAAAACAAAAACCTGGAGTATAGTGGGCTTTTCTATCCCCCCCCCCCCGGGACCAGAAACTGTAAAAAAAAACAGTCACTCCGCCCCCAGGGGGGGGGGGCAGAATAGTCTACAATATTTATAATGCCCCCTGGAAGCGACCCTTGCCCAAGGGGTCGCTTCCTTTATAAATATACTAAAATCTCTGGTGTCTAGTGGGCTTTTCTACCACCCCTGGGTCCAGATGTGGCCCAAAAAATGGCTGACCTGCCTCCAGCGGGGGCAGACAAGTCTAAAAAAAATTATGGGCCACTACGAAGCGACCCTTCCCCAAGGGGTCGGTTCCTTTACAATTATAAATAAATCCCTGGTGTCTAGTGGGCTTTTCTGCCCCCCCTGGGTCCAGATCACGCGCTAACATGGGCGATCTGCCCCCAGGGGGGGTAGAAAAGTCTACACTACATTTTGATGGCCCTGAAAGCGACCCTTGCCCAAGGGGTCGCTTCCTTTACGAATAAAAACACAATCCCTGGTGTCTAGTGGGCTTTCCTGCCCCCCCTGGGTCCAGATTCCCGAGTAAAACAGTTGCTCTGCCCCCAGGGGGGGCAGAAAAGTCTAAGCAAATAAAAAATGCCCCAGGAAGCGACCCTTTCCCAAGGGGTCGCTTCCTTTTATAAAAAAAAAACAATCCCTGGTGTCTAGTGGGCTTTTCTGCCCCCCCTGGGTCGAGATCGCTCGCTAAAACGAGCGATCTCGGCCCAGGGGGGGCAGAAAAGTCTGAACAACAAAATTATGGCCCTAGGAAGCGACCCTTGCCCAAGGGGTCGCTTCCTTTTCTGAAAAAAACCATCCCTGGTGTCTAGTGGGGCATTACTGGTGCAGGATCGCGACGCTGTGCGCGATCCTGAACCAGGAATGCCCTGCATTGGGACATCAGGGGAGAGGAAACAGTGTTTCCTCCCCCCTGATGCCTCAAGGCACCGAGTAATGGCCCCCCCACCCCACCGGAGAGCAGGAAACAGGCCTACCTGCTCGACGCGCTGAAAGCAAATGGCTTCGAGCGCGTCTGGCACTTCCTGATGACGTCGGCGTGCGCAACAGCGCGCTGACGTCACCAGGAAGTGCGGGGGGAGCAGCGCGAAGTCTTACGCTGCCAACCCCTCAAAAACAAACACGATCGGAGCCCCAGGGGGGGAGCGACAGTGCTCCCCTCGAGGGCTGTACTGATGACGGAGCGGTTCCGTCATCAGCACAGCCCAACCGATGCTGATGACGGAACCGCTCCGTCATCAGCATCGAAGGGGTTAATTACTCACTCATGCAGTCAGTCATGCACCTACTAAATCCTTCATCCAGACACTCATAGATACACTTACTCTTCAATATGTAAAACATATTTTAACTTTACAGAAACACACTGACACTGGATGATGTCATCAGTGATGTCATCAGTGATGTAATTTGAGATGTCATCAGGGATGTCATCAGTGATGTCATTTGAGATGTCATCAGTGACGTCATCAGTGAAGTCACTAACCATGTCATGAATGATGTAATATGTGACATCATCAGCAGTGCATTGCGGGCGCGCGAGTTATAGTGAGTCCAACTAACTATAACGTGGGAATTTCATTGGTTTTATGTCAGTAAAATTTCCAGGTAACTATAACTGGTGTGAAACTATGGTTTTTTCAGTAAATAGGTTTTTTAAATGCTAATTCCTAACTATAACTGGTCTGAAACCTATGGTTTTTTCAGTGAATTTCAATGTTTTTTTAAAAACTAATTCCTAACTATAACGTTTGTGAAACCTATGGTTTTTTCAGTGAATTTCATAGTTTTTATAAAAGCTAATTCCTTTGTATATCGACTTTGTAACCTTAGTTTTTTTTTATTAGCTGTTTTTGACAACAATTAATTATATTTTTTTTGTAAAAAAAATTATTTGTTCAATGTATATTTTTTAAAAAACAAAATTTCCTTGGTGCGCTCACGGTGCGGGCACCGGCGCGCTCACCGGTGCGCTCACCCGAGAGCGCACCCGGAAGCGTTATTTCCCCGTGCGTAAAAAAAGATCGCAAAACGTCATTTAGGTGCTCCGCTTAAGTCCCCCCGGAAGCACATCTGGAAGCGCCCACGTTCGCGCCGCATACGCGCCCCGGAAGCGCTCCAGAGCGCGCAGCGTAAGCGTAACAAGTCATATGACCTTGAAATAACTCTTTTCATTGGTTCCTAACTTTTTTTTTTACAAAGACTGAAATCCCCACCCATTTCCTTCACTTCCTTCACTTTTGTGGGTGCAAGACCTGCTTTTGTCACCTGTGTCATATTTACTTCTTTTATCATGGCTGGAAGAGCATCCAGCAGCAGTGATGAGACTGATGGTTTCATTGATGAGGAGGTTCCTAAACGAACTGTGAAGGAACATTTCATTTGGAAACTTTTCAAAATTCCAGAGGGGGAGAAGAAGGTAAATGCTCCAAAGGTGGAGTGTCAAATATGCCACACCACCTTATCGAGAGGAAATCCCAGAAAAAAATACAGCTTCGGGAACTGGACGAGGATACGCCACGTGTGAAGGAAACATCCCCAGAACTATGCACGGGAGAGTGTCAGGGCTCTGGCACGAGAGGCTCCCAGGGATGGTGGCTCTACTTCTACCGGTGGAGCAACACCTTCTGTGCGTCGGCGTAAGCAGGAGATGATACCAAATATTCAGCCTGCTTTTAATCAGGCTATAATAAAATGCCGAAAATGTGACCATCTTCTTTGCTATGGGGAGCAAAATGTTACACTCATGGTTCGAGCTCTCGAGAACCACCGCTGCCATCCCCAGGCCTAATTTGAATTTTTTTTTTGGGCTCCTGTTGAGCTGTTTCCAGTTCCCTGTTTTTGTTTTTGTTAAAAAAAAGAAGAAAAACAAAAGTTCTTTTCAGAGCTACCTCCAATTCTCATCAAAGAGCTGTGATCTTAAAAAAATGAAAAAGAACTACCTCCAATGTATTAAAAAATGCTACATTTGTAAAGAAGTCTGTCATTGTTTTTTCTCCAGGGTACGCTCCCCGGTACACGCACCGGGGCACGTACCGGGCGCTCCCCTCGCGAAAATCTTTTTTTTTTTTTTTTATGCTGCGGGGCCCTTTTATGACCCCCACATCAAACCTAGGGGGTGAGGGGGTTCTACCCTGCCCCCTTTTGGTTATTTCCCCCTTTGTTTTGGCACCTCTTGTGTATCGATCCTACCGAGACACAAGATGGCGGCCGCTCCGGTCTGTTTGGAATGTTGACAGACACCCGTGAACCAATCAGCTTTCTGCTCGCGTACTCGCGTTACGAGTACGGTACGCGCCCCGGTGCGCGTACCGGTGCGCGCTTATAGATATATATATTTTTTTTAACCTAAATTACTTAAAATTCACTGGAGCACATATCTTGAGACATAGCAAAGGCACATCGGGCTACCAGTCCCTACAATTTTGCCAAGTTTCATGGAAATCCATTCAGCCGTTCGGGCTAAAAGTGAGTCCAACCGCCCTATGGAAATTAACATGGGGAAAACACGTTTTGGGACCCCCCTTTTATCTCAGCCCCCACTTGACGAATCACCCCGAAACTTTCAGGGAAGGAGCGGAGCGCAGCGAGGCAAATTTGAGGAAAATACAGGCAGATTCCTCAATCGACGCCAGAGTTATTCTCAATAGAATGTTGCAGATTTCCTATGGAAAACAATCCTAACTATAACTACCTACTGGCGACCGCCAGTAAGTAGATATATATATATATATATATATAGATATATTACCTACTGGCGGTCGCCAGTAGGTATATATAGTTAGGATTTTTTCTCTATGGGATTTTTGAAAATTCTATGTCTAATAACTTTGGCGTTCGTGGACGGAATTGGCTGCAATTTTCAGGAAAATGGAACATTTTGTTTCTGAGCAGCCCCTGAAAATTTGGGGGGGGGGTTTGTCAAGGGGGGGCCGAGAAAAAAGGGGGGTCCCAAAACGTGTTTTTAACATTGAGTTTTCCATAGGGCGGTTGCCTTTGCTAGGACTCAATATATGTGCTCCAGTGGATTTTGAGAAATTAACGTTCAAAAAAAGATATATATCTGTAACAGCGGACCAGGCAGCGCTCCAGTTCGCGTACTTTTCGCGTTACGGAGCTTTGTGAAGCGAAGCTGATTGGTTCTCCGGGGTCTGTAAACATTCCAAATAGTCCGTAGCAGCCGCCATCTTGTCTCTCTGTAGGATCAAGAGACAAGAGGAGGCCAAAGCGAAGGGGCAAATGACCATAAGGGGGCATAGTAGATCCTCCCTGACCCTCTAGGTTTGATGTGGAGGTTTTAAAAGGGCCCGCGGGGCAAAAAAATAAAAATAAAAATAATAATAATCGAACGGCTGAATGGATTTGCACGAAACTTGGCAAAATTGTAGGGACTGGTAGCCCGATGTGCCTTTGCTAGGTCTCAATATATGTGCTCCAGTGGATTTTGAGAAATTAACGTTCAAAAAAAGATATATATCTGTAACAGCGCGCCGCTTCGCGTACTTTTCGCGTATCTGTAACAGCGCTCCGCTTCGCGGAGATAATATTATCTCTGTATTACCTAGCTGTTGCTAACACCAGTTAGCGACCGCTAGTAGGAGATAGCGACCATCTTGGGCCCCACTTTGCATGTCAGTGATATTTATCACTAATGACATGCAAAGTGGGCATGCCAAGATGTTAGCGACTGGAAACAGTCGATAACATCGCTATCTCCTATTACCAACTTTTGGAGATATTCGCGCTAAGCGCGAATATCTCCAAAAGCTACCACCTGCCCTGAGCAGTTCTTAGCCATGTTATCCAATGGGAGGTGGATAACATGGCTAAGAGCATTAGCTCGGTAATGCATGAATATCGCTGACTTTTCAGCGATATTAATGCATTGCGGTCGTTTTTTATCGCATTTGCGATAAACCTTGATAATAGCAAGGTTTATCTGCGATAATTTCTGACGATGCTTAGCGGTAAAAAATTCGTTGCTAAGCATCGTTAGGGATAAATATCGCTTAACTTTGGTAATATGCCCCAACGTCTGTTAACGTTCGATTCGAAGGAAATCAGGAAGTGTTGAAAAACATTGTCTGCGCCATCTTGCCTTTTTTCAAATGCCACACTTTTGTTGTGCACGGCAGTCATTTTAGATGCCTTGACCAGACCCACTCTCTGCACGCTGTCGATCCTTAGCATGGCTCCCCACCCTCGCAAGCATCTCCCCAGGCACTGGTCACCCCCGCTCCCTGTCTTATGCATGGGTAATAAACCTCCCCCCATCTGCGCTGCTCTTCTCTGAGAATCACACCCTGTGCCCGCCCGACACCTCCCTTTCGCCCTATTCACTACCGCACCCTCTGACACTCCTTTTCCTCTGTGTCCGATTGTCCAGGCCGGTCCTAGGCTATCAGCTAGCCCTGCAGATGTAGTTTATGGCCCTAGCTGTAAAGAATCACCCCTCTTCAAAGGAGTTATAGTAGATCAAGGCCCACACTCGATGAGATCCGTCACAGCACACGCGTTCCTACTATCTGAAAACCATCCTGTATTGTGATTGGGGAGGGGACCGAGCCTGAAGCGGAAGATTCCAGGGATGACTCTTTGTACATCAAAGTTTTTACAATTATGTGTCACATTAAAAATATATAGCACTCCAACAAAGTAGTAGGATTATAAAACTTTAATAACTTATAAATATATACAACAAAACAAAAACAGTAAAAACATTTAAACATTTTTAGGGAAAAAGAAGGAAGTAGCCGTCGGTTGTGCGAATAGTCCCAACGCAGTACAACGCCCAGATTTCTGGACGGCACCCAGGTGATGTTGCCTGGGTGCCGCACTGATTTCGGTATCCGGCGTGGGGCGTCGCGGGGGGTGGGTCATCAGTAGCGGTCTGTTGTGCGAATAGTTCCAAGGCAGCAGAACGATGGCACCAAGGTGATGTCCAGTAAGTTGCCACACTGGTTTTGGTATCCTACAATGCTGCTCCGAATAACGGCGTGGGGCGCCCCGGGGGGGGGGAGGCGGCGTGAACGGGCCTCTCCAGGTGGAGTCTTGTCTCTTGTAGTGGGGCGCCCCTTTACCGTTTCAGTTGCCATTCCGTCCGCTTTTGGTCCACTGTGTCAAAAGCCGCAATTCAGCTGAGTTGCGCCCACTCTTGCGGTGCAGCGATAGGCGGCTGTCACAGGACTCTCAAAATGGCGGCAGGCTCTTTCCTTTTTGGGCCTGGTCCACTGAAATGGCCCTGGGACACCTTGGAAATCGGACGCTTGTCGGCTAGGTCTTGGACCCCATTCTCGAAAGTGTCCCCTCCGCCTTGAGGATTCAACAAAAGTTTTGGGGGCCCCCGACTCCTGCAGGCTTCTGGTGGGGAGCGGCTGCCATGATTGCTCGCGGAATGACCACGACGGAGCCACGAGATGGTGGTGCTTTCATACTGACGCCAGCTTCAGTCTGAAACATCCAGAAACAAGGTGGGGCTTTCATCGTTTGGGAAAAAAAAAAAGTTTTCATCCAATGAAAAGTGTTATTTTTAGGTCATATGATCAAGCCTTCCATCATTAGGAAACCAAAAGTAAAATGAACCAATGAAAAGTTTTATAAACAAGTCACATGACCTGTTATGCGGCATAGGGTATAAAATGCGGAGAAAATACGTTGGCACGTGAGGCGGCGTCAGTAGCGGACCGATGTGCGAATAGGCCGAAGGCAGCACAACGCGCTAAGATCCGGATGGCACCGAGGTGGTGTCCAGCAAGTTGTCGCACTGGTGTGGCCATCCTACAATGCTGAAAGTCGGCGTGGGGCGCCCCGTGAGGCGGCGTCCGTAGCGGACCGATGTGCGAATAGGCCGAAGGCAGCACAACGCGCCAAGATCCGGATGGCACCGAGGTGGTGTCCAGCAAGTTGTCGCACTGGTGTGGACATCCTACAATGCTGAAAGTCGGCGTGGGGCGCCCCGTCAGGCGGCGGCAGTAGCGGACCGATGTGCGAATAGGCCGAAGGCAGCACAACGTGCCAAGATCCGGATGGCACCGAGGTGGTGTCCAGCAAGTTGTCGCACTGGTGTGGCCATCCTACAATGCTGAAAGTCGGCGTGGGGCGCCCCGTTGGCCTGTGAGATGGCGTCAGTAGCGGACCGATGTGCGAATGGGGCCAAAGGCAGCGCAACAATATTTTCTGAATAGAAGACACCACAAGGCGCTGAGATGCCAAGATCCGGATGGCACCGAGGTGGTGTCTAGTAAGTTGCACTGGTGTGGCCATCCTACAATGCTGAAAGTCGGCGTGGGGCGCCCCGTTGGCCTGTGAGATGGCGTCAGTAGCGGACCGATGTGCGAATGGGGCCAAAGGCAGCGCAACAATATTTTTGGAATAGAAGACACCACAAGGCGCTGAGATTCGGTTAGCACCGAGGTGGTGTCTAGCAAGCTATGCAGCTGAGTTGCGTGCGCACTTGCGGCGAATAGGTCGAAGGCAGCACAACAATGTTTTCTGAATAGAAGACACCACAAGGCGCTGAGATTCGGTTACCACCGAGGTGGTGTCTAGCAAGTTGCTGCACTGGTGTGGCCATCCTACAATACTGCTCCGAATAACGGCGTGGGGTGCCCGAAGGGGGGGGGGAGGCGGCGTGAACGGGCCTTCCTAGGTGGAGGCTCGTCTGCTGTAGTGGGGCGCCCCTTTACCGTTTCAGTTGCCATTCAGCTGAGTTTCGGCCGCTCTTGATGCTACAGCGACAGGCGGCTGCAACAGGACTCTCAAAATGGCGGCCTGTTCTTTGGATTTGGGCCTGGTCCACTAAAATGGCCCTGGGACACCTTAGAACTCGGACGCTCGATTTTTTTTTCCTTTCCTCTACATGCAAAAAAAGGTAAATGCCCGGTACGTTATACGCTTCATCTGCCACGATGTACTCTCCAGAGGAACCGAAAAAAAATATAGTTATGGTAACTATACCATGCATCGTCATATGGAGAGGTGGCACCAATTAATTATAGTGCTGCATAAAAGAGAGATTTGGAGGAGAACCCCCGACCTGCCAGTACATTCATCAAAGAAGTGGCACTGACAGCATCAGAGGCAAGGGAAACGGTCCCAAATATTTAGAAGAACTTTGGAAAGATTAAAATGACATGTTTAGATTGTGGCAAATTAATTTCATGTGGACAGATGAGTGTTACTCTATAAATACAGCATATGAACATCATCATAGTCGATGGTTGGTAGAGACATTTTGACTATATCCTGGACCTGCCCGTCCTCGCCCAAAATGGCGGCGGAATAAATGGGACTCGTAACTCCTTGTTGTGTACTGGTTGCAGAACCTTGAAATCACGAGATACGTATGCAGTTTTGAAGCACATGGCGGGCGGGGACGAGTATTTCGACATCCCTATTGATATTAAGTTCTGATGTGTTATTGATTACTGTACTATTGAAAGTTCGAATTAACGTCACCCATGGTACTTGCCCGCAAATGTATATCTAGATAATTTTATTGTAACTGGCCCTGTCGTATTTTAATTATAAAATGTACGTCCACCGATTCCGCAACTGTTAGACACCTTAGTTCTTGCAACCTAATGGCCCGCCCGTTACGTTCCTCTACAGTGTAAATGTCTACTCATCATATACGATTACAGTTTGCTCCGTGGCCGGCCCACGTGGTTATAGGCTCGTATTTGTATAATGAAATTTTCACAATAAAGGTTTTTAAAAGAAAACATGGTAGTAGTATATACATTGGTAAAGTTTTTAATAATAGTCACTGTTTTAGAATCATTAAAAGGCAAGTGAAATAAAGCAGACCAGTTACATGAAGGGTAAAAGGTATAATACGCAGGAACGCAGTAAAGATAAATGGTCAAGGGCTGTTGTGTTTTCTACTCCTGCAACATAAAGTGATCGATAAGAATCTCATATTCAGGCGTATCGGCGACTAAGACAGCAGGTCGACCCTCTTTTGCTCAACGGCTCCGTCATGGGACGAAGAAACGCCCTTTTTCTCGAAAAAAGAATATATTTTACTTGCAGGACAGTTGTAAATTTTCCGGGAAAGTACATTAGCCTGGAACATTATAACATATATTTAAGAAAAAATAATGTTCGGAAGTAATAAAAAGCGTAATTTTTAGGTCATATGACCAAGCCTTTCATCATTAGAATAAGAAAAGTAAAATGAACCAATGAAAAGTTTTATTAACAAGTCACATGACCTGTTATGCTTACGTTACGCGCTGCGCGTCGCGCCCCGGATGACTTCCGGATGCGCTAACGCGGCGCGTCATATGACGCATTACGCGACAACGCAGGTCCAGAATATAGTCAAAATGTCTCCACCAACCAGCGGTCGGAACACAACCCCTTTCAGCAGGCTAAATAGTTCTGTTAAATGACAACAGAAGGGACAGGCAACAAGAACCATCAGTCAAAGAGGGGAGGGCTAGTTCTTCTCTACCGGGTTACATTGGGGCGCTACCGGAACTGATCGAATTGGTAGTCTACAGTGTTTCTGGATGTTTCAGACTGAAGCTGGGGTTAGCATGAGAGCACCAGCATTTCGTAGCTCCGTCGTGGCCATTCCGCGAGCAATCATGGCAGCCGCTCTTTATCGTTATTTTGGGCGGGGTGGGTGGCGGAGCCGAGCTGTATTGCAGCCATCATGGTGTGGAGTTCAGTTCATCTCACTAGTTTCGTATTTGTCATGAGGGGTTGTTCCTAATGTTTCTATTTTAGCGAGGTCAAAAAGAGATCCCATTAGTGGCCTACTGATTTTGCTCGATTCCTTTTGTTTTTTTACACAATTTTTCGTTATCTGCAAAGACTAAACAGAGTATTGCGACTCTGTGTTTGTTTGTAAATAGAGAATGAACCAAAGAGAACCAATTCTAAAACAGTAAATGCTTGGATAACAATCAATCAAATGGAGAGAGAAGCAGGCACGACGTATTACAACGGGGGCAAAGGCCTGCGTTAACTACCTTTCACTATCTGCAAAGAGAGAGTACTCCTAATAGAAATGAGGGGGGGGCAGCATTCAAAGCAGATCAGTGTGCATAAACACGAAAATGTTTTTACTTACCACGTACTTGACATTCGACAGCTTATGATATTTGCTATTAAAAAACCATTGAAATTCACTGAAAAAACCATAGGTTATAGACCATATATAGTTAGGAATTAGCATTTACAAAACCTTGAAAATTCACTGAAAAAACCATAGGTTATAGACCATATATAGTTAGGAATTAGCATTTACAAAACCTTGAAAATTCACTGAAAAAAACCATAGGTTATAGACCATATATCGTTAGGAATTAGCATTTAAAAAACCTTATTTTACCCACACAAAACCATTGAAATTCCATATATAGTTAGTTGCACTAACTATATATCGCGCAACCGCAATTCACTGCTGATGATGTCACATATTACATCATTCATGACATGGTCAGTGACATCACTGATGACATCACTGATGACATCTCAAATGACATCACTGATGACATCACTGATGACATCTCATTTGACATCAATGACCACATCACTGATGATATCATTCATGTGACAATACAATGCATCTCCTCACATTTTAATATAACCTCTGTTTCACCCAGTGTTAAATACAGAGTATAATTTTTGAAACCATTGACACACCAATACTAGTTACTACATACGCACTCACTGATTCCTACGTCTACACACACCTTCACTCATTCACCCATACAATCATTCATACATACAATCACTCATCTTTACAACACTATCATATGCACTCATACACCTATACAGACACTCACAGTCTGCCACTCATCCATGGAGTTACTCACACACCTAGTCAGTCCTGTAAAGAATCAATGACACTTCCATTTTCTTGTCTATACAGTTAAACATAGAGCACCTTACATTTTCAAACATATACTAACACATACTTACCTTCTTATACAATCATTGATACAAGTACACATTGATCTCCACAGAGTCACACACCTCCCAGCCAGCCACACACACACTCAGTCTCCCATACAAATACTTGGACAATCAATCAGTAACCCACATAGTTAATCATATAGCTACTGATCAACACATGCAGCAGTTTACAGAACAACAGACATAATGATGCACAAATTAAGACAGTTTAGTCACTAACCCATGCACTCAGTGAGACACATTTAATCACTCACTCATACATTTAGTCATGCACCTACTAAATCCTTTGTCCAGACACTTATACTTCCACTCATTCTTCAATATGTAAGACACATTTTAACTTTACAGAAACATACAGTCACTGGATGTTGTCATCAGTCATGTCATCAGTGATGTCATTTGAGATGTCATCAGTGATGTCATCAGTGATGTCACTGACCATGTCATGAATGATGTAATATGTGACATCATCAGCAGTGGATTGCGGGTGCGCGATATATAGTTAGTGCAACTAACTATATATGGAATTTCAATGGTTTTGTGTGGGTAAAATAAGGTTTTTTAAATGCTAATTCCTAACGATATATGGTCTATAACCTATGGTTTTTTCAGTGAATTTTCAAGGTTTTGTAAATGCTAATTCCTAACTATATATGGTCTATAACCTATGGTTTTTTCAGTGAATTTTCAAGGTTTTGTAAATGCTAATTCCCAACTATATATGGTCTATAACCTATGGTTTTTTCAGTGAATATATATATATATATATATATGTATATATAGATATATATATATATATATATATATATATATATATCTATATATATATATATATATATATATATTCACTGAAAAAACCATAGGTTTCACACCAGTTATAGTTAGGTGGAAATTTTACTCGCATAAAACCATTGCAATTCCCACGTTATTGTTAGTTGGACTCACTATAACTTGCGCGTGCAATGCACTGCTGATGACGTCACATATTACATCACTCATGATATGGTCAGTGACATCACTCATGACATCACTGATGACATCTCAAATGACATCACTGATGACAACATCATTGTGACAAAGTAGCAGACCTCCTATCAGCATAAAATAACCTTTGACACACACGTTCAAAAATAGAAACTAACATTTTCTTAAAAAAGGAGAAACCAATACCAATTACAACAACTTATTAGGTAATTCCAACATCTACATACACATCCACTCATTCACCAACAGTTCTATATAGTCACTCATGCATGTACTTACTCATCATATGTACTCATACACCTATACATCCTGTTACACACTAATACTCATCCATATAGTTACTCACTCACTAATTCACACATGCAAATAAACTATCAAAAAACCATTTACTTGATTATACTGCTATATACACAGCACTACACATACTTCTACAGAAACGGAAACATATTTACTCTCTTAAACAATCAATTATAAAAACACATACTCACTAACCCACCCATACACACAATTATCCACCCATACAGTCTTCCACACATGCTGTCTTCAAAATACATACAAATAGTGAGTCACTCATTCATGCATCTGTGCTGTAAGTAATATCCCCCACCGAACCATACAGACACTGATACTGATACTCAAAAAAACAACTAATAACCCATATACACACTCATGTAGCTACTCACCAACCCATGCAGCCACTTATACACAAAGTGAGACACAGATACAGATATTTAAATATTTAAACATTACTCGCTAATATATGTATTCACTAAGATACATTTAATAAGTCAGTTAACCAATCAATTTCACACAAAAAAACTATCCATTTAGACATTTATTTACCCATTTATTCTTCCATCAACCTTTAGATATACATATATAAAAAATATTTATTTTTCAGAAAGATACACATTCACTGGATGATGTCATCAGTGATGTCATTTGAGATGTCTTCAGTGATGTCATGAGTGATGTCACTGACCATGTCATGAGTGATGTAATATGTGACGTCATCAGCAGTGCATTGCACGCGCAAGTTATAGTGAGTCCAACTAACTATAACGTGGGAATTGCAATGGTTTTATGCGAGTCAAATTTCCACCTAACTATAACTGGTGTGAAACCTATGGTTTTTTCAGTGAATTTAATAGGTTTTTTAAATGCTAATTCCTAACTATAACTGGTGTGAAACCTATGGTTTTTCAGTGAATATATATATATATATATATATATATATATATATATATATATTCACTGAAAAAACCATAGGTTATAGACCATATATAGTTAGGAATTAGCATTTACAAAACCTTGAAAATTCACTGAAAAAACCATAGGTTATAGACCATATATAGTTAGGAATTAGCATTTACTAAACCTTATTTTACTCACACAAAACCATTGAAATTCCATATATAGTTAGTTGCACTAACTATATATCGCGCACCCGCAATCCACTGCTGATGATGTCACATATTACATCATTCATGACATGGTCAGTGACATCACTGATGACATCACTGATGACATCACTGATGACATCTCAAATGACATCACTGATGACATCACTGATGACATCTCAAATGACATCACTGATGACATCATGACACACCAATACCAGTTACTACATACGCACTCACTGATTCCTACGTCTACACACACATTCACTCATTCACCCATACAATAACTCATACATACAGTCACTTATTATTACAACACTATCATATGCACTCATACACCTATGCAGACAGTCACACACTGCCACTCATCCATGGAGTTACTCACACACCAAGTCAGTCCTGTAAAGAATCAATCACACTTCCATTTCTTCATCTATACAGTTAAACACAGAACACCATACTTCAGTGACATCACTGATGACATCACTAATGACATCTGAAATGACATCACTGATGACATCTCAAATGACATCACTGATGACATCATGACACACCAATACCAGTTACTACATACGCACTCACTGATTCGTACGTCTACACACACATTCACTCATTCACCCATACAATTACTCATACATACAGTCAGTTATTATTAGAACACTATCATATGCACTCATACACCTAGTCAGTCCTGTGAAGAATCAATCACACTTCGATTTCCTCATCTATAGTTAAACACAGAACACCATACTTTTCACACATATACTAACACATACTTACTCTCTTATACAATCACTGATACAAGTACACATTGATATGCACAGAGTCACACACCTCCCAGCCAGCCACACACACACTCAGTCTTCCATACATCCAGTCATTCTTCAATATGTAAAACGTATTTAAACTTTACAAAAACACACAGACACTAGATGATGTCATCAGTGATGTCATTTGAGATGTCATCAGTGATGTCATCAGTGATGTCACTGACCATGTCATGAATGATGTAATATGTGACATCATCAGCAGTGGATTGCGGGTGCGCGATATATAGTTAGTGCAACTAACTATATATGGAATTTCAATGGTTTTGTGTGAGTAAAATAAGGTTTAGTAAATGCTAATTCCTAACTATATATGGTCTATAACCTATGGTTTTTTCAGTGAATTTTCAAGGTTTTGTAAATGCTAATTCCTAACTATATATGGTCTATAACCTATGGTTTTTTCAGTGAATTTCATTGGTTTTTTAACAGCTAATATCTGTAGCTGTAAAATTTATTCTTCTTTAAATCCAAAAATATATTTTATATGTTTATGAATAATTATTTTTTTAAATATTTTTTTTTCTTCGTTCCCGCTTCGCGAATCGGGAACCTTACAGTAAAAAAATGTTCAGAAAAATAAAAAAAAAAGTTCTTTTCAGAACTACCTCCCCGTTATTAAAAAATTGGTACAATATTTGGAACTGTGCCAACCTCTATTTCTCTTAGTTCGCTTCCTAGTTCGCTCGCTGGTACGCGAACTGGAAGCGAACCAAAAACAGTAAGTATAAGGGAAGGAAACACACACTTATGTTAAAAGAAAGACAGCTATAGGGGAGTAAACTAGAGATACTATTACCCATAATCCACTACTGATGATGTCACATATTACATCATTCATGACATGCTCAGTGACATCATCAGCAGAGGATTGCGGGTTTTTTGGCAACATGCCTTATCGACGGTTTAATAACGCTGCCTTTTGCTTTATATAAGTTTTCAAATTGTATGAAATATATACCAATAGGTCTTTATGAACCTTTAGGTAGTGCTTTTGTTCATGAGGTCTGGTCGCTTCCATACACATACAGATGTTTCAAAGATGATCAAGAAGTTTATCTGAATGGAGAGGAATGCACTGAGACGCCAGATCATTCACTAATGTGTAGGCACATACAGTTACACGATTCATGCAACAAACAGCGACCAAATATGGCTTGCGTGATGCAAGGCACGCCAGTTCCTGCTATCATCCCCACGTTCAAGTTGTTGGAAAATGGTAGTTATTTGATGCTCAATAATGAAGATTGTTCTGAGTTAATTAAAAGTATTCCTTTTATCGTAACAGTAAGTGAACGGGTTATTTGCTGCAGAAATGTTCTATTTCCTCCCACACATGAACATAGGGAGTTTTCAATCTGGCCACAAATACCAACCTTGGGACACGTTTCAACAGCATGACAAGAATAAGAGCTCTTTTGTCTCAGAGAGAGGTGGCCTTGAGTTCGGCCCGTGAAACTTTCGTACTTCACATAGCGAACACCCGTACACAGGTTTGCCTTTCAATTTCAGCAACATGTTTCCGACTATCTTTAACGCATCCTCCACAAAATCCCTGGCACACTTTTTTAAAGTTGTTACCAGTGGTCTCGTGACTTCATTTGAGAAAATCTTTGGAGTCATCCCTGCTCCCTTTCATTCCATTTTCTCCACTCTGGTTCGTGGATTGCATTTTTACTTGCATTACCAGCGGACGCTCTTGTACTTTTTTACATTTTTAAATATGGATGTCCCTCCTATGCAACCTCCGACCCTGCAGCTGCTGACACTGTTCCGCAATCGCATGCTAGAATATTATGGCACAATGCCGTTGGCGATATTAAGCACGGCATATGGATTATCTTTTCGGTTCTCCTACTTCACCTGTGTCCAGCCTGTATTTCACTGCCTGACCTGTGATTTCGATTGGGCCATTGATTTGTGTCTCTGCGGACCGGTTTCTCCTGACGTCGACTTTAATCAGCTGATGACTCCTATCATTACTCACGAGTTGATTTGTCCTGGCGAAAGGATTATGGCTGTGGCATTGATGCATGGACTACTTGGTCCCTGGAATTTACTGGCGGCAGCACAGTCTTTCTTGGAACACAGCTTTCTTGAAAACCCACCGAGCTGTCCTCTGATGGTGATAGAGGATCCGGTGCTGGGAGAGCACGTATGTTCTTTTCCGCTTTTAAATTGGATGGCTGAACTGTTTTCGGATGAAGACGGTGACTTCCTGTTGGAGGCTGTTGCAGCTTATTTTGCATACACAGTTATGTCATAGACCTTTTTCATGTTTCATATGCTGAGTACTAGCATTTCATTGACAATTCATTGACTTAATTGTCAAGTTTTTATTATTTACCTTGCCTATTGGCTTAAGACTCGATAAAGTACTTGGCTGTTTTATTTTTCTTTAGCATTGAATTTTCCTAGTTTTTAATGCTTTACCTTGCGGACCGTCCACATATAAACTTGCAATCTGCTCTCATGAGATGGCACTTCTATTATCTTATTCAGTTCGTTTCCGGATCATGAGGAGGTGTCATCTAGGTCCTGGATATCTTTACACCGTGTTAAGTTAGCATGGGCTCATTACCGGTTTAAACGCCATTTTTCCTTTTTTGCAACTTCTGCACACGACATTTAGTTGTTGCTTTAGCTTTCCACCTAGTAGTTCATCGTGGTTTACATGAGAATAATATGTTATTGGTCTACTATCTGCTTTACTTGTTAAACTATATCTGTACAGCGAGTGCTAAAGTTTCAAGAACAACACGGTACAGAATTGTTATGAGGTCTGATCTCCACGACTTCATACTCATAACATAAGTGCAACTTCTGCCAATTCTGGGCATGAGGCGGGTTTTATATTGCTTTGCCGAACACACATACACAACAGTTGATGCGGTTCACATGAAGAGAGAGCTGGTGTATGCTGATGTGATTCCTTCAAATCTAAGACACTAAAGTATGGGCACGCCCTAAACCAACACAAAGAGACCTTCTTAGCAAATAATATAATATGTGTATTAGGGAGGGTGAGATATAAGCAGCCGCGGGCCGTGGAGGGAGTTACGGTGAGGCAGGGAGGCGGGGAGGGGGAGAAGCAGGGTGGAGCCCTCTCTACCTTGCCCCTCCCCCTCCCCGCCTCCCTGCCCCACCGTAACTCCCTCCACGGCCCGCGGCTGCTTATAAGTGTTGCTAACTCTTATTCATTTACAGCATGTTAACATACTGTCACCATTCGCTTTTTATGTACTAGTAACTATGCTGGTAATTTTGCTACTGATAATATGTGTACTTGTATTCTCCACCCTGCTTCTCCCCCTCCCCGCCTCCCTGCCTCACCGTAACTCCCTCCACGGCCCGCGGCTGCTTATAAGTGTTGCTAACTCTTATTCATTTACAGCATGTTAACATACTATCACCATTCACTTTTTATGTACTAGTAACTATGCTGGTAATTTTGCTACTGATAATATGTGTACTTTTATTATCTAAGGTACTACGCCTGAGAAGACGGCATTAGTAAATAAACATTTCAAATACACATGTGTTCTTCTTAACTCCATGTTCTGGTTTCTAAGAAATATATAACGACCGACTGTTCATGAGTTCCACGTATCCTGAGGTACTATAAGTTCATATTCTGGATTGTCTAAACATTGAGAGTTTGTTATATCCAATGTGACACTGTACCTAGCTTGCTAAATAGTTTTTGATTACTAACGTGAGTTTTGGGACACCCTAATTCGCCGAGGTTCCAATCCTCTGTCCACAGTTCTGTGTGAGAACAGAAACCCTGCGACAGGGGCACCCCCGACCCTTGCTGGAGCTTCATCACACTTGCGATACAACTCCAGCAATGCGCCACCTTTACGGCACAGATACATCACGCATCTGTGCTGTTTTTGCCCCGTGATGCGCCGCATTGTAAATGCAGCACACCATAGGTGACGGAACAGCGGCACAGAATGACTAACACATCCCTGGTGATGCGCCAGTCATCATAAATCTATCCCTATGCTTCTTATCTTGTTAGAGATGAACCGCCATATGTATCATCAAAGTTATTTGCATTTCCTAAATAGCGAACTTTAAGGAATAAATAGCGATTCTTTACCATTCCTAGTTTGCGATGAGCTATTTGCTAATTAGCCGAATGTAGCCCAATGAAGCCCAATGTAGCCCAATGTAGCCCAAAGATGGCCGCCAGACACACAAAAAAACAAATGTAGCCCAAATATCAGCCAGATGTAGCCCAACTATAGCCCAGTGACAGAATGACCAATCAGCTTCGCAAACCTCCGTTACGCGAAGCGGAGCGCTGTTACAGATATATATCTTTTTTTGAACGTTAATTTCTCAAAATCCACTGGAGCACATATATTGAGACCTAGCAAAGGCACATCGGGCTACCAGTCCCTAATATTTTGCCAAGTTTCGTGCAAATCCATTCAGCCGTTCAATTATTATTTTTATTATTTTTTTTTGCCCCGCGGGGCCCTTTTAAAACCTCCACATCAAACCTAGGGGGTCAGCGAGGATCTACTATGCCCCCTTATAGTTATTTCCCCCTTTGTTTTGACCTCCTCTTGTCTCTCGATCCTACCGAGAGACAAGATGGCGGCCGCTACGGACTGTTTGGAATGTTGACAGACGCCGGAGAACCAATCAGCTTCGCTTCACAAAGCTCCGTTGCGCGAAAAGTCCGCGAACCAGAGCGCTAACCGGTCCGCTGTTACAGATATATATCTTTTTTTAAACGTTAATTTCTCAAAATCCACTGGAGCACATATATTGAGACCTACAAAAGGCACATCGGGCTACCAGTCCCTACAATTTTGCCAAGTTTCGTGCAAATCCATTCAGCCGTTCGGGCTAAAAGTGAGGCCAACCGCCCTATGGAAAACTCAATGTTAAAAACACGTTTTGGGACCCCCCTTTTTTCTCGGCCCCCCCTTGACGAACCCCCCCCAAATTTTCAAGGGCTGCTCAGAAACGAAATGTGCCATTTTCCTGAAAATTTCAGCCAATTCCGTCCACAAACGCCAAAGTTATTAGACATAGAATTTTCAAAAAACCCATAGAGAAAAAATCCTAACTATATATACCTACTGGCGACCGCCAGTAGGTAATATATATTACGGCATTAGTAAATATATATTACCTACTGGCGGTCGCCAGTAGGTATATATAGTTAGGATTTTTTCTCTATGGGTTTTTTGAAAATTCTATGTCTAATAACTTTGGCGTTTGTGGACGGAATTGGCTGAAATTTTCAGGAAAATGGCACATTTTGTTTCTGAGCAGCCCTTAAAAATTTGGGGGGGGTTCGTCAAGGGGGGGCCGAGAAAAAAGGGGGGTCCCAAAACGTGTTTTTAACATTGAGTTTTCCATAGGGCGGTTGGCCTCACTTTTAGCCCGAACGGCTGAATGGATTTGCACGAAACTTGGCAAAATTGTAGGGACTGGTAGCCCGATGTGCCTTTTGTAGGTCTCAATATATGTGCTCCAGTGGATTTTGAGAAATTAACGTTTAAAAAAAGATATATATCTGTAACAGCGGACCGGGCAGCGCTCTGGTTCGCGGACTTTTCGCGCAACGGAGCTTTGTGATGCGAAGCTGATTGGTTCTCCGGCGTCTGTCAACATTCCAAACAGTCCGTAGCGGCCGCCATCTTGTCTCTCGGTAGGATCGAGAGACAAGAGGAGGTCAAAACAAAGGGGGAAATAACTATAAGGGGGCATAGTAGATCCTCGCTGACCCCCTAGGTTTGATGTGGAGGTTTTAAAAGGGCCCCGCGGGGCAAAAAAAAAACAAAATAATAATAATCGAACGGCTGAATGGATTTGCACGAAACTTGGCAAAATATTAGGGACTGGTAGCCCGATGTGCCTTTGCTAGGTCTCAATATATGTGCTCCAGTGGATTTTGAGAAATTAACGTTGAAAAAAAGATATATATCTGTAACAGCGCTCCGCTTCGCGTACTTTTCGCGTTACGGAGCTTTGCGAAGCTGATTGGTTCTCCGGCGTCTGTCAACATTCCAAACAGTCCGTAGCGGCCGCCATCTTGTCCCTCGGTAGGATTGAGAGACAAGAGGAGGCCAAAGCGAAGGGGGAAATGACCATAAGGGGGCATAGTAGATCCTTCCTGACCTCTTAGGTTTGATGTACCATTTTGCCAAGTTTGGTGTAATTCCGTTCAGCCATTCAGGCTGTAGACGTATGTAAATGTCCTATGGAAAATTGCATGGGGAAAACACATTTGAAAGTGTTGAAATTTAGAACCAATTAAAATGTTACTTTGGTTTTGTATTTGTGTGTGATGAAAGTTAATTGGTTATGTATATATGTCAAATGAGAGGAAACCACAGCCATTTTGTGATACTACTGTCTGAGGTACATTTGTGAGGAATTTTTGGTGGTGAATTTCTGGTGTTTGATTTACACAGTACTAACACTTCTGCTACTTTTAAAAAGGTGAGTTGTTAATTTGTATGGGGAACTATGTTGTACACTTGAAGATAATTTGAAAAATGTTTTCTGTTATTTATTTGCAGTCCTTCTGTTATACTAAATACTTGATAAAGTTAGTTTTATATTATGTATTACTAAAGACGATAAATGAAAGTGATTATTTTTTTCTGCAATTTACAGCAAGCAATTTCAAAATAAAATGGCTCACAATGAAGAGACCGTGGCAATTTCTTTTGAATTGTCCAACACATTGATTGAAATTGAGAGCACCAATAATGAAATATTGTCACAAGGAGGACATGACTTGTATGATTCCATTAGATTGATTGAAATGGACAGCACCAAGAATGAAATATTGTCACAAGGAGATGACTTGAATGATTCCACTACATTGATTGAAATTGAGAGCACCAATAATGAAATATTGTCACAAGGAGGAGATGGCTTGTATGATTCCATTAGATTGATTGAAATGGACAGCACCAATAATGAAATATTGTCACAAGGAGGAGATGACTTGAATGATTCCACTACATTGATTGAAATTGAGAGCATCAATAATGAAATATTGTCACGAGGAGATGACTTGAATGATTCCACTACATTGATTGAAATTGACAGCACCAATAATGAAATATTGTCAGAAGGAGGAGATGACTTGAATGATTTTTTTGATCAATCTCTTGATGGCGAATTTATCGAGTGTTTGGAGACCATAGAGTTACAAGAATCATCATTGGAGACTTTTAATGAGGACATTGCTGATGAGGACATGTTACTAGTTCTTTCAAATTTAGAAAATTCTGAAGAATAAATTTATATTTAGAAATCAAAAATTGTTTGAGACATTATTCATTTTTATTTTTAATTTATGAGGTTGTAGCGAAGTGATTGTAGTATAAAATGAGACTTATAGTATAGTGTGCAACATTTTTATGTTACATGGTAAGTTTACTCATATTTACTTCCCTTCTGCCACTATATTATCTCCAATGTGTATTTGACATGTCTTCTTCATCTCCGGCCTCCTTTCTCTCACTGTGTGTCTCCGATGCATCTTATCGCTGCTATTTTGTGTAATTACAGAAGAGAGTAAAATAAAATAGTTCGGAACGTGAAAAGGGGGCAAAGTAGAGTACTCCTCACCCCCTAGGCCTTTTTAGGCGGTCCCAAAAGGATCAGTTTCTGCTTTCCTGAGAGATTATGGTATGAGTTCCATATACCACAATAACTTGCATTACAACATGCAAGATATCTATCTCCTATTACCAACTTTTGGAGATATTCGCGCTAAGCGCGAATATCTCCAAAAAGTAACACCTGCCCTGAGCAGTTCTTAGCCATGTTATCCAATGGGAGGTGGATAACATGGCTAAGAGTATTAGCTCGGTAATGCATGAATATCGCTGAGTTTTTAGCGATATTCATGCATTGCGGCCGTTTATTATCGCATTTGCGATAAACCTTGATAATAGTAAGGTTTATCTTCGATAATTTCTGACGATGCTTAGTGGTAAAAAATTGGTTGGTAAGCATCGTTAGCGATAAATATCGCTTAACTTTGGTAATATGCCCCAACGTCTGTTAACGTTCGATTCGAAGGAAATGAGGAAGTGTTGAAAAACATTGTCTGCGCCATCTTGCCTTTTTTGAAATGCCACACTTTTGTCGTGCACGGCAGCCATTTTAGATGTCTTGACCAGACCCACTCTCTGCACGCTGTCGATTCGTAGCATGGCTCCTCACCCTCGTAAGCATCTCCCCCAGGCACTGGTCACCACCGCTCTCTGTCTTATGCATGGGCAATAAACCTCCCCCCATCTGCGCTGCTCTTCCCTGAGAATCACACTCTGTGCCCGCCCGACATCTCCCTTTCGCCCTATTCACTACCGCACCCTCTGACACTCCTCTTTCTCTGTGTCCGATTGTCCAGGCTATCAGCTAGCCCTGCAGATGTAGTTTATGGCCCCAGCTGTAAAGAATCACCCCTCTTCAAAGGAGTTATAGTAGATCAAGGCCCACACTCGATGAGATCCGTCACACCACACGTGTTCCTACTATCTGAAAACCATCCTGTATTGTGATTGGGGAGGGGACCGAGCCTGAAGCGGAAGATTCCAGGAATGACTCTTTGTACATCAAAGTTTTTACAATTATGTGTCACATTAAAAATATATAGCACTCCAACAAAGTAGTAGGAATATAAAACTTTAATAACATATAAATATATACAACAAAACAAAAACAGTAAAAACATTTAAACAACGAAGAGACCGTGGCAATTTCTTTTTAATTATCCAATAGATTTATTGAAATTGACAGCACCAATAATGAAATATTCTTGTCAGTAGCGGTCTGTTGTGCGAATAGTTCCAAGGCAGCAGAACGCGCTGAAATCTAGATGGCACGAAAGTGATGTCTAGTAAGTTGCCGCCCAGCAAAAAACGGCGTGGGGCGCCGCGGGGGTGAGTGAGTCCAGTAGGCACCACAGCTATTCTTACCGGCATTGCAGAATTACTACTGGGGACAATGCCTGTGCTGTAGCAGGGTCACAGCAGAAACAAAAAGGATTCTGTTGAAGATGTTGTTGGTTTTCAATTTGAAAACAGTTCTGGTGTCAACTGCTATGCTAATGTAGTGGTTAATGTTTTGTTTTCTCTAGAAAATGTAAAAGAGGGGGAGGCAGTCCAAAGTTCCGTTAAAAGGGCAAAGGAAAGGATCGGTGGTTTGAACTATCAGTCAAAAAGGGGAGGGGGTGCAATAATTTTTCCTACCGGGTCACACTGTGCTTTCACCGGAAGTGAGGTCTGCAGGATTGTAGTAATTCAAAGTGAGGCTGGCGCCAGCATGGGAGCGCCGACGTCCCGCGGATACAGTTTCGTCACTCCACGGGCGATCATGGCAGTCATTCCCCATCGGGGGTCGGAGACTCCCGCGGCTCCTCTAGAATCTTCAAGGTCGTGGAGGACTACGGTGGTGGAGTCAACCAGTGACCGGGCCATTTCTTTATGTTGGGCCCGCTCTTGCCAGGTCGACCGCCATTTTGAGAGTTCGGCAGCTACCGGCGATCGCGGGGTCACATGAGCGGACGGGCTCCACCCTGCCGGGCGAGACGTTGCAGCATGGCCACAGTGGAAGAACCGTTATCTAGGTCGTTCCGAAACTGTGCAGCACTGTAGTTGTTAGGATGCCACCGCCTGGAGCGCTGAGGGTGCAGCTGGGAAGTCTCCACCTGGGGAGGCGGGAGAGGCCTGTTCGCACCGTCTCTCCCTCCCAGTGCACCCCACGGCGTCTCGCTTGAGATTTGTTATGGCCGGACCAGGCGATGAGGACGAGGGGGGGGTCGGAGGCATGTGCAAGACATCCCCCCCCAGTGTTGTCGCAGCCATTATAAAAGAAAGAAGTGTCCCGTCCGTCTTCGGGCCGGGCTTCCGGTGGATGTCGGCCGGACGCCCCTGGCTCTGGCCCCATGAACGGGTTTCTTGGTTTATCGGCTGCAGCCGGATCCCGTCGGCCTCGGCCCCCCGACCGTTGGTGGTCGGACCGGAAGAGCATGTGGCGGGACTACCTGCAACTCTCAAGGGCCACCGCGGCCGGACTGGGAGAGAGAGGGGAGGGTCGAGGAGACATTCCCCCCCCTGCAACTGTTCAGCGTTGTAAAGGCAATCCCCTGGCCGTGTCCCGCTGGTCTCGGCCTCTCCTCCGGCTACACCCTACGTTAGGATCTCCTGGCCGAGGCGTGGCAGCAGGACCTGCCTTATATGGGCTGCTCCCGGCTGGGCGTAGCCGGAACCCTGCCCCACCTTGGAAGTTTCCAGAGTGGGGGTGGATGTTCTACTGACTTGCATTTTCCCTAGTCTATCGATTTTTTTGGCGTGGCAGGCGGTGGGACAGCGAGGGGTGATTTGGTTTCTCTTACTGTTTTTCTGGTCTCTCACCACTGGCATATTTTAACGTTTTCTTGTTTCTAGGACATTAATAGGTTTTATCATTACGTTATGTTATCGTTTCTTTGTTCGTTGTTTAATAAAAGTTCATGTTCATCAGTGGCCTACTGATTTTCGTTTTCCTATTTTTTTCTTTCCAGGTTGTTTCATGGTAAAGTTTCTGTTAACAGGATACAGTGATCACTTCGTTATTATTGCATATGTCCTTTTCACTAGGGGTGCTCTCTGGTCGGGCCAGATGACGTATCTCTAGTAAATGGTCCGGGTGAAAAAGGTGCATCAATCAGTGGGGAGTAGATAGGCATGACAGATTACAACGGGGGAGAACGGTCCGCATTACGTACCCTTTCACTACTTGCAAAGATTTTCCTACGTTTATTTGCAAACAGGGAATACCTCCAAAAAGAACTAATTCCCAAACAGTCAATGTTCGGACAATCAATCAATCAATGAGGAATGAAATAGGTACGACGTGTTAAAGGCTTGCGTTACCTACCCTTCACTATCTGCAAAGGGAGATAGAATATTCCTATTCTTCCTCGTTTGCAGGTAGAGAAGATCGTTAAGAGAATTAACTTCGAACAATTCAATGCTCGATTGAAACAATCAACAAGGGGTACTGTGAACACAAATGAACGCCGCTTATATACATACGCATTGCTATTTTCAACAGGTTGTTCCTAATGTTTCTATTTTAGCGAGGTCAAAAGAGATCCCATTAGTGGCCTACTGATTTTGCTCGATTCCTTTTGTTTTTTTACACGATTTTTCGCTATCTGCAAAGACTAAACAGAGTATTGCGACTCTGTGCTTGTTTGTAAATAGAGAATGAACCAAAGAGAACAATCAATCAAATGGAGAGAGAAGCAGGCACGACGGATTACAAAGGGGGAAAGGGCTGCGTTAACTACCCTTCACTATCTGCAAAGAGAGAGTACTCCTAATAGAAATGAGGGGTGGGGGGCAGCAATCAAAGCAGATCAGTGTGCATAAACACGAAAAAAAAAATTCTTACCACGTACTTGACATTCGACAGCTTATGATATTTGCTATTAAAAAACCATTGAAATTCACTGAAAAAACCATAGGTTATAGACCATATATAGTTAGGAATTAGCATTTACAAAACCTTGAAAATTCACTGAAAAAACCATAGGTTATAGACCATATATAGTTAGGAATTAGCATTTACAAAACCTTGAAAATTCACTGAAAAAACCATAGGTTATAGACCATATATAGTTAGGAATTAGCATTTAAAAAACCTTATTTTACTCACACAAAACCATTGAAATTCCATATATAGTTAGTTGCACTAACTATATATCGCGCACCCGCAATCCACTGCTGATGATGTCACATATTACATCATTCATGACATGGTCAGTGACATCACTGATGACATCACTGATGACATCTCAAATGACATCACTGATGACATCACTGATGACATCTCATTTGACATCAATGACCACATCACTGATGATATCATTCATGTGACAATACAATGCATCTCTTCACACTTTAATATAACCTCTGTTACACCCAGTGTTAAATACAGAGTATAATTTTTGAAACCATTGACACACCAATACTAGTTACTACATACGCACTCAGTGATTCCTATGTTTACACACACATTCACTCATTTACCCATACAATCATTCATACATAAAATCACTCATCTTTACAACACTATCATATGCACTCATACACCTATACAGACTCTCACACTCTGTCACTCATCCATGGAGTTACTCACACACCTAGTCAGTCCTGTAAAGAATCAATCACACTTCCATTTTCTAATCTATACAGTTAAACATAGAGCACCTTACATTTTGAAACATATACTAACACATAATTACTCTCTTATACAATCATTGATACAAGTACACATTGATCTGCACAGAGTCACACACCTCCCAGCCAGCCACACACACACTCAGTCTCCCATACAAATATTTGGGCAATCAATCAATAACCCATATAGTTACTCATATAGCTACTGATCAACACATGCAGCAGTTTACAGAACAACAGACATAATGATGCACAAATTAAGACAGTTTAGTCACTAACCCATGCACTCAGTGAGACACATTTAATCACTCACTCATACAGTCAGTCACGCACCTACTAAATCCTTCATCCAGACACTTCTACATCTACTCATTCTTCAATATGTAAAACATATTTAAACTTTACAGAAACACACAGTCACTGGATGATGTCATCAGTGATGTCATCAGTGATGTCATTTGAGATGTCATCAGTGATGTCATCAGTGATGTCACTGACCATGTCATGAATGATGTAATATGTGACATCATCAGCAGTGGATTGCGGGTGCGCGATATATAGTTAGTGCAACTAACTATATATGGAATTTCAATGGTTTTGTGTGAGTAAAATAAGGTTTTTTAAATGCTAATTCCTAACTATATATGGTCTATAACCTATGGTTTTTTCAGTGAATTTTCAAGGTTTTGTAAATGCTAATTCCTAACTATATATGGTCTATAACCTATGGTTTTTTCAGTGAATATATATATATATATATATATATATATATATATATTACCTACTGGCGGTCACCAGTAGGTATATATAGTTAGGATTTTTTCTCTATGGGATTTTTGAAAATTCTATGTCTAATAACTTTGGCGTTTGTGGACGGAATTGGCTGAAATTTTCAGGAAAATTGAACATTATGTTTCTGAGCAGCCCCTGAAAATTTGGGGGGGGTTCATCAAGGGGGGGCTGAGAAAAAAGGGGGGTCCCAAAACGCGTTTTTCCCATGTTAATTTACATAGGGCGGTTGGCCTCACTTTTAGCCCGAACGGCTGAATGGATTTGCACGAAACTTGGCAAAATTGTAGGGACTGTTAGTCCGATGTGCCTTTGCTAGGTCTCAATATATGTGCTCCAGTGGATTTTGAGAAATTAATGTTCAAAAAAATATATATATCTGTAAGCGCGCTCCGGGCAGCGCCCCGGTTCGCGTACCTGATGCGTAACGGAACTTCACGAAGCAAAGCTGATTGGCTCTCCGGTGTCTGTCAACATTCTAAACAGTCCGGAGCGGCCGCCATCTTGTCTCTCGGTAGGATCGAGAGACAAGAGGAGGCCAAAACAAAGGGGGAAATGACCATAAGGGGGCATAGTAGATCCTCCCTGACCCCCTAGGTTTGATGTGGAGGCTTTAAATGGGCCCGCGGGGCAAAATAAAAAAATAATTTTGCGTGGGGAGCGCCCGGTACGCGCACCGGGAAGCGGTCTGGGGAGCGTACTATAAGGAAAAAAGAATGATAGACTATGATATTTTGAAATATTGTATGTTTATTGATTGTTCTTTTTGTTGTTTTTTTTTTGTTTTTTTTATTTAAGTAGCAGTATTTATGATTATTAAATATAAATGTATTTTTGGGATTGTGCACAGTATACTATAAGTCTGACTTTACATTATAATCAATTTGGTACTAGTTTATTAATTACATATAAAAATGATTAAAGACTCAAACAATTTTTTAATATTAAATATAATTTTATTTTTCTGATTCTTTTTCAAAATTTAATAGAACGTCTAACATTTGACTGTCCGATATGTCTTCTTTTTGACTGAACATAACTTCCCACATTTGACCGTCCTCATATTGAAGTAAGAAATCCACAGATTCTACACATTGTAGAAGTTCATGGTCTCGTGATTCATCCATGAATTCCAAGTCAATGGGTTCAATGATTTCCTCATTGTTCATGTCTCGGACAATTTCAAAGGAAACGTTCTGTTTTCTTTGCATTTTTGTGCTGAAATTTGAATAAAAAATAAATATATCAGTAGAGATAGGGCACTGTTGGGTTTAAGTTCAGACAGGTACTTTTGAGGCGTGAAGTAGTACTATTAAAAGGTGCCTGTGAAAAAGCCTAAGTAAATTCATAATTATACCACAGAAACCTAAATCAATCCATAATTATAATAAACAAGCCTTTATCAATGTGTAACTCTTACAGAGGGATAGTATATAACTATCTGAAAATGTTTTCAAATTTATAAAATAATATCTTACCTTTTAAAAACAAGTTTAAGTTGTGAGTGAAAATGATCTTGCAATGTAGTTCAGGAAGTAGTAGTCAAAATGGCTGTGTTTCTCTCTCTTTTTTTATATATATTCAGGTACATAACCAATCAAATGTCAGGTAAAAAAAGTAGAAAATGAAAGTAACATTTTAATTGGTTGTCAATTCCAACACTTCAGATGTGTTTTGTGAAGTAATTTACCTCAGGGTATTTAGAGAGGTCTACAGGCTAAATGGTTAAATGGAATTCCAACCAAATTTGTGAAAATGGTAGGGATTGGTATGTAGTATGAGCTAATCTATATTTGGTGAAAGTGTCTCCAGTGGTTTTTCTGTATATTACTTTCCCACCTTTTTTGAGCGAGCGCTTCCTGGTGCGCGGCCGGTACGCGAACTGGCAGCGTTACGGGAGTCCTCCATTTTGTGTTTCGGTATAATTGAGATACAAGATGGAGGGCAAATAATGATCAGAATGGGTAGAAGGGGGCAAGGTACATGTATCCTGACCCCCTAGGTTTTCTGAGGGTGGTTGAGGAGGCCCATATGAGCGGAAAAAAAACATTTTTTTTCAAATTTTCGCGTGGTTAGCGTCCGGTGCGCGTACCGGGTAGCGCTCCGGGGAGCGTACTTTGGTGAAAATTAGTGAAAAAAGTTAGAGTAAAATAATAATTGTGAGTGATCAGTTGTAGGGTAGCTCTGAAAAGAGCTTTTGGGTCTTGTGGATGATTTAGGTACCTACAAGTAGGTACCAATGCACAGTCTTAAATTCAGGATGAAAATTCTGTTCTGTAGATATCTTGCATGTAGTAACGCAAGTTATTGTTGTACATGGAGCCCATTCCATGGTCTCTCATGTAAGCTGAAACAGACTTATTTACATGCTTCCTCGATTTCTCAATTTGTGGACAAAATTGGTTCAACCTCCTCCATTTCTGTCTTTGGCATATATTTGAATATACCAAGGCAGTTTGAGGAAAAAGTGCCATCAATTGGTCAAAGGTGTCCTTTAAAAGCATTTCCAGACCTACCCCAGTCAAAGTGCCCAAGTCATTTCCTCCACAGTGCACAATTAATAGGTCAGGTTTTGGCAAATGCAAAAAGGTTTTCACCAATGGTATCAATTGGTGACATTTTAATCCTCTGTGGCCAATCCACTTGATTTCCACATTTTGTAAATTGAGGTTGTGTAAATTGTTATCAGCAAACCTTTGAGCCCAGTGGATCTAACTATGTCCAACAATCCAGACAGAAAACATGGTGAGAGAAGGTTCTGCTGCAGTCAGATGAAGTGTGGCAATGAAATGGCAGTTGAAAAAATAAGAGTTTATAATGAAAAAAACTGTGGAGTTTCTGTGCTAATGAATCAGTAGCAGTGATTGGTGGATTTTGATTGCTGGAAACAGAAAGTTAGGGTGCATGGATGAGTTCTTTGAAAGATGTATTTGAATGGTCAAGAAAAAATCATTTTATGAAAGATTGCACTGGATACGCAGGTGTACTGAGAGTTCAGATTTCAATTGAAACATTGTTGTGTGAAGTTGCAAACATGAGAGGTCTTTCAGGAGGTGGTTGATATGCAAAAAAGGCAGAAAGGGCAGAGGGGGGAAGGGTGTTGATTTGAAACAAGTGAGGGAAGAGTTTTGATTGGGTGACATGAGAGATATGTGTGATGAATTACAGCATTTCTGTGCTTTTTTTGGCTGCAGCCTCTGGAGTGCAAACCCTTTGTTCTGCTGAAGACAAATTGGTGTGTGTCTGAGACTGTTTTGAAACTCATAAAGTATTTGCTAAGGTGAGAAAAGATTCATTTAATTTATATAGAGAATAGTATGCTTTATGGAGAAAATTATGAAGAAAGTTGTGTATTTAAAATGTTGCTTTGTGTCAAGTGTTTTACAAATAGATTTTGTTTCTTTGAGTTACATAGCCATGTTAAAAGTGACGCAAAAATGGTGCAAGGGCCTTCAAAATACGCTTTCATGTGTCTTAGGGCATTTTAACTCACTTCCCCATGAATGTGGTTGAATAATTGCTTTACATGATGTGTTTAAAAACGTTTTTTGAAATCAATTAGGTTTCTTGATATGTACTGCTAGAGTTTCATAGGTTGCTTGGGGCATATTTATAAGGCCTTTGAGTCTCTCTGATGTTATTTTTCCCATTTTAATTTAAGACATTTCCCCGTGGTGCAAGGTCCTTGTAAATACGCCCCCATCTGTGCTTGGCAAATTTAGATTTTGATTATTTGAGTTACATAGCCATGTTAAAAGTGACGCAAAAATGGTGCAAGGGCTTCAAAAAAACGCTTTCATGTGTCTTAGGGCATTTTAAGTCATTTCCCCTTGAATGTGGTTGAATAATTGCTTTACATGATGTGTTTAAAAACGTTTTTTGAAATCAATTAGGTTTCTTGATATGTACTGCTAGAGTTTCATAGGTTGCTTGGGGCATATTTATAAGGCCTTTGAGTCGCTCTGATGTTATTTTTCACATTTTAATTTAAGACATTTCCCCGTGGTGCAAGGTCCTAGTAAATACACCCCCATCTGAGCGTGGCAAATTTAGATTTTGATTATTTTAGTTACATAGCCATGTTAAAAGTGACGCAAAAATGGTGCAAGGGCCTTAAAAAAAACGCTTTCATGTGTCTTAGGGCATTTTAAGTCATTTCCCCTTGAATGTAGGTATATAATTGATGTACATGATGTGTTTAAAAACGTTTTTTGAAATCAATTAGGTTTCTTGATATGTACTGCTAGAGTTTCATAGGTTGCTTGGGGTATATTTAAAAGGCATTTGAGTCCCTTTGATGTTATTTTTCCCATTTTAATTAAAGACATTTCCCCGTGGTGGAAGGTCCTTGTAAATACGCCCCCATGTGTGCTTGGCAAATTTAGATTTTCATTCTTTGAGTTACATAGCCATGTTAAAAGTGACGCAAAAATGGTGCAAGGGCCGTAAAAAAACGCTTTCATGTGTCTTAGAGCATTTTAAGTCACTTCCCCATGAATGTAGGTATATAATTGCTTTACATCATTTGTTTAAAAACGTTTTTTGAAATCAATTAGGTTTCTTGATATGTACTGCTAGAGTTTCATAGGTTGCTTGGGGCATATTTACAAGGCCTTTGAGTCCCTTTGATGTTATTTTTCCCATTTTAATTTAAGACATTTCCCCGTGGTGCAAGGTCCTTGTAAATATGTCCCCATCTGTGCTTGGCAAATTTAGATTTTGATTCTTTGAGTTACATAGCCATGTTCCATACAGTGCTCACCTTCTGCGTAGTCTTTGATATGCTAGACTCCATCTGCACAATGAGATATCTAAGCAAAGGAAACACAGGTGATGTGATTGTGAAATGAGCAAAAGAAATTCCACATTTTTCAATTACATCACCTGTGTTTCCTAACTTTACGAATCACATTGTGCAGATGAGGTTTAGGCCTGTCCACGGACACAGAAGAGGTCTGGCCTTTGTTCAAGAGTGAAGTGGACATGACTTAGTTCATTGGTAGGCCTGCACATGTATTATCTCCTCTGTACTCTTCAACAAGCTTAAATTTCATCTGCAACCCTGAGTTGGCCTCACCTCAAACAAACCTCTGAATAGGCCACACCTTATCGTCATCCTGAATCAATCATTTAAAATGTTAGGGACAGATTTATGATAGCCGTGTGCCTCTTTTGCGCCACTGTGCGTCACTTTTGTGACGCAGCGGCGGTGCAAAAGATTTGCTATGTGGCGACATATTTACAACTTGATGCATCTAGGCAGATGTGTCATGCTGTAAAGTCCTGTGCCACATGAAACCGATGCAGCAGTGATGCAAAAGATGCACCATGTTGCAAGACAGGCCTCACTTCATCTCCAACAAGATACCGTCAGTTTAAACTGTAAACATTTAGGATTGTGTAGGGGGCATGGAGAAGCTGAATCTTCTGTAAATGTCAAAATTGTTGTATACAGTGCTCAACTTCTGTGTACTCTTTGATATGCTAGACTCCATCTGCACAATGAGATACCTAAGCAAAGGAAACACAGGTGATGTGATTGTGAAATGAGGAAAAGAAATTCCACATTTTTCAATTACATCACCTGTGTTTCCTAACTTTACGAATGACATTGTGCAGATGAGGTTTAGGCCTGTCCACAGACACAGAAGAGGTCTGTCCTTTGTTCAAGAGTGAAGTGGACATGACTCACTTCATTGGTAGGCCTGCACATGTATTATCTCCTCTGTACTCTTCAACAAGCCTAAATTTCATCTGCAACCCTGAGTAGGCCTCACCTCAAACAAACCTCTGCATAGGCCACACCTTATCGTCATCCTGAATCAATCATTTAAAACGTTAGGGACAGATTTATGATAGCCGTGTGCCTCTTTTGCGCCGCTGTGCGTCACTTTTGTGACGCAGCGGCGGTGCAAAAGATTTGCTATGTTGCGACATATTTACAACTTGATGCATCTAGGCAGATGTGTCATGCTGTAAAGTCCTGTGCCACATGAAACCTGCGTCAGGTTTCATATAGGCGTTTTGTTGCAGGCTGGGCATTCATTTGCATGAAAGCCCTGTAAAACTAACACAGTGAAATTTAGAAGATTTCACTGAGTCAGCTTTATGGCATTGCTGAATCAAATCCTTACGCCTGTTTGAAACAGGCATAAGGAGTGATGCACCATGCAATGTGTGGTTTGCCCCTGTGCACTGCAGTAGACATGTCGCGCTTACGACGTGATTCCTGCAATGTGCCGCTTTTGCGGCACAGATGCGTGACGCATCTGTGCTGTTTTTGCTCAATGGTGCTCCACATTGTAAATGCGGCACACCATGGATGGCAGAGCAGCGGTGCACGTTAACTGGTGCATCCCTGGGGATGCGCCAGTTAACATAAATCTGCCCCTTTACATTTTAGTATGAGCAAGGGACACAGAGTTGGTGAGGCTTATCCAAGGTTAAGAAGAGATTAGTCCTGTTCACTGAAAACTTGGACATAGGCCTCACCTCCTCAGCATCGCTGGACATGGCTAAATAATAGCTGCAAAATGTTACTCTTGTTAAACAATTTTACTATTATAGTCTCTGAGATTTGTCTCTTACTCTGCAACATCTCATTGTTGTTCTCTTTCTTTAAAGATAACGACAACATCAACCATGAGTGATAATGAGCAATCCGTTGATCTCGATCTTATCATTGAACTTGTCATTGAAACGTCAGTGGAAGTAGATCCCTTGGATGTTTTAAATCCTGAGGATGATGAAGAACATGATGAGGATGCCGATTTGTCAGAATTGTATGACATAGGGTGGGAAGCTGACCTGCTTGAGCCTATGGAACTATAAACATTTATTTTTAAAAGTTACTGGAAATGAAAAGTAAACATGTAAACCGTTTCATTTAAAATTAAACACAACTTCAAAAACAGGTTGTGTGTAGTGTCTTTAATAAAATAGTCAAATATGCTCATAAAATCAGTTCAGATTCACATATAAAACAGCACAGGTCAAATGTAGAAGCATTCCATTTCTTTGCTACTATTTGTGACTACTAAATTTGCCAATGCACTAAAAATTATTGTATGTAAAAATGACAAGTAGTGTGTTAAATTTTTGACGACTGTTATTGATTTACTGTTTGCTAATAGTGGTTAATAAAATTTTTAATTATATTTTACCACAGATTCAACTGCAGATCATTTCAAAAGTACATAATGCCATCTAAACAACGAAACCGAAAGGCTACAAAACGTCAATGACAGCAGCTTAATAAATTCTTGCAGCAGTCCTCTACAATAAAAACTCGTCAAGTCACCAAGAAAGCTCCGGGTAAGACAACAAAATCATTCATAAGAAACATTTGTAGAAAAAAAAGTAGTACTACAGAAAATGTTTTAGTCCAGAAAAAGAGAACCAATTTAAACGGAAAGGAAAGGCCAATCAAAAATGTTACTGCTAGAGCAGGAGATAACTCTGTGCATGGTAGTAGAAGGAAAAATCCGTTTAGGGACATTCGTAGACGAATGTTCCGCAACAGGATAATTGGCAATTTGTTAAAAAATATTAAGAAAGGTCAACAGAAAGTGGTTTTTTATAAGAGAAAAAAAAAGTTGAGAAAATTATTCATCAGGCATTTGAAATTAAGCGAAAGTTATTTATTTTGATAATCAATAGAATTAGGAAGCTAAACAAGGCAATTTATGATTTCAAAAGAAATATTAGATGGAAGAGAACAGTTAATCGTAGTAATTTTTGTGAAGTTTTTTCAGGAGAATGGATGCATAGTTCAAGTTGTGAGGCATTTTTTAATGAGGAGAGTTATTTCCAGGATAATGATTTGGTGCATGCAGTTGACACCAGTGGTCGAGCTTATGAGGTGAAAGATGGTTGTCCAGTTGAAAAAGAAAAACTTGTGACAACAGAGGCAGAAGAGGTGTTAGGTAATGATGTTTTAGGAAGACGTCCTAAGGGACCAGTGTATATCTGGAAGTGTAGTAGTATTTGCAGTGTGCGACAGGATTCCATCAATTTGCTTTGCGATTTTGTACGGACATTTAATAAGAAAAGTTTAAAACAGAAAATGAAGTTGTTGCAAGAATTAGATCCTTACAGAGTGAGAGAAGTGACAGGTTTGCATGGTCATTCACTGGCTTGTCTTTCCAGGAGAGTATGCCAGAGTGTTTTTCATCATTTCAGGATGCTAGCAGTGCATCATAATAAAGTGAGGAAATTAGTTAGAATGTTGTATTATGCTAAGAGTCCAGCAATTATGCTTAAACAATTATGCACTGCTCTTTTGCATGGTTCTGAAATAGATGTGAAGAATATTTGTGAAGAAATTGGGTTTTGTTACTTTGCAAGTAAAGAGGAGAATGTTGAAATTGACCCAGAAGAAGAGGGTAATGTGGAAGATAGTGTACAGGTTTCCAGTACAGATAATTTTCAGAAGGAAATTACCACGTTTCAGGTGAAATCAAGTGAGAGGCCTAATTTCACTTGTGTGTGTTGTCGACGCACTTATTATAAGAATCAGACTAAGTTAGTGGATTTATATGCGAAAAGTGAAAGGGAAAATAATAGTGAATGGAAGGATTTCGTAACATACTTGATGATAGAAAATTGTTTTGATTTGGGATTGGATCAACGTGTGTGTGTAATTATTGTTGTAACAAATTAAATCAAAACCGGATGCCTGCTAGAGCGGTTCATAATAATCTGGAATTGGTTGAGATTCCTTCTGAATTGAAGGATTTAAATACTTATGAATCTATTTTGATTCAAAGTATCCATCCCTTTCAGGCTATTGTAAGAATGGAGCCAAAGACAGGGACATTGCCTCCATCAGATTTACAGAGAGGATTAAAGGGAAGAGTTGTTTATTTGCCTCTAGATTTGAAGAAAAACATTAATACAATTGGAGTAGAAAAAGTGGAAGAGGAACCTCTGGTTATCTTAGTTAATGGGGTTCCGACAAAGAGTAAGAAAATATGGCAAGATTTAGTGGATGTTAGGAAAGTCAAAAAGGCAACATTGTATTTGAAAAAAAAAATAAGTACTACAAGAATGTACATGTTGCAGAAGAGGAAGTAAGTGAAGACGAGGATAGCGATTTGTGTGCTGGTCAAATTGAGAAAGTAGAACCCTCTAAAAATGAAGAAATATATGAACATTATAGTGTTCATCCTTTGCATTCCAAGGAAGTCATGGGGAATGCTATTGAGTTGTTTCAAATGAAACAAGCCAAAGGGAGTCCCATTAGTGTTTGGGAGGGAAGTTTGGAAGCTCAGTGTTTCCCACAGCTATTTCCAACAGGTCAAGGAGGAAGATATGATGAGCGACGTCATCAAATTCCTGCTTCTGAATACCGGAGTTTACGATTGTATGCAGAAGATCCTAGGTTTCGTCAATGCATTCCCTATTTGTTTCATCTCCTGTTTGAAAGCGATATGTCTGGACTGTCATATGCAGTGAACCACATCTTGAAAAGTGGTGTACAGATGCAAAACATCTCGGCAAGTGACTTTATGGATAAAGTCAATGTGCAAGATAGTATTTTGGATTCTCACCTGATTAATCTCATGGCGTGTCAGCGTGGTACTAATGAGTACTGGTACCGTCGTCATGGTGATTTAAAATGTATGCTGAGGAACTTAGGAACTCCCACATGGTTCCTCACTCTCAGCTGTGCCGAGTATGGCTGGGAAGACTTACTTGAATTTCTACGAGAGGCAAATGGAAACATTGAAAATATCGAATTCAAGACACCCAGAGAACTGTGCTCTTTGGATCCAGTGAATGTATGCAGGTACTTCAATCATAGATTTGAAGCTATGATGTCTTTCATCATGAACAAGAAAAATCCACCTCTTGGAGAGGTGTTGGATTTCTTCTGGAGAAAGGAGTACCAAGCAAGAGGTGCTCCTCATATACATATGCTGCTGTGGATCAAGGATGCACCTAAATTTGGAACAGATCCAGAAGACTTAGTGATGAGTTTCATAGAACAGTATTCTACATGTGCTGTTCCAAACGCAAAGGAAGACAAAAGCCTAAGAGAACAAGTTTTACGCTTCCAAAGCCATCGTTGTGGAAAGTACTGTCGTCGTAAATTCAGAAACAAGGACAAGTTCTACACCAAATGTCGTGTCGCCTTTCCACGACCGGTGATTTCTAAAGGAAGAGTGAACAGTTTGATGTCTTCGCTGCGACATAATGTGATGAAGAAATCACCTAAAAACACATACAATTTGAAAAGGAACGAAGAGTCCAAGTACATCAACGACTACAACCCAGTGATTTTGTCCATGTAGAATGCTAACATGGATATACAGTTTGTGGCTGATAACTGTATGGCTGTGGCTCGGTATGTGACATCTTACATCACCAAAAAAGAAAAGACAGAATTGAAGGATATGTGGGAGGACATTTCCCATGAAAAGAGCCTCAGTAAGAAGTTGTACAGTTTCAGTCTGAAGATGTTGTCGCATCGAGAAATCGGAGCTTATGAATGTTCTGACCGGTTGTCTTCAGCAAGTCTCTATGCCAAATCCAGGAGTATCGTTTGGGCGAGTCTTGGTCTTGTCGAGTTCTGAAACCTGTGCGGGAAATTGAGTATTTGGCGGAAAAGGAGCCAAACAGTACATATATTTTGAAGACCAACATGTTGGATACATATTATCCAAATAGAAGGAGTCACCTCGAGAATGTTTGTCTGTATGAGGTTCTACAAAATTACATATTCAAGAGGAACATCAAAGAAGATATTGATAAAGGAGTGTATGCTGTAATTGGAAGTGAGGGATGTCTGGTCAAGCAAAGAAAATGCCACTTGGTAAACCATCGAAAATTGAGTGGCGAATCTCCTGAAAGAAAAGAGTTTTTCTATTTAGCACTTTTGCAACTTTTCAAGCCTTGGCGTGCAGAAGAGGAACTGCTTGGAGATTTCCTCTGTTACGAAGACTCTTTCAATGCCGCCAAGGAGACCATAGAATGTCCTGTTTTTCCCAAATATCTAGAAATGTTGAATGCGGAAATCGAGCAGGAAGCAACGATTGCAGCCGAGATTGCTACAGACAGTTCTCAGGACAGTCAGAGTTCTGTTTCATTCAGTCAGGATCCACTAGGAGGACCAGTTATCGGAAATGAAGCTGCCACTGCCATGATTGAAGTGGAAAGAGCCATGGCACATGCTCAGGAGGATGCGGTTAACTTAGAAGACTTGGAAAGACAACTCAACGTTGAGCAGAGGAAAATATATGACAAAGTTACCAACCAAATAGATCATGGATTAAGTCATGAGAAGAAAGAGTGCTCGTGTACGTCGTTGAAGCCTGTCCGACTGTACGTGAGTGGAGAAGCGGGAACTGGAAAAAGTTTCCTCATTAAAGCAATTTCATGTTATTTGCAGAAAAGGACTGAGTCATCGCTGTCTTGTGTTGTCACCGCTCCAACTGGACTGGCAGCACATAACATTAAAGGTATTACTTTGCATCGTCTACTGATGCTGCCAGTGGAGCATGATAACAAATTACAATACCACAAGTTATCTGGAGAGGCTTGTTGTGCAGTTTCAAGAGTCTTGAGGAAAATGAAACTTCTTATCATTGACGAAGTAAGCATGGTTTCCAATGTCATGCTTGCCTTTGTGCATTTGAGAATGCAAGAAGTTCTCAAAACAGAGTATGATGTGTTATTTGGTGGCAAACACATCATTGTTTTCGGTGATCTTCTGCAGCTGACACCGGTGAAAGGACAGCCTGTGTTCAAAATTCTCACGCATGAAGATACCAGGAAGTGCCTAGGGAGCATTGGCAACGTCAATATATGGTTAAACTTCAATTATGCTGAACTGCGTGAAAATATGAGTCAGGCGAAGGATGAAGATTACAAGAATATTCTACAAGATGTTAGAATCGGAAAAGTGACCGAGCATGGGAAAGAAGCTTTACATGCACGATTACTGTCAAATTTGTATCCAGAAGAAGACGTTGTGCCTGAGAATATTTTTCGGAAAATTACTGAGAAGAAATCTGGAATATGTTTGATGCCAAATCTTGCAGAATGTGCCATCTTCAACAACAAAATGTTGCATTTAGAAAACCAAGAGATTGTGAAACTGGAAGCTATTGACAGAGTAGAGCATATGGGAGCAACAATTATTTTGTCTGAGAATTTGAAATCAAAATTGGATTCATTAGAGAAGACTATATCTAAAACTGCAGGTTTTGAAAAGACTCTGAATGTATGCTTAAATTGCCGTATAATTTTAAGAAGGAATTTACATGTTGAAAGAGGTCTGGTAAATGGATCAATGTGTAATGTTGTTGATTTTGAGAAATACAGAAATAGAGATGGAATTGAATTTTTAAAAAATAAATTTGATGGCATTGAGGAAGTACAGCTAATTGGTCGTTGCTCTGCTAGGTTTTTGCTTGTAAAAGACTTATATGTTCGCCGTAAGCAGTTTCCTGTTTGCTTGGCATATGCAGTGACAATCCATAAATCGCAAGGTTTAAGTGTAGACAGTGCATTGGTGAATATTGGCAGTTCTGTGTTCAAGGAGGGTATGGCATATGTGGCATTGTCACGAGTTAGAACTTTATCGGGATTGTACTTGATTGATTGTGATGTCACAAACATTTTTGCGGATCTAAATTGTGTTAAGGAATACAATAGGTTAAGAAGAAGAGAGTATGCGCCACATTTGCCTCAATATCCTTTGTTTGAGAAACGTGTGGTAGGCCGGAAACGAAGAAATGTGACCAATTGTAGGGAGGTTGTAGCAAAAAGACGAAAAGTCGATGAACCTGAAATTATAAGCAGAAAGAAAAAGGATTCTGTTGAAGATGTTGTTGGTTTTCAATTTGAAAATAGTTCTGGTGTCAACTGCTATGCTAATGTAGTGGTTAATGTTGTCTTTTCTCTAGAAACTTTAAAAGAACAGATTGTGATCAATTCGGATCAAAGTTTTTGCTGCTTGCTGAATTCTGTGTTAGAGAAATGTAGCACTGATAGAACAAAAATAGAAAGTGTGTCTGAAATTCGAAATCTGTTAGACAAATGTTCAGGTCAAATGCAATTCTCTCAAAATATTCAGCAAGATTGTCAGGAGTTTTTAATGTATATGCTTGATGTATTGCAAGATGAAGGTGTAGATGTAGATCACCTGTTTGGCCTTTCTTATCAATGGCAGCATTACTGCGAGAACTGTAGGGTATCAAGTACTACTAGTGTAGACTCAGAAAGATTTATATATTTAACTTTGCCAGACAGTAAATCAGTGTCCTTTAATAAGCTAGTAAAATCAGCCGATCACAACATGGAGTGTAGCCAATGTAAGTCAGCAATGCTGTCCACATTATTTATACGTATGTCATTTTAATGTTCCAACGATGTAGGCCTGATGGAACAAAATTGACAACTTTAATTAAAAATTTTGTGGCTTCGCAGTTGTCAATATCAGGAAGGACGTTTGTAACTGCAGCAATTATATATCATGACGGTCCTTCAACAACATCAGGACATTACACAGCTTATTTAAAGTCTAGAAACGGCTGGTCATTCTGCAATGATTCTGTTTTAACTTTAAAAAAAAAATTGCCTTTTGACCTTAAAAATTCTTACCTGGTGTTTTTAAAACCAAAATATTAGGGAAAGAATCTCGGGATCTGCTCTGAGGAATTTCAAGAGGTTCTAATGGCTCCTACACTATTTGGCCTTGAGGATAAGTGTAGTACAGAGTGAAAAGTTAAATGTGGAAATGTGGAACATGAGTGAGCAAGAAGGATGAGATATTACTAGTACAGGATTGTGAAAGTGATCTTGAACGTTTTCTTTCTAAAAGTTGCGGAAAAAGAAAATGACGGGATTTGCTTAGAAGAATTCCAAGAGTTATAAATGGCTCTTACACGATTTGGCCTTGAGGAAATGTGCGGAAGAGAGCGAGAAGTCATTTATTGTATGTAACATATTTGTCAAAACGATGGAGCTTTTCTTTCAGAAAGTGGCGGGCTGAAAATAATAGCAGCACAACAGAGTTTAAGCTGTTCATAGGACATCCTTTGACGTCATGGAAAGTAAGTTACTTTTAAGGAGTTCTGATTTCTGATTGGTTATGTTATATGGGTTTTTTAAACACAATCATTTTGATTGTGGTTTTTTTCCCCGCTGTTATATGATGAATACCTTCAACTCACTGTTTTTAGTGAAATTTGATACATTCTGAGAACAGCAAAAATAAACCATTTAACATGTATAATTAATTCTGTACTTTTTGTATTTATGATATACATTGAGAACTGTGCAGGAGGCATGGAGAAACTGAGGCTTCTGTAAGTGTCAAGGGAGGTGAGTAATGTACATTGCTCTGTTGCATACAGTCCTCACCTTCTCCGTACTCTTGGATATGCTAGACTACATCTGCACAATGAGATACCTAAGCTGAGGGAATACAGATGATGTGATTGTGGAATGAGCAAAGAAAATTGCACGTTTTTCAATTACATTACCTGTGTTTCCTAACATTACGAATCACATTGTGCAGATGAGGTTTAGGCTTGTCCAGGGACACAGAAGAGGTCTGGCCTTTGTTCAAGAGTGCAGTGGACATGACTCACTTCATTGGTAGGCCAGCAAATGTATTATCTCCTCTGTACTCTTCAACAAGCCTAAATTTCATCTGTAACCCTGAGTAGGCCTCACCTCAAACAAACCCCTGGATAGGCCACACCTTATCGGCATCCTGAATCAATCATTTAAAATGTTAGGGGCAGATTTATGATGGCCGTGCGCCTCTTTTGTGCCGCTGTTGCGTCACTTTTGTGATGCAGCAGTGATGCAAAAGATGCACCATGTTGCAAGATAGGCCTCACTTCATATGCAACAAGATACTGTTAGTTTAAAATGTATATATTTAGGACTGTGTAGGGGGCATGGAGAAGCAGAGGCGTCTGTAAGTGTCAAAGTTGTTGAAAAACTGTTTGTCCTTCAATCTTTTCCCTTGTCTTTTCTAATTTTTAAATACATGTTTTCATATTTTTCAAATTATTATTCTTTCTTTCACAGATTGAAAGTATAAAAATAACAAGTGACTAAGTTAACGACAATTATAAGGTAAATGTTTTGTACTCTTTTCATTACATTTCTATCACATTTAACTTCTATTAGTTCCACTGCTTTATTTCTTTAACCCTCAGTTTCCTGCCTTTGCTACCTCCCTCATTCCTTTCTCTATTACTTACTTACTCTACTCCTTCCACTCCTTTTCTCAGTCCCTCTGTTCTCATAGTTCCTCACTCTTCTTCACTCACTCTGTCTCTATTACTCTCACTGTCTCTGACTGATCACTCTTTCACTACTTGTTCATCATGCTTTCTCCCTGTAGTTCAAGCACACTAAGGGGCATATTATCAACACAGGCAATAAAATTATCGCTGCTTTTATCGGCAGAAAACTGCCGCAAAAGCGGCTTTAGCGGCAGATTTCTGCCAATAAAAGCAGCGATAATTTTATCGCCTATGTTGACAATATGCCCCTATGTTATTTACATTTCTTTGCTGTTTCAATCATTCCTTTTCTGTTACTTCTTCTTTTCTGCTTTCTGTTTTTTCTCTCTGTTATTCCACATGTTTTAATCTTATTTTGAACATTCACTCACATTCTCTAAGAAACTCTTGTTTATTATTCTTCTACTCTCCTTTTTTTCTTTCACTTCCTTATCTATTTTGTTTTTTATAATTATACCCTCTTCCATCTTTTCTTCGGTAAATAGATCTATTAAACAGTATCTCTGGTTTACTCCCTATAGCTGTCTTTCTTTTAACATTACTCTCTGTTTCCTTCCCTTATACTTACTCTTTTTTTGGTTCGCTTCCGGTTCGCGTACCGGCGAGCGAACCGGGAAGCGAACCAAAAGAAATAGAGGTTGCCAGAGTGCTAAACATTCTAGCAATTTTTTTATAAAGGGGAGATAGTTCTGAAAATAACTTTTTTTTTATTGTTTTTGTTGTCTTATATTTTTTTTATTATTTTTCTGATTTTTTTTTAAAACTTTGTTTGTATTTTTTGAACGATTTTATATATTTTTGGGTTTTTTTGGGGGGGGGGGACAAAAATGATTCATTATAAAGGGCTCAACAGGAGCAAAAAAAAAAAAGATAATTTATTTTCTGGGGCGTTTTGGACAGTTGTGATTGTCAATTGCAGCATTTATTAAATTTACGCTACTCTCTCTGTAGCAAATCAATTTTTCGCAATAAATGCATACACATTTCACTTCCCCAAACTTCAGCTGAATATTTGGGACCGTCTCCCTCGCCTCTGGTCCCGTCAGTGCCTGTTGATGTGATGTACTGGCCACAGGACGGGGGTTATCGAGCAGGTCACGTACTTTTGCAGCACTGTAGTTGTTAGGGTGCCACCTCTCCATATGGCGATGCATCGTATAATTGCCATAACTATATTTTTTATCTGTCCCTCTGGACAGATTATCTTTACATATAAGGCAAGTTACGTAGCGGGCATTCACTTTTTTTTGGCCTCGGGGATATTTAAAAAATTGCCAAATAAAATTCTCTTTCACTCGGGACCTCCTAGGCTCTTCTGGCAAAAAATGCCCCTCTTCTTCCTCTTCCTCTTGTTCCTCTTCTTCCTCCTCTTGCTCAACCATAACCTGAGGAGGTGGTCCTCTCTTCCTAAAAGGTGGTGGTGGTGGTGGTGGTGGGGGTGCACCAGCTGAAGCTACAACACTTGCCATCGCTAAGTGATGAAAAAAGGTCTTCCTCTCACAAAGATGAAAGTCAGAGTGAGGAAACAAGGATGGGTTTTCATCATTTGGGAAAAAAAATAGTTCTAAACCAATGAAAAGTGTTATTTTTAGGTCACATGACCTAGCCTTACATCAATAGGAAACTGAAAGTGAAATGAACCAATGAAAAGTGTTATTTACAGGTCACATGACCTGTTACGCTTACGTTACGCGATCCGCGCCGCGTCCCGGATCGCTTCCGGGAAGCTGCGCTTCGCGCCTCGCTTCGCGCACCGGAGCACTTCCGGGTGCGCTAACGTGGGGCGTCATATGACGCATTACGCGACAGCGCGATACGTCGCGCTTACGCGACACGTCACGATGTTGTTTTCTAACGCGGCAGTTGCGCAAACGGAACGTTTACCGGTTCGCGGACTGGGTCGCGGCACCAAATTGAGCTAACGGGAAGCTGCCCGGTTCGAGGACCGGGAGCGAATCAAAAAAAATTATTAAAAAAAAATACATTAACAAATTGTATTAAAAACATATAAAATATATTTTTCGATTTAAAGAAGGATACATTTTAAAGCTTTTGATATTTGCTATTAAAAAACCATTGACATTCACTGAAAAAACCATAGGTTATAGACCATATATAGTTAGGAATTAGCATTTACAAAACCTTGAAAATTCACTGAAAAAACCATAGGTTATAGACTATATATAGTTAGGAATTAGCATTTACAAAACCTTATTTTACTCACACAAAACCATTGAAATTCCATATATAGTTAGTTGCACTAACTATATATCGCGCACCCGCAATCCACTGCTGATGATGTTACATATTACATCATTCATGACATGGTCAGTGACATCACTGATGACATCACTGATGACATCTCAAATGACATCACTGATGACATCACTGATGATATCTCATTTGACATCAATGGTCACATCAATGATGATATCATTAATGTGACAATACAATGCATCTCCTCACACTTTAATATAACCTCTGTTACACCCAGTGTTAAATACAGAATATAATTTTTGAAACCATTGACACACCAATACTAGTTACTACATAAGCACTCACTGATTCTTACGTCTACACACACATTCACTCATTCACCCATACAATCATTCATACATACAATCACTCATCTTTACAACACTATCATATGCACTCATACACCTATACAGACACTCACACTCTGCCACTCATCCATGGAGTTACTCACACACCTAGTCAGTCCTGTAAAGAATCAATCACACTTCCATTTTCTAATCTATACAGTTAAACATAGAGCACCTTACATTTTCAAACATATACTAACACATACTTACTCTCTTATACACTCATTGATACAAGTACACATTGATCTGCACAGAGTCACACACCTCCCAGCCAGCCACACACACACTCAGTCTCCCATACAAATACTTGGACAATCAATCAATAACCCATATAGTTACTCATATAGCTACTGATCAACACATGCAGCAGTTTACAGAACAACAGACATAATGATGCACAAATTAAGACAGTTTAGTCACTAACCTATGCACTCAGTGAGACACATTTAATCACTCACTCATACAGTCGGTCATGCACCTACTAAATCCTTCGTCCAGACACTTATACATCCACTCTTTCTTCAATATGTAAGACATATTTAAACTTTACAGAAACATAAAATCACTGGATGTTGTTATCAGTGATGTCATCAGTGATGTCATTTGAGATGTCATCAGTGATGTCATCAGTGATGTCACTGACCATGTCATGAATGATGTAATATGTGACATCATCAGCAGTGGATTGCGGGTACGCGATATATAGTTAGTGCAACTAACTATATATGGAATTCCAATGGTTTTGTGTGAGTAAAATAAGGTTTTGTAAATGCTAATTCCTAACTATATATGGTCTATAACCTATGGTTTTTTCAGTGAATATATATATATATATATATAAAATTTCTATGGCAAAATGAAACCCCTCGTTTTGTTCCTTTTCAAATTAAATGTTTTAAGTGTTAACACTTTATTCCAATCAAGATGACTTCAGGTGTGCCATACTTTTGTCATAAGTAAGACTGTTAGCGCTCTAGTTGTTCTTTAGAACACTCTGGGACATTCTGTCATTGGGCTATAGTTGGGCTACATCTGGCTGATATTTGGGCTACATTTGTTTTTTTTTGTCTCTGGTGGCCATCTTTGGGCTACATTGGGCTACATTGGGCTACATTTGGGCTCTAACATATATATAGCCCAATGTAGCCCAATATATATTTTTTCAAAGTTAATTTTCGTAAAAACCACTGGAGCATATATCTTGAGGCATAGCAAAGGCACATCGGGGTACCAGCCCCTACAATTTTGCCAAGTTTGGTGGAAATCCATTCAGCCGTAAAAGTGAGTCCAACCGCCCTATGGAAATTAACATGGGGAAAACACGTTTTGGGACCCCCCTTTTGACAGATCCCCCCGAAACTTTCAGGGAAGGAGCGGAGCGCAGCGAGGCAAAGTTAACGAAAATTACAGGCCGATCCCTCATTCGGCGCCAAAGTTATTCCCAATAGAATGTTGCGGATTTCCTATGGAAAACAATCCTAACTATAACTACCTACTGGCGACCGCCAGTAGGTAATATATGTATATATATATATCATCAGTGATGTCATCAGTGATGTCACTGACCATGTCATGAATGATGTAATATGTGACATCATCAGCAGTGGATTGCGGGTGCGCGAAATATAGTTAATCCAACTAACTATATAGGAGCAATTTCAATGGTTTTTTAAATGCTAATACCTAACTATATATGACCCGAAACCTATGGTTTTTTTCAGTGAATTTGCATGGTTTTTTAAATGCTAATTCCTAACTATATATGACCTGAAACCTATGTTTTTTTCAGTGAATTTCCAAGGTTTTTTAAATGCTAATACCTAACTATATATGACCTGAAACCTATGTTTTTTTCAGTGAATTTGCAAGGTTTTTTAATTGCTAATACCTAACTATGTAAGGCTTCAAACCTATAGTTTTTTCAGTGAATATGTATATTTTTATTTTCAAGTTTTTTTTTTACATGATTACAGGGTCCGTGCACCGTGAGCGCTCCGAAAGCACACCGTAAACGCTCTGAGCTCTTACCCCGACAAATTTTTAAAAATTTCTAAAACATAATATCTATGTTTTTAATGTTGATTTTAAAGGTAGACAATATTTGCTTTAATGTAGAAAATGGTTTTTTAAAACTTTTAACAACAGTATATTACTTTTTAAAGTAGTAACAAATCTCACGAGGGTGCGTCCCACGTGCACGCAACGTAAGAGCTCCATCCGCGCAACGTAAAAGCTTCGAGCTCTTACCCCCGAAAGTTTTATAAACTTTAAATCGTTATATCTACGTATTAATTGCACAATGTAAAGGTACACATTATCTGGGATAATAAAGAACATGTTCATTTAAACTTTTAAAGACCATATATAACTTTATTAAAGCAATTATAAATCTCACGAGGGTGCGTACTACGTAAGCGCATCGTAAGAAGACGTAAGTGCTCCGTAAACGGAATGTAAGCTTACGTAAACGCGACGTAAGCTTACGTAAGCGCTCCGTAAACGCTCCATAAACGCTTCGTAAGCTGACGTCCAACCATGTGACCTCAGAACAAAAGATTCTATTGGTTTATAATACTTCCTACTCCAATTCTGGAAAGAACCCTCCCATCTTCATCATTCTTCTTTGGCTTTCGAGGAAGAAACACCTTTTTTCATCAGCACTTTGCTCCTGAAAAATCTATTGAAATGTCTGAACAGCAGCAACCTGAGCATTCAGAACATGAGGAACCTGAGCATTCTGAACACCAGGAACTTGAGAATTCTTCCAGTTCATCTTCAGATGAGTTTGTTCCTGAAACCCCTAGATCACCGAAAGAGTCCATAGTTTGGAAATGTTTTCAATTCCCAGATGGACAGAAAAAGGTAAATGCGCCTTTTGTCACATGTAAAATCTGTGACACAGTACTTTCCAGAGGGGATCCACAGAAGAGATACAGCTTTGGAACTTATAGCATGGAATGCCATGTCAAGAATATACACCCAAACAATTGGTGTAAAGCTGTAATGAAAAGATCATCAGAGGAGCAGGGCTCTGCTCCCAGCACTTCTTCTCAATCAACAGCACCACCAATGTAAGCATCAACGATTGCAACTATCCAACCAGAACTTAAGAATTTGATGATGCAATGCATTCGTTGCCAGAAACTAATAGCCCTTGGACAAGAGTCCATTCAAGTTATCCTGCAAAAAAACAGGAGGCACAGGTGCATCCCATAATTTTTTACTTTATTTTTCATAGTTTGTTCCGGTTGAACAATTATCTGCCTTAAAACGTTTATTTCTTTACATCGTTTTTCAAGCAAAGCAAAAACAAAAAAAAACAGTTCTTTTTAGAACTACCTCTACTGGTTAAAGAAAGAACTAAATTTCTATGTTTGTATGTAAAAGTTTGTCATAGTGAATGTCAAAGTGCAAAACTATAAGGATGTGGTACAGCATAAACCTATAAGGTGTTTACCTATAGTATACTGTACTACTTCCAAAGCACTGAAATGTAACATATGTATATAAATATGTTACAACTCAATGGGCCAGATGAACATAATCTCGATTTACCTACTCATAAATACCAAGGGCCCGATGTAGGTAATCCCAGAATACCACTTCTTAAATACCGAATCATACCAATTCGGTATTTAAGAACTGGCAATGGGGATGTAGGTATTTTTACCGAATTAATTACAGATTCGGTGAAATTCGGTAATTGCCGATTCGATAATTACCGAATCTGTATTTGCCATTGATTCCTATGGGCCTTGAAGCCCATAGGAATGAATGGCAAATACCGATTCGGTAATTACCGAATCAGTAAATACCGAATCCTGCCAGGGGGAACAGGGTGTCACTTTGACACCCTGAAGCACCCCTGTTTTTGGCTTGTGTGCAATGTGACATACATACATGCCCTTAAGGAATGTATGTGTGCCACATGGCACAGGTGTACATGCACAGATGTGCATGTACACAGGAATTCCTTATTTACCACCCAATTGTATTGAGTGGTAAATAACGAATTCTTAGACGCCTCTAGCACGATCAACAGTGCTACCTACATTAGAATTTACAGATTTGGTATTTTTACCGAGTCTGTATTTACCGATAAGGTAATTTTACTGATTCGGTAAATACAGAATCGGTAAAAATACCAAATCTGTAAATAAATGCCTCCTACATAGGAAAAGGCATTTACCAGTCGGTAACGGCCAAATGCAGCCATTACCTACCAGTAAATGCCTACCTACATCGCGTCCCAAATCATACCACTTCAATATTTAAGAGTAGGTAAATGGGATGTAGGTAATTTCTCTTTTGAGGCCAATAGGAATCAATGGCAATTACTGAATCAGTAAATACCGATTCGGTAAAATTACCGAATTGTCAAGGGGGACAGGTTGTCACTTTGACAGCCTGTTGCACCCCTGATTCTGACTTGTGTGCCATGTCACACACATACATGGTCTTACGACATGTATGTGTGCCACATGGCAAAAATGTACATGTGCATGTACAAAGCAATTAATTATTTACCCCCGAAAGTGTTATCGTTATATCTACATATTCATTGTACAATATAAAAGTGCACATTATCTGGGATAATAAAGAACATGTTTATTTTAATTTTTAAACAACATATATAACTTTAGTTAAGCAACTTTTAAACAACATATATAACTTTATTTAAGCAACTTTTAAAAAACATATATAACTTTATTTAAGCAATTACAAATCTTGTAAGGGTGCGTACCACACAGTTTTCTTTACAACTACCTCTACTGGTTAAAAAAAGAACTACATTTCTATGTTTGTATGTAAACGTTTGTCATACTGAATGTCAAAGTGCAAAACTGTAAGGATGTGGTACAGCATAAACCTATAAGGTGTTTACCTATACTATACTGTACTACTTCCAAAACAGTGAAATGTAACATATGTATATAAATATGTTACAACTCAATGGGCCAGATGTACGTAATCTCGATTTACCTACTCATAAATACCAAATCATATCACTTCAATATTTAAGAGTAGGTAATTTGGATGTAGGTAATTTCTCTTTTGAAATTACCGAATCTGCATAATTCAGTCATTTTACCGAATCGGTATTTGCCGATTTGGTAATTGCCATTGATTCCTATAAGTCTTGAGGCCAATAGGAATGAATGGCAATTACTGAATCAGTAAATATCGAATCGGTAAAATTACCGAATTGACAAGGAGGACAGGTTGTCACTTTGACAGCCTGTTGCACCCCTGATTCTGACTTGTGTGCCATGTCACACACATACATGGTCTTATGACATGTATGTGTGCCACATGGCACAAATGTACATGCACAGATATGCATGTACGAAGGAATTCATTATTCATTAATATTTATTTATAAACTTTAAATCGTCATTGAACAATATAAAGGAATGAGTATTGGAATGGGTGCACAGTAAGCATGGGCGTAAAATCCGCTCCGCTCGCGGATTTTTCGGATTTTCGGCAAATCCGCAATCCGCGAACGCTCGCGAATTTGTCGAAAATCCGTGAATCCGCTCGCGGCGGATTTTTTGCTTGGTTGCGGCGCGCGGCGTGGTGCACGGCGTTCACTTTCCGTCATTTTAGCGTTTGCCGAGTTGTTTTTCTTTGCGAGTGACGCGCCATTTTAGATCTTGCTGCGTGTTCCCGCGGGAGTTTGTCGCCCGCGAATACGTACTCGCGGCTTGCCACCTTGCACAGCACACCTCGCGAGAGTTCGCAATTTGCGAACACGTAGTTGCGGCGGAAAGGAACAATCTCGCACTTGCGAAATAGAGATTTTGCAATTTCGCACAAGAAAATCACCAGCAAACAGGATAAACCTTCAGAAAATTATGATTTTTATCAGAATCACTCCTCAGGTTGACATTTGCATGGCTTTTTTTTTTTGCAAGGAGTCCATTTTGGGGGGGGGGAGGAAGGAAGTGCCCCACAGTCTCCAACTTCCTGTTCCTGTCCAGCAGGCTCCTCCCAGTGCTTTGTCCATCTCCTGGTCACTTTCATTTGGATCTGGAGCTGGAAGGATTACTTTTTGTGGGTGCTGCTGGATATTTGGATTTGAGGCCTTTTTGACTGTCTTTGGATCACTTTTGGATTAGAAATCAACTTTCACAAGTAAGTTTGTTTGGGGCATTACAGTTGCTGCAAGTACAATTTTGAAACTTTTTCAGAAAATTAAATAAATTATATTGTGGGTAGCCACAGTATCCAGTAGGACCAGGGTTGGTTATGGGTGCATGATACAACTGTTTTGTTGAATTTAAACACCATTGAGGCCATGGATGGGCTGGGATTGTGCAGATTTTATTGTTTTTTGTCGTTTTTTTGGGCCTGCTGGTGTGGCCCTTTGCCCAGGGGTGGTGAGTGTTGCATGGGCCTAGTCTTTCTGTGGGGTGTCTTCTTGAATTTAAACATAATTGAGGCCATGGATGGGCTGGGATTGTGCTTATTTTATTGTTTTTTGTCGTTTTTGGGGGGCTGCTGGTGTGGCCTTTTGCTTGCCCAGGGGTGGTGGTGGTGCATGGACTGAGTGTGCCTGTGGTGTTGTCTCACTCTCTTTGATGTAAACATCATGGATGGCATTGGATTGTGGTGATTTCTGGCTGTTTTTCTGTTTTTTGGGGGTGTACTGTTGATGTGGTCTGGCCATGTGGGTGGTGGTGGTGGCCATCTTGAGTGCTGGCTGGTACAGGCAACATGTGCTTGGGGTGTAAGGGGGCCATTTTGAGGAGAGGCAGTGTCTGAGGCCTGCACTTATTTTGCCTACTTTTCATCCCTTATGCCCAGGGGTAGTGAGTGTTGCATGGGCCTAGTGTTTCTGAGGGGTGTCTTCTTGAATTTAAACACCATTGAGGCCATGGATGGGCTGGGATTGTGCAGATTTTATTGTTTTTTGTCGTTTTTTTGGGCCTGCTGGTGTGGCCCTTTGCCCAGGGGTGGTGAGTGTTGCATGGGCCTAGTCTTTCTGCGGGGTGTCTTCTTGAATTTAAACACCATTGAGGCCATGGATGGGCTGGGATTGTGCAGATTTTATTGGTTTTTGTCGTTTTTTTGGGCCTGCTGGTGTGGCCCTTTGCCCAGGGGTGGTGAGTGTTGCATGGGCCTAGTCTTTCTGTGGGGTGTCTTCTTGAATTTAAACATAATTGAGGCCATGGATGGGCTGGGATTGTGCTTATTTTATTGTTTTTTGTCGTTTTTGGGGGGCTGCTGGTGTGGCCTTTTGCTTGCCCAGGGGTGGTGGTGGTGCATGGACTGAGTGTGCCTGTGGTGTGGTCTCACTCTCTTTGATGTAAACATCATGGATGGCATTGGATTGTGGTGATTTCTGGCTGTTTTTCTGTTTTTTGGGGGTGTACTGTTGATGTGGACTGGCCATGTGGGTGGTGGTGGTGGCCATCTTGAGTGCTGGCTAGTACAGGCAACATGTGCTTGGGGTGTAAGGGGGCCATTTTGAGGAGAGGCAGTGTCTGAGGCCTGCACTTATTTTGCCTACTTTTCATCCCTTATGCCCAGGGGTAGTGAGTGTTGCATGGGCCTAGTGTTTCTGAGGGGTGTCTTCTTGAATTTAAACACCATTGAGGCCATGGATGGGCTGGGATTGTGCAGATTTTATTGTTTTAGTCGTTTTTCTGGGCCTGCTGGTGTGGCCCTTTGCCCAGGGGTGGTGAGTGTTGCATGGGCCTAGTCTTTCTGTGGGGTGTCTTCTTGAATTTAAACATAATTGAGGCCATGGATGGGTTGGGATTGTGCTTATTTTATTGTTTTTTGTCGTTTTTGGGGGGCTGCTGTTGTGGCCTTTTGCTTGCCCAGGGGTGGGGTGCATGGACTGAGTGTGCCTGTGGTGTGGTCTCACTCTCTTTGATGTAAACATCATGGATGGCATTGGATTGTGGTGATTTCTGGCTGTTTTTCTGTTTTTTGGGGGTGTACTGTTGATGTGGACTGGCCATGTGGGTGGTGGTGGTGGCCATCTTGAGTGCTGGCTGGTACAGGCAACATGTGCTTGGGGTGTAAGGGGGCCATTTTGAGGAGAGGCAGTGTCTGAGGCCTGCACTTATTTTGCCTACTTTTCATCCCTTATGCCCAGGGGTAGTGAGTGTTGCATACTTGCATGTCCCTAGTCTTTCTGTGGGGTGTCTTCAATGTAAACATCATGGATGGCATGGGATTGTGCTCATTTTTCTGTGTTTTGTCGATTTTTTGGGGTGTATAACTGAACTGATGTTCCTCTGTCTTCCATTGCTTTTAGGTGCACAAGAAGACTCAATAGAACCACCAGTGCCAGGAAGAAGTCCTGCAGCGGTGTGTGCAGCATAACGTCACGCGACGTCACGTCTGGACACAGAACCCTCTGCAACTCGTGCAACTGCTGCCTGCTGACCTGCTCTGAAGAAGATGGCCCCAAAAAAAGTAACCCGTAGCTCCTCTAGCAAGAAAGGTGCCAGTAAGGAGCAGAAGAAGCAAGTTACCAAGAACACTGGTGTGCCGCCCGCCTTTTTTTTTTGTGAGTAAAAAAAAAAGTATGCCTGCAGCAGCTGCAGCGGGATCTGCTGGGGACCAAGCTGGCAGCAGCACCTCCGCTCCATTGGGCTCAGTGCCACCACCACCACCACGCCAACTTAAGTCCAAGCCCTTGAGTGCTGCAGAGGCAGCCAGTATACTTCTTCAATCACCATCGACCAGTGATGTTGGCTCATCGCAAGAAAGCAGCAGCAATGTCCCTCAATCAACACAGGTTGTTGTAGCTCATCTGACGAGTGTTGAACAACCACAGCGGCAACAACAATCACATGTGCAAGTACAAGCCCAAGTACATGTGGAAGGAGAGGCAGCGCAAGGAGATGCGCAAGCAGAGGTGCATGGAGGGTCACAACAAGTGCCCACAATAGTTGTTCCTCCCGAAGTAGGGGCACATCAGGAAATCGACAATCAAGGCGAGGTATCATTTGAGGAAGCCACTCCTCCTGATGATCCTTCATTGTCTTCCACACCCCTAGCAAGGAAGAGATCAAGGGTGGTGTCTACATCCTCTTCAAGCACACCTCCTTCTGATGATACGGATCAAACTTGGGAACAAACAAAGGTAGTTAAGCGTAAAAGGAAGCTCGTCCAAAGTCTCAGAGTTATGGAGTGTGATGAGTCTCAACAAGAAGTGGCGGATACTGCTGCTGATGAAGACTCTGCCAACGACGACCCAGTCATCATAAAGGTCACTGCAGCCCCAGCGGGCATGCAGCAAACAGACATTTTGACCCTAGCCCGAAGAGCTGCTGAGCGTGATGATGATGTTGTCGATGAGGAGGCAGTGGAAACACCACAATCATTGGAGTTAAGTAGTACACCAACTCGTCCCGCTTCCATATTTCTTTCTGGCAAGAAGAGACCTCCGTCAACCTCGACCTTAATTAGTGGCGGTGAAAGTGCAAAACGTACAAAAGTTGGGCAATCCACATCCTCCACTTCATCTGGCATTAGCTTCATGACCACCACCACCAGTATCGCCGCCTCCTCCATGTCCCACAGACACTTCAAGTCCCCAGTTTGGGACTTCTTTACTGTTTGTCCAAAAAATCCAAAGTTTGCCATTTGTACCCTTTGTAAGCTTGCAGTTAGTCGTGGTAAGTCAGGTACCAACTATGGTACCGGCGGCCAGAGAGGTCATCTTGAGAGAAAGTACACTGTCAAATGGTTTGCGCACCTAGATGCGATCAAGAAAGGCCAAATTCAAGGAAACGTTGATGTTTCATCTGATGATGACGAGCAGGAAGAAGACGTGTCAAACACTTCCCTTACACCCAGTACCCCTGTCAGCAGCACACCCAATGTGAGGCACACTAAGAGTGTTGGAGCGAGTGAGACACCAACGCACAAAAGTTCACCAGCGAGCAAAATTGGGTCAACGAAGTCATTATCAGCCCGTAAATGCTTGGTCCAGGGCAACATTAGAACAATGCTTACTTCAGACGTGCCATATGAACGCAACCACCCACTGATGCGTCTGTATAACACTAAGCTGGCTAAAATGCTAGCTGTGGACCTTCTACCTTTTTCTTTTGTAGAAGCGGTAGGTTTTCTTGAATTAGTGGCAACGCTCTGCCCTAAATGGAAGGTTCCGAGCCGGTTCTATTTTGCCAGAGTTGCGGTTCCAGCACTACATGAAGATGTGCTGCAGGCGATTGGGGCAGCTTTGCAGAAGAGTGCTGTTCACACAATACATCTGACAACAGACATGTGGACCAGTGGCCCAGGCGATGATTACATGTGCATCACTGCACACTGGGTCTCTTTTTCAGGTGTTATAGCAAAGCTAAACGCAGGTGTTGACCCGGACCAAGTTTTCAAAGCTGCTCGGAAACATGCAACACTAGCCATGTTTGGCTTGGAGAAAAGTCACACAGCAGAAAACCTTTTGGAAGAGTTTGACAAAAAGGTCTTGACAATGCTATCCCCCCTAAAACGCAAGATTGGTTATGTTTCCACGGATAATGGCGCCAATGTAGTTAAGGCCATGTCGAAGGGTGACCATGTTAGAGTGCCGTGTTTGGCGCACTGTATCAACCTGGTAGTTCAAAAATTCTTGAGTGATAAAGAGAGTCCAGCGTTCGAGGTAATGGCCACCTGCCGCAAAATGTGCAACCATTTCAGCCATTCTTTTAAGGCCCGGAAGCATCTGCGGAGACTGCTACTTGAACGTGGAATGCCAGTGAAAGCACTCATCCAGGAGGTGGCAACACGTTGGAACTCAACCTTCTACATGCTTGAGCGTCTGTATGAGCAGTATACGGTACTCGATCACTATTTCTTGACAGAGGCTACATCTCAGAAGGAGGACCTGCGGATGAGTAAGGCGCAATGGGCCATAGTTAAAAGCCTGACAGACATGCTTCGTCCTTTTGAGTTCTTCACGCGTGCAGTCAGCCAGGAGGACTGTAATTTGGGAAAAGCTATCCCATTGTTGTGCATACTGGAGCACCAACTGATGGCGGTTTCTTCTGAGTTTCAAAAAGATGAAAAAAAAAAAACCCATTTCATTTTGTCTGAGAAATTATTACATCGCCTACGTGGTGATGAACGTCTTAAAAACATCAACTCAGATCAGCATTACATTTGTGCTACTATTCTGGATCCACGCTACAAAAAGGCGCTGGCAGACAACGCATTCTTTCCTTTCGCTGATGCAGATGTTCAAAAGTACAAACATTGGTTAGCCTGGTCAGCCAAGAGGTTTGAAAAAGAACGGCAGGTTATTGAAGGAGAAGCCAGTACATCAGCATCAGCATCAGCAGGCCATCCGCAGTCAAAAGAATCCACTTCTGCACCTGTGGCTGGGGCACAAGTGACCTCTCAGCCGTTAAAGACACCGGCAACTGGATCATCTGCACCACACACAATGACAACACTAACAGTGGCTGGGGAGGAGGATTGGCTAAGTTTGATGGGGTATGGTTCTCGAAAAAATGTCACAGCCAGCACAGCAAAAAGTAAGCAAAGTGGAGGAACAGTTGATGACCTTGAGTCGATGGTGCAGGACTATCTGAATGACTCAACAGTGGTCTTTCTTAATGAGGAGCCATTGCAGTATTGGCATGGCAAAAAACAATTGTGGCCACAGCTCTACAACCTGGCTATAAACTATTTGTCTTGCCCACTCGCAAGTGTGTCTTCTGAACGTGTTTTCAGTGCTGCTGGTGGCATTGTAACTCCCAAACGGAGCCGCCTCTCGCCCAAAAATGTGGAGCGGCTGACAATGATCAAGATGAATCAGCACCTCATACCACCAGATTACAAAGTACGAGAAAGCACGCCGCATGAAGACGAGGAGGACAGCAACGTAGATGAGGGGATTTTTTCTCTGTTCGGTGCCACTGACCTCATCCAGCCTGAATTCGCAGAGTATGATGACGAAATCTTGTTCTTATTCCCTGACACCGAGCCCTGAAAATGAGACAATCAATCAAGAACTTTCTTTTTCGTCCTTATTCACTTTTATTCCTGTGTGCTTTGTGTCTCTCTTTCTTTGTTTTGCACAGTTAATTTAATTCAAACTTTAATCACCTAATCCCAAAAACAAGACCATCATCAGAACTGTCTTCACTTGTTTGCTTATTGATTTGAAGGTGCCGCAGTCTACATTCCTCAGGTTCACAAGTTCTGAAGAACATGCTCCTCTATCCTCCTCCTCCAGACTGCGATTTCCCTCCAAGCAGAGTGCTGGATTACGCACAATGAAGAAAGACTCAGCACTTGTGGGGGTGTTGTACTTCTTTGCGGGTGAGTTGACGGTTTTGGACCCATTGCTGTGAAGCTCTAATAATGGACAAAAGTGTTTTGGACCAAATATGAGGTGGAAATTTCTTGCCGTTTTTGCTGACTTGCTTGCCTTTGAGGTGCTCTTTGGCGGGGTTCCGGGGGTTTGTGTGTAATTTTTGGTGTCTGTCGAAGCACTGCTGCGACAGTCTAATCTTGATTGCATTTGCTTTTCAGGAAATCCGTGGTGGAAAACAGGAGTTATGATGATTGATGATGATGACGACCTAGCTGCACAGCGCCGCGTTTGGACCGAAGGCCGAGAGACATTGTAAGTATGAGATTTAGCTTTTCCGCTGTTTGGGGGTGTTGTGTCGGGTGTTTTTTTGCGGGTGGGTTGGCGGGTCTTGCCTGGGGCATTCCTGGGAAGGTCTAATACCGGATACAAGTGTTTTGGACAAAATCCATAAGGAACAGCCTTTTTTTTGCCATTTCTTCAGACATCTTGCTCAATGTAGCGTTTTGGGGGGCTTCCTGCTGTTCGTGGGTGGGTTGCGGCCGGGGTCTCTGTCGAAGCACTGCTGCGACAGTCTAATCTTGATTGCATTTGCTTTTCAGGAAATCCGTGGTGGAAAACAGGAGTTATGATGATTGATGATGACCTAGCTGCACAGCGCGTTACTTTGGACCGAAGGCCGAGAGATATTGTAAGTATGAGATTTAGCTTTTTCGCTGTTTGGGGGTGTTGTCGCGTGTTTTTTTGCGGGTGGGTTGGCGGGTCTTGGCTGGGGCATTCCTGGGAAGGTCTAATGCCGGATAGAAGTGTTTTGGACAAAATCCTTAAGGAAAAGCCTTTTTGTTGCCATTTCTTCAGACATCTTGCTCAATGTAGCGTTTTGGGGGGCTTCCTGCTGTTCGTGGGTGGGTTGCGGCCGGGGTCTCTGTCGAAGCACTGCTGCGACAGTCTAATCTTGATTGCATTTGCTTTTCAGGAAATCCGTGGTGGAAAACAGGAGTTATGATGATTGATGATGACCTAGCTGCACAGCGCGTTACTTTGGACCGAAGGCCGAGAGATATTGTAAGTATGAGATTTAGCTTTTTCGCTGTTTGGGGGTGTTGTCGCGTGTTTTTTTGCGGGTGGGTTGGCGGGTCTTGCCTGGGGCATTCCTGGGAAGGTCTAATACCGGCTAGAAGTTTGTTGGACAAAATCCATAAGGAAACACCAGTTTTGGCACTTTTTGTAAGTTAGGGTTCGTTAGGGTTAGCCCTAGCAGCAGGATTGCATGTGTTTAGGGGGGTTCTATTGCAACCCGGTTCTGTTGTTGTAGAGCACTGTTGGAGCAATGCTGGCTATGGATACTTTTGCTTGCAGGCAAGTGGTTTGAATACAATCCACGGTCTGTATTTGGGTCTACTGTTACTTTCAAAGTACGTTTTGTAACCATTTTTCTGCTAGGCATCGTTTTTGGAGATATGATTGGGTTCTTCTACATTTTTGCGACTGGCTTTAGTAAGGGTCTTGGTGGGAGCATTGCTGGGAAGGTCAAATTTTGTTCTAAAACACAGTAGTACACCCACCTTGAGGGGAAAGATCCGCTATAATATTTTGGCCATACTTATTGATCCTTAAAAAGGTGACTCAGACAGAGCACGCAATTTGAAAAATATTGTACTGTCTATTAGGGAAATCAAAGTGTCACTTTTTGAACCACACAGCGTACATACCTTTTATTTATTTATCAGTGGTATTGTAATAGCACTTCCTGTTTTCCGTTCAATAATTACAGGCCGGGTTTCAGTCAACATCCGCCAGGCAGGCAGTGGACAGGGTGTCTCTTCTGTCAGTGGTCACCACCACATTGATGGACGAAGCGTCAGCTGGAATGGAGGAGTGCCGCCAATAAGAGGAATTGTTTGCTGCATGCAACTTACTTACCAATTTCAACAGGACAACTCCAACAACATACGCAATACAGATACAGTATCCATTGTTGTCTTTTATTCTATGAGTGTGACTGCATGTGCTTACCTTTAGTTTGTAACCAAAGATTGTCTGTAAACTCTGTATCTTCAATTATTGTTTGTCCATGCTCTGCTTTTTTTTTCTTCTCTCAACAAAACCTACCCAAAAAGAAACCCCCATTCCCATCCATTTTACAAACCCTAACCCTCTTCCCCCGGGCTGTGTTGTTTTGCTTGATGTCTGACTAAAATGACATCAATAATTCCACACACTTGCTGGGGAGGATAAGGTGATAGCAGCAACAGGCTGGTGAAGGAATACGAGGATATCTTCTAGACTTACTCAGCTTCAGTACTATATCTTCTAGTAGTAGTAGCCAATGTCAAATAAATTCAACGCAAGTACTAGTTATACTTGCAATACTTTACCATTTGTTAGGCTACATTATGGCACTGTTCTAGTGTACTGTCACCTGCTATTTTCTCGATCGTACCGTAACCGTTGTAATGCTACAGTAAGGAGTACAAACAAGGTTTCGTTTTCTTTTTTTCCATAGGCATGCAACTGCCACTGTGTCACACCACTAGTACCACCGCAATGAGGAAATGTCACCCGCCCAGGAATGACAACGTTAATCCCCATTTCACCTGGAGCCAGCCCTGGGCCTAGCCCTAATTTCTAACACAAATTACAGGTAAGATAAGCGTTTGGTGGGAGGTAGTATAATGGAGTATTATTTCGGAGTAGACAAGAGATTGACGGTTGTACTACTAAAGTCCTACGACTGTTCAGGAAAACAAAGTTACTGTTACACCCCCGCCCCCCACCCACCAGACTGAAAAGCAGTAAAAAACAGGTATGGTCAGATAAAGTTGAAAAATATATTTATTTATCCCTAACAAAATAATCTCCCTCACCCACCCTAACCCCAACGATTGTCTCTGAAACGTCCCAAAACGATCCCAACTCCCAAATCCCACCCCCCAAAAGTCTATAAAAAAAGGGCAAGGGACACTCCACTACTGGAGGGTGCTGGTGCTGGTGCATGATGCGGCATGGGCATCATACTCCTTGCGGAGGGTGGCAAGCTCGGAGCGGAGGCCCTTAACCAAGGTCTTATACCTCAGGACCTCCTGCTCCAGGTTGGACATGCGGACTCGTAGGCGGCGTTGGCGTTCCTTGCAGCTCCTGTGGGGGGCAGCTGGTATTTCGGTTGCTTGGCGGTGGCGGTCGGCTTTCTTAGCCCGGCTCGGTCCCGCTGGCTTAGTCACGGAGGAGGATGCAGTGGTCACAGTCGAAGATGTTGCCCCGCTCGACTGCGTGTCCTCCTCCTCCTCCAGGGCCACCAGCCGCCGATACTCGGCGACTGTGGCCTCCAGCCTCCGTTGCCGGGCCAATCTAGCCTGCTCCCTCCTTGTTGTTGATTTGGAAGGAGCAACTATATGAAGAAAGAAAGACATAGTCTGTAACCAATGCTCCTTATTAATAACACAAAGTGATTGAGCCGAAAGTTGGGTCACAGAGTACAAGTAGCAAATTGAAAGCACAGTACATAACTATTGAGGACAGTATCTATGTAACCTCCCACTTCTGCATCCTTGCTCTAACAGTAGTGGTAGTTTAATGAACTAATTCTACGACCACTATGGACTTCCATTACAGTCGACTATGACAGTACACCAGTCTTATTCTTCTTCTTCTCTCTTGTTTAGGGAAATGGGTACGTTATCTTATGCAAGCCGGCAGAATGACATGGACACAGCACAGTGAAGTTGCACCCGAGAAAAAAAGTTGCACACCATGATGATGGAGAGTGAGACAGACTTGCGTTACTGTACCGGTCCAGTACATGCAGGTGGTGAAGCTATTACTTTTCTATTACGGGTGGCACTGAGAATACTCTGTTACAAGGGCTACTGCTTAATTAATTTACCTTTCACCCTACAGTGCAAATGAGTACTAGAAAAGGAAACTGAAGAAGCTAACTAATTTGATTATCTATCACTTCACATGGGACGTATTTAATGACAGATGAGATGACTTTAGGTGCTTTGCTTAATATTGAGTGAACAGTGATACACCCACACATGAATGACGTACTACAAGTAAACTAAAGTTATTAAGAGAGGTATGGAGTGTCCACCGTAATAACCAGATATATGCTGTGAATGCAAACGCAATACAAAGTACTGCTACTATTCATGGTAGTATTGGACACATTTACAATTTCTTTTCCTTGCCTTCCCTGCACTGGGACGGACGTGCGGGTGCGGTGGTACATGCTCTTCAAGGTAACACTTACTTCACCTGGCGACCATCTACTCTCTCTAGATACACATGTGCTATGTAAGAGTCAGAGAATACCATGCTCCAGGCATCCATTCAGTCAAAGTATACGCACACATACAGTTTCTGTTTCACCCACCCAGGCTGCTGTCCTTCCACCCATCCTTGCTTCATCATTGACCCAGCCATGCACCATACCATATTCTTTCCTTCCCAGCCACCTCTGGGTCCAAGCAAACACATATCGTTCTTCTTTGCCAGCCATCATACAAGTTCGCGTCCCACTTACTTACACCCTTCTTTCGCTTTTCGTTCATCCCATCCATCACGTTCGTCTAAGAACTTATTGGGATTCTTCTCACCAAAAACTTCACAGCTAAGTCGAAGTACATTTCGAGGAGGCTACTACCTGGTTGATTTGTAATTGTAATACACCCGTGCAGAAAGCACACTATGCAGTCTTCAATCTCAATAAGTAAGGAATATATAGCTTACCTGTTTCCGCCACCACCGTTTGATCCCCCACAGGAACGGCCACCAGCTCTTCTAACGCCGCCTCCTCCCCAGAGGCCTCCGAGTCCAAGTCCAACACAGCCACCTCCGCGCTGGCCCCGTCACCAGATGTTACACCTACAAAGTACATTTAAGAATGTTAGAATACACCACTCACTACTATATAATATTTGGTCTAGGAGAAATGTTAAAAAAACAGAATACAATGTAATAATTTGTGACTGTCTACTCCATAGTAAAAATGTCCCATTTTCCAGGGAAGGCTGTTGTCTTGCTGCACTTTTATGCACAACTGATGAATGCTTGCTTTTGATTTTTAACACGCACCACTTTTTCTCCTAACAGACAGAAGCTTGACTCCTGAGTCCTAAGAACACGACCAGGATCAAGTTCAAACTAGGTGAGAGTTCGGCTCGACCACAAGAAATGTGTCCAATTAATCGTCAGCACTAACCACTTTTCCGTTTACAGTTAAATAGTTTTATGACAAAGTAGATTTTAATAAATGTGTTTACTTTTAATAAAGCTTTTACACTTAAATAGACTCTGTGGTTTTTGTTCCTCTAGACTAGAGTGGATGAGCTAAAGGTTTTGGAATTTTTGCAAGCATGAGTGCCTCTGACACTTCTTGACTGTGCTGTGACTCCGTACTACTCTCTTGTCCTGCGTACGATAATCTAGAGATCATTGGGGATCTATAATCGGTGACTTCGGGAGCTGAATGACTCTGCCACACTATCTAGTCAGTAAGGAGACAGTGCATAGAGGTATTGCTGAATATAATGGGAGTCCAATGGAATTGCCAAATGTCCAATCTTAGTTAGCTACACAGACAGACTAATAAGAATAGTCTAGTAATACCACAGGGAGTCATATTCGAGGCAGGATAAGAATTTATATCCAGTCTACAAGAAGATCAAAGACGATTTAGAAAAAATCGAATGAGGAACGCTAGGAAAAAATAGGTACTGTTTATTAAAATGTAAACTTACTGGGGCCAGCAAAGGAGCCCTCGCCTGCCCGATCCTGGCCTGCATCCTCAGCACCCTCCTCCTGTGTCCTCTTGCCCTTGGGGGGAGCTGATGTACAACATGAAAGAAAGAAAAACCAGAAAACATGGATGAGATTTTTCAACCAAATCAAACATTTGAAAAGAACAATAACAACATATTTTGGAAAAATAGCAAATAGATAGACAACTATTCCACGGGATCTATCTCATGTGGTATACTACGTTATTCGTATTGCCTGATTTGCGGAACGTTGACTTAGAAAGTTCCTATGTAACTCAAAAAACAGACTACTAAAGAGGTTTGCCTAGGCCTGGCACTGCAGGCAGCAGTGCGCAACACGTGACAGACAAAGTCCATCCTGCTTGCAGATCAGTGAATACTCAAACTATCAATCCACCCGCCACCACCGCCACTATTTCTTCTGATAGCCATGTGACTGTCTAAAGGAAGGACTGGACTTCAGTCTGTTGGGGCTGATTTATAAGTCCCTTGCGGAAGTTGCGGCTGATTTTCCTCCATTGTTGCGTGCCTTTTCTGACGCAGCGGCAGAACAAAAGACTCGCCATGGTGTTGGTGCGGCGTATATATTAAAAAAAAAAACACATATGGGCATATGGGCGATGCATCACGTTGTAAAGCCCTGCGCCATCAGGGGGCGTTCCGGCGCAAGGGAGGGCGTACCTGCGCAGGAACGAATCCTAAAAGTGGCTGAGGGAAATCTACAAGATGTCAATCAGTCACTTTTAGGACAATGATGCATGACTCAAACCCTGCGCGCTTGAAGCCGACGTACGGCTTGATGCAGCATTGGGGAGATAGGGTACCCCAGAGCATTGCTGGAGCTGCGCCATCGTTGGCACGCAACTCCAGCAATGCGCTGCCTTTACGGCACAGATGCGTAAGGCTTCTGTGACGTTTTGGGCCAATGGGTGGTGGTGGCATGGCACACAATTACTGCCGCATCCCTGCTACTTTGCAGGGATGCGCCGGTAATTGAAAATATGACCCTTACTGTCTAGCATTACGCAGTTCTTTTCTTTACAGTACACTCATACATAATTTCTCAGGCCAATGAAATGCTTCTGAACACAACATACAAAACAAAGAAGCATAGTAGCAAGCAAGGCTACTGAGAAGGAGAGCAGTGCACCTGAAAATGAAATGCATAGAAGATTTTGAAATATAATTTACCTCAATGTAATCGGCAGCATTATTGCTCTTGGTAAAGAACAAAGATTTGCAAATAACAGAGCAGGATAAAACAGAGTAGTAAATGTACTACTACTACTACTCACCAAGCCCGGGGACCTCTACGCCGAGCGCGTCCAGCAAGTCCCGCTCCCGGTCCATGACATCGGTCCAGCGGTGGGTGGCCTGGTTATATGTGCGCCGGACCCCAGAGATCTTGTACATGGCCCGGCACACCTTCTCCCACCGCTGGCGGCGCTCCCGGATGCCATAGCCGGTCGCGATCTTGCCGCCTCCCAGGATCGTCTTGGGGAGGCGGCGCTGGACGTGGAAGATCAGTGCCGCCACTTCCTCCGCGCTGAAGATCTCCCTCGGGACCACTTGCTCCCCCCTTAAACGCCCGCACGGGAGCCGGGCACGGGGTGCGGGACCCTTCCCCTTCTCAGGGTGCTTCCCGGCTCCCTTTACCATGGTCTGGGCAGAAATAAACTTAAATGATAAAGAAGAAATAGAATAGTGAAGAAGAAAAGAAAAGAGTTTAAAAAAGTAGTTTAAAAGTAACTAAAAGCTGCAGAAAACACAAAAATATAGAGCTAGAAAAATAGAGGGTTAGATAATAAGTAAAATTAGATCAAAAAAACTTCAAACAAGCAAAGGATGGCAGAGATTGAGAGAGGATAGAGAAAGCATGCCCAGAACCATAGCAATGAATGAGAAACAAGATGGCCGCGCCCGTTCACGACCGCGTGGGTAAGTTCGCGCGAGATTTTCCTTGCGAGTACGCGCGAAATTGTACTAGCGAGCAGCACACTTTGCGAGATTACACATAGCGGGCGGAAACGGAATTACGTCACGCCAACAAGATGGCCGCGCCCGTGTACGACCGATAGGGTAACTTGGCAAACGTATAGCTAGAAGCGCCTCGCGAACACGCGCAAGATCACGCGAACATACACGTCGCAACAAAAACAATTTTGTATTCGCACGTATTCGCGGCTTCCGAAATCGATCTCGCACGGATTCGCGCCCCAAAAAACGCGCGAAATTGCAGAAAAAACGATTTTAGCTAAACTGAAAGCAATGAGCAGGTGCAAAAGTTCAAACTTAACATTAGTAACATTCAAGGTAGTGCTTCCTGATGGGCCCCTCCAGAGTTTGCAACTATTCTATGACCCTGCTATGACCCAAACAGCAGGCTCATAGAATAGCACCATAAAGGTCCTGTGAAAAAAAAAATTCACTGCAACAAAAAGCAAATTACAGATAAGGAAGGAAGCAGGTGCCAGCCAGACTGGAACTTTCAAAATTACTGACACATTAATGAAACACAAATTAATTGATGGCAGTTGAAGAAGGGCAGGTGTGCTTGCTTTTTTCAACCACCATAATCTACAGTGATAAATAAACCTAATAGGTGCCAGTGAGGATGTACTAGAGGGTGGCATGGGTGTCCCAGAGGGTGGCAGTGGTGAAACAGAGGGTGCTGTGAACCTGTGATGATAAACCAGACGTAGAAACAACATAGTCGCGGCCGTTGCAAGCCGAAAAGTAAGTTCGCAATTGCGAACTTGTCCCAAAATCGGCGCGAACACGCGCCAACACAAAAAACGGAAAAATCCGCAAATCCGCTAGAGTTCGCGGATCTTCGCGGATTGCGAATCCGTAAATACGCAAGTTCGCGGATTGCCAATCCGCAAAATCCGCCCATGCTTAGTGCACAGCCTTTAAATGAAAATTAATCCGATTGGGTCCACCTTGGGTGGCGTAGATACCCCTAAAAACGCCAGTAACAAGTGCATAGAATGTGATACCAGTGGATCACTGGGACCATCCCCTTGGGAACACCTTAATTGTAAGGTGTTCCCAAGGGGATGGTCCCAGTGATCCACTGGTATCACATTCTATGCACAATATAAAGGAACACATTACCTGGGATAATAAAGAACATGTTTATTTTAAACTTTTAAACAACATATATAACTTTATTTAAACAATTATAAATATCACGAGGGTGCTAAATCATTATATCTACATATTCATTATACAATATAAAGGAACATATTAACTGAGATAATAAAGAACATGTTTATTTTAAACTTTTAAACAACATATATACCTTTATTTAAATGATTATAAATGTCACAAGGGTGCGTACCACGTAAGCACGTAAGGGTTTTACTAATGGCATAAATTGAGATAGAATATACAAAAAAGAGAGGCATATTTACAAGCCCCTTGCGCAATGTTTGACATGGGTGCAAGCAGAAAATGCATGCAGAGTAATACAATTGGCACACAGACAAGAATATGCATTACGCAAGGGATTTGTAAATATGCCAATGAAACCATTACACTATCTCTATACCAGCATTAATGTTAAACATTGCACAAGGGGCTTGTAAATATGCCACTCTTTTTTGTATATTCCATCTCAATTTATGCCATTAGTAAAATACTTTACGCATCTCTCACAGCATTTCATATTGTTATCTGTGTGCCAATTTTATTACTCTGCATGAATTTTCTGCTTGCACCCATGTCAAACATTGCACAAGGGACTTGTAAATATGCCCCTCTTTATCTTATATTCCATCTCAATTGATGCCATTAGTGAAATCCTTTATGCATCTCGCACACCATTTCATATGGTTTTCTATCTGCCATTCCTATCCCTATCCATACATTCACTGCTTCCACCCATGTTAAAGGTTGCACAAGGCGCTTCTAAAAAAGGAGCATATTTACAAGTCCAATGAAACCATTACACTATCTCTATACCAGCATTGAATCCAAGCATAAAAACAATTTAAAAAGAAGTCTACCTTATAAACAAAAAAATACAAACTGTAAGCACACACAGCTAACATTATGGAAAAAGGTTAAAAAAATAATTCCTTAATTCACACAGACACTCACTGTGATCCTTGTCAAAAATCTTTAAGCCACACATGTTATCAAAAAACATTTAGCATGGTAAATCATTTTACACACAGAGCACAACCTATTTAAATGAACACTACACTACAATGCAGAAACCTGACTCATTTTCAAAATACAACAGGAATGAAGCCCAATATGCTTGTTATGCTTCCCAATACTGCACACAGCACTCTCTCTATATTACTCACCTTTAAAATCGCTTTTGAAAATATAGAACAGTGTCAAACACACAGCAGATTTTCTTAAGCAGAATCTCTGAAATGCACCTCAGACACTGAAACTCGAAATGGCACACTTTCCCACTCATTCTTCACACATATTTCAGGTCTTAACCAATGAAATCTCTTTCCACACTATTTCAAAACTAAACTAACATTTCAATTGGTTCTACATTCCCATAATTTCAAACTCACATAATATTCACCCATCCCCCTAGTGCTCATTTAACCTGTCACCATGGTGACTCCCACCTAAGGAAGAACAGAGTTTAAAAGTTCATTATACTTTGTTGCAAATGAATCCACCAAGGTTGTTAGAGCTTTCAAAATAATAGCTAATCATGTGCAATGTTCCTTTCAATGACCTTTTCTGAACCAATAGAATTGCTTCTTTTAAAAAACAAAACTATGCACCCTAATATGCTCTTTTCCATTTTCAGAAAGCACCAATCATTTCTTAAGCTTCAAGTGAAGTGAATGTCCTCCTCTTTTTTTTCTACAATGCAAGCTTTCCAACTGCCATTTCATTTACAGCCCTCATCTGAGTACATCCAGACCTGCCTTGAAGATGCCTTCAGTATGGTTTGTAGGACACAGTTTTGTATTCTGGTCTAAAAGGTATGTAACAAACAGAGGAATTTTAAACCTTGATTTACCAAATGTGGATATTTTTTGGATTGGCCAAAGAGGATTGAGATGTCGCCAATTGATACCATTGGTGAAATCCTTCATGCATCTCCCACATCCTGACTTTATATTTGTGCACTGTGGTGTGTGCACTGTGGTGGAAATGACTTATGCACTTTGACTGGGGTTGGTCTGGAAATGCTATTGAAGGACATCTTTGGACAATTGATGTCACTTTTTCCTCAAACTGCCTTTGTCTATTCCAATATATGCCAAAGGCAAAAATGGAATTGGTCCAATCAATTTTGTCCACAGATTGAGAAAGCAAGGAAACATGTAAATAAATCTGTTTCTGCAACATGAGAGACTATGGAATGGGTTGTATAAACATGTAAATAAATCTGTTTCTGCAACATGAGAGACTATGGAATGGGTTGTATATACCACAACAACTTGCGTTACAACATGCATGGCATCTATAGGAAAGATGGTGTACATTTCACTGATGAAGGGAACAGAGTCTATCTCTGTAACATCAGACTCTGCATTGGTACTTACTTGTAGGTACCAAAAAAAACACAATGAACACAACGGCTCTTTTTAGAGCCAACTAACATGTAAACACTCAAATATAATTTGTAACTTTATTTTTTGTAGTAATTTTTCACCGAGGTCTGCGCACCGAGCACTCACCGAGCACTCCCCGTGCGCGGACCTATCGTGTTTTCTGTTATTTAAAAAAAAAAAACAACATTATTTTTAACCTTAGAAGTCCTTGAACGACCCCCTGAGAAGGCATAAGGGGTCAGGGACACTCTACCCTACCCCCTTCCCACGTTTTTAAGTTATATTTTTCACTCTCTTCTGAAACCACAAAATGGTGGCGATAGGGTTCGCGCACCGTGCATTTACCGAGCACTCACGGTGCGCAAACATATTGGAATAAAAAATAAAAAAAAAAACTAATTGGAAATGGACATCGTCTCCTCTGTAGATACCTTGTATGTTGTAATGCAAGTTATTGTGGTATATTAAATCCATACTATAGTCTTTCAGGAAAGCAGAAACAGATTTGTTCACATGATTTCTTCCTTTCTCAATGTGTGGTCAGAATTGGCGTAGGGGGTCATGAGTTCCTACTCTGGTGAAACACACTTGCTGTTCTATATACTTACTTATGTTGTAAACTTGTGCATCAGAGACAGTCAGTGACAGAAAGGATACAGGACATGAAGAACACAAAATTGTATCACTTTGCTACTACCTCATAAATTACATTGAAATAAGTACAATTTTCAAAACAATTTTTCCTTACTAAATTAAAATTTATTTATCAGAATTTTCAAAATCTAAAAGAACTTGTAGGATTTCTTCATCAGAAATTTCATCCATCAAAGTGTCTGAAAATGATTCGTCAAACTCGACAACGTCTACACATTCCATTAATTCCATATCTAGTGTTTCATCAAAAAGATCTGCCATGGTATCTCCTTCATGTTCTTCATGATTTGTTTCATCTATAGGATCAATATACACCTCAGAATAAGTTGCCTCAATAAACGTTGCTGTTATTTAAAAGAAGATGTTGGTAGGCTCCTCATTTTCATTCATCATTTTATGTTAGTGTACTTTTAAAAGAAAGAGAAACAGCGCTTACTGCAGGATTTCCTGCTCTGGTGAGACACACTTGCTGTTCTTTAAACTTACTTATGTTGCAATCTTCTGCATCAGAGACAGACAGTGAGAGAAAGGATGCAGGACATGAAGAAGAGATGTCAAATACACATTTAAGACAATTTTGGGGAAGAACAGAAGTATTTATGAGTAACACAAAAAATTATCAGTTTGCTACTACCTCATAAATTACATTTAGTTAAGTATACATTTTCATACAATATTTATTTACTAAATTTAAATTTATTGTTGGGAATTTCCAAAATTTAAATGATCGTCTAAGATTGCATCATCAGCAATGTCAATATTGAAAATCTCCCAAAAAGAATCCTCAAACTCAATGAACTCCAAAGCTTCCAATAAATCTGAATCCAAGGATTCATCATAGAAATCGTCCATGCCATCTCCTCCATCATAAAGCTCTCCTTCAGGATTACTCTCATCAACAGGAACATCCTCAATAACAGTCACAAAAATGTCTATAATGATGTCAAATGACTCTTCATTTTCAACCATTATTAATGTAAGTGTACTATTAAAAGAAAGAGAAAGACAGTGAGATGTTGCAGGGTAAGAGTGAGATAGGGCAGAGAAAAACTATTAAATTCTATAAGAAGAGTTAAAACTGTGTAAATCTCACACCAGATATTGAACACCAAAATGTCCACACAAAAGTACCTCAGACACTATAGTCACAAAATGGCCGTGTTTCCCTGGACAGTGTATAGTATCAAGCAAGAATTAGAAATATAAAGCACTGCATCTGATGTTGCCCTACTCAATCCATAGGTATAACAGACAAACATTAAATAACTAACAGAAAACATTTTTCCTATTAACTTAAAGTGAACAACAGAGTTCTCCTTACAAATTAACAACTCACCTTCTAGAAAACTGTTGTACCATGAATTCTGTCTCAATCTCACACCTCAGAAGTATACCTCAAACACTAAAATCTCAAAATGGCTGTGTTTCCCTCTCATTTTTCATACATATTCAAATACCCAGCCAATCACATTTCATCACACACAAAATCAAAACCAAAGTAACATTTTACTTGGTTCAAATTATCAACACTTTCAAACTCACATAATTTTCAACCTACCACCAATGCTCTCTACCAATTACCATACTAACTCTCCACAAAACACCTACCTAAACCCAAAGGTGAAAGTGTCATCACTCAATGTTGCACTCAACAAACATCTAAACACTGAAACTTGTTATTTTAATGTATTTCTTTTTTGTCTTTTTGAGCCGCGGTTTGCGAACGGTGCGCGGACCCCGTGATTTTTTACATTTTTTTTTTCAACCTTCGGGGTCCTTTACAGAACCCATGACAAAACCTAGGGGGCTCAGGAATCTCTACCCTGCCTCCTTGTCAACTATTACACTTCTGTTTACAAACACTATCATCTGCCACAAAAACAAGATGGCGGACAACACTTCCTCATTTCGACTGAATGGAATGTTGACAGATGTCCAACAGCTTATCAGAATTCTGCGCGCGCACGCTAAGGTCCGCGCACGTGCAAGGACAGTGCAAGGACGGTGCAAGCCTGTGAGCGCACCGTGTCCCGCCTATAGATATATAATTTGAAAAAAATTGATTTTCTCAACAATTACTGAAGGGATTTTCACCAAATATACAAAAGGCACTTCTGCATACCAGGCTCTACCATTTTGCCAAGTTTGCAGTAATTCCATTCAGCTGTTCGGGCTGTAGCTGTGTCTAAAGGTCCTATGGAAAATTGCATTAGACTCAATTTCACATTAAATTTTCTCAAAAACTACTGGAGGGATTTACACCAAACATACAAAAGGCACTGCTGCATACCAGTCCCTACCATTTTGCCAAATCTGGTGTAATTCCGTTCAGCCGTTCGAGCTGTAGCCTTGTCAGAATGTCCCTACGGAAATTAACATGGGGAAAACACGTTTTGGGACTCCCCTTTTTTCTCGGCCCCCGCTTGAAATTACAAAATAATCCCTCAATCGGCGCCAAAGTTATTCCCAATAGAATGTTCGCAATTTCCTATGGTAACTAGGTCCTAACTATATATACCTACTGGCGATATATATATATATATATATATATATATATATATATATATATATATATATATATATATATATATATCGACTCTCACTCAGCAGTGACACCATGCTGGAACCGTAATAAAAGTTAATTACAAGCACACGCGCTTTCGTGTTTGGGTTTTGGAAAAGGCTGGATTGGAGTGCATTTGCAGAGCGGCTGCTCTGTGAAGTGAGAGTCGATAATTTCCGGGGCAACCTCTATCCCCGGTGTTTGCACCGCAGTCTCGGGTCCCGGTGGTATGGAGGATGGAACTTTGAATATATATATATATATATATATGCAAACATTTTCTTCTCCTGGAGGGAAAAGAGAGGGGTGAGTCGCACATCCAACACTTTGCTCGTGGCACGTTTGGTACGCTTGGGCAGCTCTTAAGTCCTGACGCGTTTCGTTCGCCTGCTGCAAACTTTTTCAAAGGATGGCCCAGGTGATTGGGAAAGTTTCAGAGGGAGATTTCACTAATGTTTTTATGTCGCGTTGTCGGCCCTCTGGTGGACACCATTGGTGGTGATTGGCCGGCATGCTGGTAGTTGAAGTCCCGCTGAGTCCCGATTTGTAGTTGCCATTGTTCTGTTGCCAGGAGACCAGAGGATTTTCCGCAGTGTTGTTCCTGTAACAGTCCGTGTTTGAGGACTGTTTGGACCCTTTCCAAGTGAGAGTCGATAATTTCCGGGGCAACCTCTATCCCCGGTGTTTGCACCGCAGTCTCGGGTCCCGGTGGTATGGAGGATGGAACTTTGAATATATATATATATATATATATATATATATATATATATATATATATATATATATATATATATATATATACATATATATATCAAAACAAAACCCTTTCAGGCATAGAGTGACGCATAAATTATGCAAAAAAGAAGGAGAGAACTCTGGGTAGGTCTCAGTTTAGGTGGAAAGCAGCTCCTGTTAGAGCACTCTCAACACCAGCGACACTCTTTTGTTTTGACTTAATACTGGGTGCTCCCTTGTGTCTGGACAAAGCTATACCTCTCTGAAGAGCTCTAATTAGAGCGAAACACTGTGTCAAGGGTTGCTTTTACTCATTTCAGGTTGGCTTGAGTTGGTATTTTACCAATTCAAAGCTGTAATATTGTGCCTGGAGTGATAAATGGCTTTTGTTATTTTACAGCTCGGCAAGGACTGCACGGTACTAGTCCTATGCTTAAAGACTTTGCTGTTTTAATGGCAAAAGACTTTGTCATTTTCTATCTCGGTGTGGATAGCACTGTGCTAATCCTATGCTTAAAAACTTTGATAGAAAAACAGACATTTGAGGTGAGCAGATCTAGAGTGTCGCTGGTGTTGAGAGTGCTCTAACAGGAGCTGCTTTCCACCTAAACTGAGACCTACCCAGAGTTCTCTCCTTTTTTGTATATATATATATATATATATTTATATATTTATATATATATATATATACATATATATATACATATATATATTCACCATTCCGTCACCTTCACCTCGCTCTGGAATAACAACCAGCCAGGGTAAGTAGCACTCGGACACGGACCAATAAAGTTTCCTTTTTTCGTTTATTTAATTAGTGCAGGTAAAGCCCATGACGTTTCGGCTCCACCTACATATATATATATATATATATATATATATATATATATATATATATATATATATATATATATATATATATATAAATATATATATATATTTATATATATATATATATATATATATATATATATATATATATATATATTACCTACTGGCGGTCTCCAGTAGGTATATATAGTTAGGATTTTTTCTCTATGGGATTTTTGAAAATTCTATGTCTAATAACTTTGGCGTTTGTGGACGGAATTGGCAGAAATGTTCAGGAAAATGGCACATTTTGTTTCTGAGCAGCCCCTGAAAATTTTGGGGGGGTTCGTCAAGGGGGGGCCGAGAAAAAAGGGGGGTCCCAAAACGCGTTTTTCCCATGTTAATTTCCATAGGGCGGTTGGCCTCACTTTTAGCCCGAACGGCTGAATGGATTTGCACGAAACTTGGCAAAATTGTAGGGACTGGTAGCCCGATGTGCCTTTTGTAGGTCTCAATATATGTGCTCCAGTGGATTTTGAGAAATTAACATTTAAAAAAAGATATATATCTGTAACAGCGGACTGGGCAGCGGCCCAGGACGCGTACTTTTCGCGCAACGGAGCTTTGTGAAGCGAAGCTGATTGGTTCTCCGGCGTCTGTCAACATTCCAAACAGTCCGTAGCGGCCGCCATCTTGTCTCTCGGTAGGATCGAGAGACAAGAGGAGGTCAAAACAAAGGGGGAAATAACTATAAGGGGGCATAGTAGATCCTCGCTGACCCCCTAGGTTTGATGTGGAGGTTTTAACAGGGCCCCGCGGGGCAAAAAAAAATAATAATAATAATAATAATCGAACGGCTGAATGGATTTGCACGAAACTTGGCAAAATATTAGGGACTGGTAGCCCGATGTGCCTTTGCTAGGTCTCAATATATGTGCTCCAGTGGATTTTGAGAAATTAACGTTCAAAAAAAGATATATATCTGTAACAGCGCTCCGCTTCGCGTAACGGAGGTTTGCGAAGCTGATTGGTCATTCTGTCACTGGGCTATAGTTGGGCTACATCTGGCTGATATTTGGGCTACATTTGTTTTTTTGTGTGTCTGGCGGCCATCTTTGGGCTACATTGGGCTACATTGGGCTTCATTGGGCTACATTCGGCTAATTAGCAAATAGCTCATCGCAAACTAGGAATGGTAAAGAATCGCTATTTATTCCTTAAAGTTCGCTATTTAGGAAATGCAAAAAACTTTGATGATACATATGGCGGTTCATCTCTAACAAGATAAGAAGCATAGGGATACATTTATGATGACTGGCGCATCACCAGGGATGTGTTAGTCATTCTGTGCCGCTGTTCCGTCACCTATGGTGTGCTGCATTTACAATGCGGCGCATCATGGGGCAAAAACAGCACAGATGCGTGATGTATCTGTGCCGTAAAGGTGGCGCATTGCTGGAGTTGTATCGCAAGTGTGATGAAGCTCCAGCAAGGGTCGGGGGTGCCCCTGTCGCAGGGTTTCTGTTCTCACACAGAACTGTGGACAGAGGATTGGAACCTCGGCAAATGCATTGCTGGAGTTGTATCGCAAGTGTGATGAAGCTCCAGCAAGGGTCGGGGGTGCCCCTGTCGCAGGGTTTCTGTTCTCACACAGAACTGTGGACAGAGGATTGGAACCTCGGCGAATTAGGGTGTCCCAAAACTCACGTTAGTAATCAAAAACTCCTTAGCAAGCTAGGTACAGTGTCACATTGGATATAACAAACTCTCAATGTTTAGACAATCCAGAATATGAACTTATAGTACCTCAGGATACGTGGAACTCATGAACAGTCGGTCGTTATAGATTTCTTAGAAACCAGAACATGGAGTTAAGAAGAACAGATGTGTATTTGAAATGTTTATTTACTAATGCCGTCTTCTCAGGCGTAGTACCTTAGATAATAAAAGTACACATATTATCAGTAGCAAAATTACCAGCATAGTTACTAGTACATAAAAAGTGAATGGTGATAGTATGTTAACATGCTGTAAATGAATAAGAGTTAGCAACACTTATAAGCAGCCGCGGGCCGTGGAGGGAGTTACGGTGAGGCAGGGAGGCGGGGAGGGGGAGAAGCAGGGTGGAGAATACAAGTACACATATTATCAGTAGCAAAATTACCAGCATAGTTACTAGTACATAAAAAGCGAATGGTGACAGTATGTTAACATGCTGTAAATGAATAAGAGTTAGCAACACTTATAAGCAGCCGCGGGCCGTGGAGGGAGTTACGGTGGGGCAGGGAGGCGGGGAGGGGGAGGGGCAAGGTAGAGAGGGCTCCACCCTGCTTCTCCCCCTCCCCGCCTCCCTGCCCCACCGTAACTCCCTCCACGGCCCGCGGCTGCTTATATCTCACCCTCCCTAATACACATATTATATTATTTGCTAAGAAGGTCTCTTTGTGTTGGTTTAGGGCGTGCCCATACTTTAGTGTCTTAGATTTGAAGGAATCACATCAGCATACACCAGCTCTCTCTTCATGTGAACCGCATCAACTGTTGTGTATGTGTGTTCGGCAAAGCAATATAAAACCCGCCTCATGCCCAGAATTGGCAGAAGTTGCACTTATGTTATGAGTATGAAGTCGTGGAGATCAGACCTCATAACAATTCTGTATCGTGTTGTTCTTGAAACTTTAGCACTCGCTGTACAGATATAGTTTAACAAGTAAAGCAGATAGTAGACCAATAACATATTATTCTCATGTAAACCACGATGAACTACTAGGTGGAAAGCTAAAGCAACAACTAAGTGTCGTGTGCAGAAGTTGCAAAAAAGGAAAAATGGCGTTTAAACCGGTAATGAGCCCATGCTAACTTAACACGGTGTAAAGATATCCAGGACCTAGATGACACCTCCCCATGATCCGGAAACGAACTGAATAAGATAATAGAAGTGCCATCTCATGAGAGCAGATTGCAAGTTTATATGTGGACGGTCCGCAAGGTAAAGCATTAAAAACTAGGAAAATTTAATGCTAAAGAAAAATAAAACAGCCAAGTACTTTATCGAGTCTTAAGCCAATAGGCAAGGTAAATAATAAAAACTTGACAAATAAGTCAATGAATTGTCAATGAAATGCTAGTACTCAGCATATCAAACATGAAAAAGGTCTATGACATAACTGTGTATGCAAAATAAGCTGCAACAGCCTCCAATAGGAAGTCACCGTCTTCATCCGAAAACAATTCAGCCATCCAATTTAAAAGCGGAAAAGAACATACGTGCTCTCCCAGCACCGGATCCTCTATCACCATCAGAGGACAGCTCGGTGGGTTTTCAAGAAAGCTCTGTTCCAAGAAAGACTGTGTTGCCGCCAGTAAATTCCAGGGACCAAGTAGTCCATGCATCAATGCCACAGCCATAATCCTTTCGCCAGGACAAACCAACTCGTGAGTAATGATAGGAGTCATCAGCTGATTAAAGTCGACGTCAGGAGAAACCGGTCCGCAGAGACACAAATCAATGGCCCAATCGAAATCACAGGTCAGGCAGTGAAATACAGGCTGGACACAGGTGAAGTAGGAGAATCGAAAAGATAATCCATATGCCGTGCTTAATATCGCCAACGGCATTGTGCCATAATATTCTAGCATGCGATTGCGGAACAGTGTCAGCAGCTGCAGGGTGGGAGGTTGCATAGGAGGGACATCCATATTTAAAAATGTAAAAAAGCACAAGAGCGTCCGCTGGTAATGCAAGTAAAAATGCCAATCCACGAACCAGAGTGGAGAAAATAGAATGAAAGGAAGCAGGGATGACTCCAAAGATTTTCTCAAATGAAGTCACGAGACCACTGGTAACAACTTTAAAAAAGTGCGCCAGGGACTTTGTGGAGGATGCGTTAAAGATAGTCGGAAACATGTTGCTGAAATTGAAAGGCAAATCTTAATTGAAAAGGGTGTGCACCTCTGTACGGGTGTTCGCTATGTGAAGTACGAAAGTTTCACGGGCCGAACTCAAGGCCACCTCTCTCTGAGACAAAAGAGCTCTTATTCTTGCCATGCCGTTGAAACGTGTCCCAAGGTTGGTATTTGTGGCCAGATTGAAAACTCCCTATGTTCATGTGTGGGAGGAAATAGAACATTTCTGCAGCAAATAACCCGTTCACTTACTGTTACGATAAAAGGAATACTTTTAATTAACTCAGAACAATCTTCATTATTGAGCATCAAATAACTACCATTTTCCAACAACTTGAACGTGGGGATGATAGCAGGAACTGGCGTGCCTTGCAACACGCAAGCCATATTTGGTCGGTGTTTGTTGCATGAACCGTGTAACTGTATGTGCCTACACATTAGTGAATGATCTGGCGTCTCAGTGCATTCCTCTCCATTCAGATAAACTTCTTGATCATCTTTGAAACATCTGTATGTGTATGGAAGCGACCAGACCTCATGAAGAAAAGCACTACCTAAAGGTTCATAACGACCTATTGGTATATATTTCATACAATTTGAAAACTTATATAAAGCAAAAGGCAGCGTTATTAAACCGTGGATAAGGCATGTTGCCAAAAAACCCGCAATCCTCTGCTGATGATGTCACTGAGCATGTCATGAATGATGTAATATGTGACATCATCAGCAGTGGATTACGGGTAATAGTATCTCTAGTTTACTCCCCTATAGCTGTCTTTCTTTTAACATAAGTGTCTGTTTCCTTCCCTTATACTTACTGTTTTTGGTTCCCTTCCGGTTCGCGTACCGGCGAGCGAACTGGGAAGCGAACTAAGAGAAATAGAGGTTGGCACAGTTCCAAATATTGTACCAATTTTTTAATAACGGGGAGGTAGTTCTGAAAAGAACTTTTTTTTTAATTTTTCTGAACATTTTTTTACTGTTTTTGAATTTTTCGGAACAGTTTTATATTTTTTGGGGTTTTTCTTGGAGGGGGCAATGAAAACGATTCATTGTAAAGGGCTCAACAGGAGCAACAAAACAAAAAAAAGAAGTATTTATTATTTTGGGCGTTTCGTACAAACTTGCATATGATAGTCAATAGCTCTGTTGATCAGAGTGATGCTTTTTTCTCCGTAGGAAATGAATCCATCGCAAAATACGCAGATGTGTTTTACATCACCAAATCTCATTTGTATATTTGGCACCATCTCCCTGCCCTCTGGTCCCGTTACTTCCGGTACAACAGATCTTCTGGCCATAATAGGGAGATTATCTAGGTCGTTCCGAAACTGTGCAGCACTGTAGTTGTTAGGATGCCACCTAGTCATATGGCGATGCATTGTGTAGTTTCCGAAACTGTATTTTTTGTCGGTCCCTCTGGACAGTCTATCTTGACATATAAGGCAAGTTACGTATCTTGCATTTACTTTTTTCTGACCTTTGGGAATTTTAAAAAATTGCCAAATGAAGTTTTCTTTCCGGTGAGACGTCCTGGGCTGCTCAGGCAAAAACTGCCTCTCTTCGTGCTCGTCCTCCTGTTCCTCTTCTTCTTCTTCTTGTTGAATTATAACTTGAGCAGGTGGTCCACTCTTCCTTGGATGTGGTGGAGGTGGTGGGGAAGCACCAGCTGAAGCTACTAAAGAAGCCATTGCTCAGTGATCACAAAGGGTCTTTCTCTCACAATGATGAAAGTCAGAGTGAGGAAAGAAGGAGGGATTTTCATCATTTGGGAAAAACAAGAGTTCTCAACCAATCAAAAGTGTTCATTTTAGATTATATGACCTAGTCTTACATCATTAGGAAACCAAAAGTGAAATGAACCAATGAAAAGTGTTATTACCAAGTCACATGACTTGCTGTGTTTACGTTAAGCGCTTTGCAGGGCCTCCCGGTTTGCTTCCAGAAACCTGCGCTTTGCGACTCGCTTCGCGTACCAGTTCGCTAACGTAGTACGTCATATGACGTATCACGCGACAACGTGAAACGTCATGCGGACGGGAGGCGTCACGATGTTGTTTTGTAACGCGGCACTTGCGGTAAAGAAACGTTTACCGGCTCGCGGTCTATTTCGCGGCATCAAGGTCAGCTAACGGGAAGCTTCCCGATTTGCGAAGCGGGAACGAAGAAAAAAAAATATTTTAAAAAAAAATTATTCATAAACATATAAAATATATTTTTGGATTTAAAGAAGAATACATTTTACAGCTACAGATATTAGCTGTTAAAAAACCAATGAAATTCACAGAAAAAACCATAGGTTATAGACCATATATAGTTAGGAATTAGCATTTACAAAACCTTGAAAATTCACTGAAAAAACCATAGGTTATAGACCATATATAGTTAGGAATTAGCATTTACAAAACCTTGAAAATTCACTGAAAAAACCATAGGTTATAGACCATATATAGTTAGGAATTAGCATTTAAAAAACCTTATTTTACTCACACAAAACCATTGAAATTCCATATATAGTTAGTTGCACTAACTATATATCGCGCACCCGCAATCCACTGCTGATCATGTCACATATTACATCATTCATGACATGGTCAGTGACATCACTGATGACATCACTGATGACATCTCAAATGACATCACTGATGACATCACTGATGACATCTCAAATGACATCACTGATGACATCACTGATGACATCTCATTTGACATTACTGATCACATCACTGATGACATCATTCATGTGATAATACGATAAACCTCTTCAGACTCTAATATAACCTTAGATACACTCAGTGTAAACAGACACTCATAGACTGTCACTCATCCATGGAGTTACTCAGACACTTAGTCAGTCATGCAAAGAATCAATCACACCTCCATTTCCTCAACTATACAGTTATACACACCTTACTTATTCAAACATATACTAAAACATATTTACTCACTTATACAATCCTGGATACAAGTTCACAATGATCCATACAGCCACTCACACATTCACTGGCTCTTATGCACAGTTATTTATATATGGTAACTCTCACATGTACTGTGTTTTACATATGTACTTACTTTGACATGTAGCACTGAGATATCCATTCACTCACCAATACACTCATGCACACAGTCAACCGCCCATACAGCTGTTTCCACATGCACTTTTGAACCCATACATCCAGTCAATCAACTGCTCACACATCTATGCAGAGAGTCATACACCTCCCAGCCACCCACACACACACTCAGTCTCCCATACAAATGCTTGGGCAACCAATCAATAACCCATACAGTTAATCATATAGCTAATGATCAACACATGCAGCAGTTTACAGAACAACAGACATAATGATGCACAAATTAAGACAGTTTAGTCACTAACCCATGCACTCAGTGAGACACATTTAATCAGTCACTCATACAGTCAGCCATGCCCCTACTAAATCCTTCATCAAGACACTTATACATCCATTCATTCTTCAATATGTAAGACATATTTTAACTTTACAGAATTATACAGTCACTGGATGACGTCATCAGTGATCTCATCAGTGATGTCATTTGAGATGTCATCAGTGATGTCATCAGTGATGTCACTGACCATGTCATGAATGATGTAATATGTGACATGATCAGCAGTGGATTGCGGGTGCGCGATATATAGTTAGTGCAACTAACTATATATGGAATTTCAATGGTTTTGTGTGAGTAAAATAAGGTTTTTTAAATGCTAATTCCTAACTATATATGGTCTATAACCTATGGTTTTTTCAGTGAATTTTCAAGGTTTTGTAAATGCTAATTCCTACCTATATATGGTCTATAACCTATGGTTTTTTCAGTGAATATATATATATATATATATATATGTCTATATATATATGTATATATATATTACCTACTGGCGGTCGCCAGTAGGTATATATAGTTAGGATTTTTTCTCTATGGGATTTTTGAAAATTCTATGTCAAATAACTTTGGCGTTTGTGGACGGAATTGGCTGAAATTTTCAGGAAAATGGCACATTTTGTTTCTGAGCAGCCCCTGAAAATTGGGGGGGGGGTTCGTCCAGGGGGGGTCGAGAAAAAAGGGGAGTCCCAAAACGTGTTTTTAACATTGAGTTTTCCATAGGGCGGTTGGCCTCATTTTTAGCCCGAACGGCTGAATGGATTTGCACGAAACTTGGCAAAATTGTAGGGACTGGTAGCCCGATGTGCCTTTTGTAGGTCTCAATATATGTGCTACAGTGGATTTTGAGAAATTAACGTTTAAAAAAAGATATATATCTGTAACAGCGGACCGGGAAGCGCTCCGGTTCGCGGACTTTTCGCGCAACGGAGCTTTGTGAAGCGAAGCTGATTGGTTCTCTGGCGTCTGTAAACATTCCAAACAGTCCGTAGCGGCCGCCATCTTGTCTCTCGGTAGGATCGAGAGACAAGAGGAGGCCAAAGCGAAGGGGCAAATGACCATAAGGGGGCATAGTAGATCCTCGCTGACCCCCTAGGTTTGATGTGGAGGTTTTAAAAGGGCCCCGCGGGGCAAAAAAAAAAAAATAATAATAATAATCGAACGGCTGAATGGATTTGCACGAAACTTGGCAAAATATTAGGGACTGGTAGCCCGATGTGCCTTTGCTAGGTCTCAATATATGTGCTGTAGTGGATTTTGAGAAATTAACGTTCAAAAAAAGATATATATCTGTAACAGCGCTCCGCTTCGCGTAACGGAGGTTTGCGAAGCTGATTGGTCATTCTGTCACTGGGCCATAGTTGGGCTACATCTGGCTGATATTTGGGCTACATTTGTTTTTTTTGTCTCTGGCGGCCATCTTTGGGCTACATTGGGCTACATTGGGCTTCATTGGGCTTCATTGGGCTACATTGGGCTACATTTGGGCTCCAACATATATATAGGCCAATGTAGCCCAATATATATTTTTCAAAGTTAATTTTCGTAAAAACCACTGGAGCATATATCTTGAGACATAGCAAAGGCACATCGGGCTTCCAGTCCCTACAATTTTGCCAAGTTTTGTGGAAATCCATTCAGCCGTTCGAGCTAAAAGTGAGTCCAACCGCCCTATGGAAATGAAGGAAATGAATGGGTAATTTGTAATTAGCAAATAGCTCATCGCAAACTAGGAATGGTAAAGAATCGCTATTTATTCCTTAAAGTTCGCTATTTAGGAAATGCAAAAAACTTTGATGATACATATGGCGGTTCATCTCTAACAAGATAAGAAGCATAGGGATAGATTTATGATGACTGGCGCATCACCAGGGATGTGTTAGTCATTCTGTGCCGCTGTTCCGTCACCTATGGTGTGCTGCATTTACAATGCGGCGCATCATGGGGCAAAAACAGCACAGATGCGTGATGTATCTGTGCCGTAAAGGTGGCGCATTGCTGGAGTTGTATCGCAAGTGTGATGAAGCTCCAGCAAGGGTCTGGGGTGCCCCTGTCGCAGGGTTTCTGTTCTCACACAGAACTGTGGACAGAGGATTGGAACCTCGGCGAATTAGGGTGTCCCAAAACTCACCTTAGTAATCAAAAACCCCTTAGCAAGCTAGGTACAGTGTCACATTGGATATAACAAACTCTCAATGTTTAGACAATCCAGAATATGAACTTATAGTACCTCAGGATACGTGGAACTCATGAACAGTCGGTCGTTATATATTTCTTAGAAACCAGAACATGGAGTTAAGAAGAACACATGTGTATTTGAAATGTTTATTTACTAATGCCGTCTTCTCAGGCGTAGTATCTTAGATAATACAAGTACACATATTATCAGTAGCAAAATTACCAGCATATTTACTAGTACATAAAAAGCGAATGGTGACAGTATGTTAACATGCTGTAAATGAATAAGAGTTAGCAACACTTATAAGCAGCCGCGGGCCGTGGAGGGAGTTACGGTGGGGCAGGGAGGCGGGGAGGGGGAGGGGCAGGGTAGAGAGGGCTCCACCCTGCCCCTCCCCCTCCCCGCCTCCCTGCTCCACCGTAACTCCCTCCACGGCCCGCGGCTGCTTATATCTCACCCTCCCTAATACACATATTATATTATTTGCTAAGAAGGTCTCTCTGTGTTGGTTTAGGGCGTGCCCATACTTTAGTGTCTTAGATTTGAAGGAATCACATCAGCATACACCAGCTCTCTCTTCATGTGAACCGCATCAACTGTTGTGTATGTGTGTTCGGCAAAGCAATATAAAACCCGCCTCATGCCCAGAATTGGCAGAAGTTGCACTTATGTTATGAGTATGAAGTCGTGGAGATCAGACATCATAACAATTCTGTATCGTGTTGTTCTTGAAACTTCAGCACTCGCTGTACAGATATAGTTTAACAAGCAAAGCAGATAGTAGAGCAATAACATATTATTCTCATGTAAACCACGATGAACTACTAGGTTGAAAGCTAAAGCAACAACTAAGTGTCGTGTGCAGAAGTTGCAAAAAAGGAAAAATGGCGTTTAAACTGGTAATGAGCCCATGCTAACTTAACACGGTGTAAAGATATCCAGGACCTAGATGACACCTCCCCATGATCCGGAAACGAACTGAATAAGATAATAGAAGTGCCATCTCATGAGAGCAGATTGCAAGGTTATATGTGGACGGTCCGCAAGGTAAAGCATTAAAAACTAGGAAAATTTAATGCTAAAGAAAAATAAAACAGCCAAGTACTTTATCGAGTCTTAAGCCAATAGGTAAGCTAAATAATAAAAACTTGACAAATAAGTCAATGAATTGTCAATGAAATGCTAGTACTCAGCATATCAAACATGAAAAAGGTCTATGACATAACTGTGTATGCAAAATAAGCTGCAACAGCCTCCAATAGGAAGTCACCGTCTTCATCCGAAAAGAGTTCAGCCATCCAATTTAAAAGCGGAAAAGAACATACGTGCTCTCCCAGCACCGGATCCTCTATCACCATCAGAGGACAGCTCGGTGGGTTTTCAAGAAAGCTCTGTTCCAAGAAAGACTGTGTTGCCGCCAGTAAATTCCAGGGACCAATTAGTCCATGCATCAATGCCACAGCCATAATCCTTTCGCCAGGACAAACCAACTCGTGAGTAATGATAGGAGTCATCAGCTGATTAAAGTCGACGTCAGGAGAAACCGGTCCGCAGAGACACAAATCAATGGCCCAATCGAAATCACAGGTCAGGCAGTGAAATACAGGCTGGACACAGGTGAAGTAGGAGAATCGAAAAGATAATCCATATGCCGTGCTTAATATCGCCAACGGCATTGTGCCATAATATTCTAGCATGCGATTGCGGAACAGTGTCAGCAGCTGCAGGGCGGGAGCTTGCACAGGAGGGACATCCATATTTAAAAATGTAAAAAAGCACAAGAGCGTCCGCTGGTAATGCAAGTAAAAATGGGAATCCACGAAGCAGAGTGGAAAAAATAGAATGAAAGAAAGCAGGGATGACTCCAAAGATTTTCTCAAATGAAGTCACGAGACCACTGGTAACAACTTTAAAAAAGTGCGCCAGGGCCTTTGTGGAGGAAGCGTTAAAGATAGTCCGAACCATCTTGCTGAAATGGAAAGGCAAATCTGTATTGAAAAGGGTCTGCACCTCTGTACGGGTGTTCGCTATGTGAAGCACGAAAGTTTCACGGGCCGAACTCAAGGCCACCTCTCTCTGAGACAAAAGAGCTCTTATTCTTGCCATGCCGTTGAAATCTGCTCCCAAGGTTGGTATTTGTGGCGAGATTGAAAACTCCCTATGTTCATGTGTGGGAGGAAATAGAACATTTCTGCAGCAAATAACCCGTTCACTTACTGTTACGATAAAAGGAATACTTTTAATTAACCCAGAACAATCTTCATTATTGAGCATCAAATAACTACCATTTTCCAACAACTTGAACGTGGGGATGATAGCAGGAACTGGCGTGCCTTGCAACACGCAAGCCATATTTGGTCGGTGTTTGTTGCATGAACCGTGTAACTGTATGTGCCTACACATTAGTGAATGATGTGGCGTCTCAGTGCATTCCTCTCCATTCAGATAAACTTCTTGATCATCTTTGAAACATCTGTATGTGTATGGAAGCGACCAGACCTCATGAAGAAAAGCACTACCTAAAGGTTCATAACGACCTATTGGTATATATTTCATACAATTTGAAAACTTATATAAAGCAAAAGGCAGCGTTATTAAACCGTGGATAAGGCACGTTGCCAAAAAACCCGCAATCCTCTGCTGATGATGTCACTGAGCATGTCATGAATGATGTAATATGTGACATCATCAGCAGTGGATTATGGGTAATAGTATCTCTAGTTTACTCCCTTATAGCTGTCTTTCTTTTAACATAAGTGTCTGTTTCCTTCTCTTATACTTACTGTTCTTTTTAAAAAAAAAAAAATTTGGTTCACTTCCGGTTCGCGTACCGGCGAGCGAACTGGGAAGCGAACTACGAGAAATAGAGGTTGGCACAGTTCCAAATATTGTACCAATTTTTTAATAACGGGGAGGTAGTTCTGAAAAGAACTTTTTTTTTATTGTTTTTGTTGTTTTATATTTTTTTTATTATTTTTCTGAACATTTTTTTACTTTTTTTGAATTTTTCTGAACAGTTTTATATTTTTTTGGGTTTTTCTTGGAGGGGGCAATGAAAACGATTCATTGTAAAGGGCTCAACAGGAGCAACAAAACAAAAAAAAAGTATTTATTATTTTGGGCGTTTCGTACAAACTTGCATATGATAGTCAATAGCTCTGTTGATCAGAGTGATGCTTCTTTCTCCGTAGCAAATGAATCCATCGCAATATACGCAGACGTGTTTTACTTCACCAAATCTCATTTGTATATTTGGCACCATCTCCCTGCCCTCTGGTCCCGTTACTTCCGGTACAACAGATCTTCTGGCCATAATAGGGAGATTATCTAGGTCGTTCCGAAACTGTGCAGCACTGTAGTTGTTAGGATGCCACCTAGTCATATGGCGATGCATTGTGTAGTTTCCGAAACTGTATTTTTTCTCGGTCCCTCTGGACAGTCTATCTTGACATATAAGGCAAGTTACGTATCTTGCATTTACTTTTTTCTGACCTTTGGGAATTTTAAAAAATTGCCAAATGAAGTTTTCTTTCCGGTGGGACGTCCTGGGCTCCTCAGGCAAAAACTGCCTCTCTTCGTGCTCGTCGTCCTGTTCCTCTTCTTCCTCTTCTTGTTGAATTATAACTTGAGCAGGTGGTCCACTCTTCCTTGGATGTGGTGGAGGTGGTGGGGAAGCACCAGCTGAAGCTACTAAAGAAGCCATTGCTCACTGGTAACAAAGGGTCTTTCTCTCACAATGATGAAAGTCAGAGTGAGGAAAGAAGGAGGGATTTTCATCATTTGGGAAAAACAAGAGTTCTCAACCAATGAAAAGTGTTCATTTTAGATTATATGACCTAGTCTTACATCATTAGGAAACCAAAAGTGAAATGAACCAATGAAAAGTGCTATTACCAAGTCACATGACCTGCTGTGTTTACGTTAAGCGCTTTGCAGGGCCTCCAGGTTTGCTTCCAGAAACCTGCGCTTTGCGACTCGCTTCGCGTACCAGTTCGCTAACGTAGCACGTCATATGACGTATCACGCGACAACGTGAAACGTCATGCAGACGGGAGGCGTCACGATGTTGTTTTCTAACGCGGCAGTTGCGGTAAAGAAACGTTTACCGGCTCGCGGTCTATTTCGCGGCATCAAGGTCAGCTAACGGGAAGCTTCCCGATTCGCGAAGCGGGAACGAAGAAAAAAAAATATTTTAAAAAAAAATTATTCATAAACATATAAAATATATTTTTGGATTTAAAGAAGAATACATTTTACAGCTACAGATATTAGCTGTTAAAAAACCAATGAAATTCACTGAAAAAACCATAGGTTATAGACCATATATAGTTAGGAATTAGCATTTACAAAACCTTGAAAATTCACTGAAAAAACCATAGGTTATAGACCATATATAGTTAGGAATTAGCATTTACAAAACCTTATTTTACTCACACAAAACCATTGAAATTCCATATATAGTTAGTTGCACTAACTATATATCGCGCACCCGCAATCCACTGCTGATGATGTCACATATTACATCATTCATGACATGGTCAGTGACATCACTGATGACATCACTGATGACATCTCAAATGACATCACTGATGACATCACTGATGACATCTCATTTGACATCAATGACCACATCACTGATGATATCATTCATGTGACAATACAATGCATCTCCTCACATTTTAATATAACCTCTGTTTCACCCAGTGTTAAATACAGAGTATAATTTTTGAAACTATTGACACACCAATACTAGTTACTACATACGCACTCACTGATTCCTATGTCTACACACACATTCACTCATTCACCCATACAATCATTCATACATACAATCACTCATCTTTACAACACTATCATATGCACTCATACACCTATACAGACACTCACAGTCTGCCACTCATCCATGGAGTTACTCACACACCTAGTCAGTCCTGTAAAGAATCAATGACACTTCCATTTTCTTGTCTATACAGTTAAACATAGAGCACCTTACATTTTCAAACATATACTAACACATACTTACCTTCTTATACAATCATTGATACAAGTACACATTGATCTGCACAGAGTCACACACCTCCCAGCCAGCCACACACACACTCAGTCTCCCATACAAATACTTGGACAATCAATCAGTAACCCATATAGTTAATCATATAGCTACTGATCAACACATGCAGCAGTTTACAGAACAACAGACATAATGATGCACAAATTAAGACAGTTTAGTCACTAACCCATGCACTCAGTGAGACACATTTAATCACTCACTCATACATTCAGTCATGCACCTACTAAATCCTTTGTCCAGACACTTATACTTCCACTCATTCTTCAATACGTAAAACATATTTAAACTTTACAGAAACACACAGTCACTGGATGATGTCATCAGTGATGTCATCAGTGATGTCATTTGAGATGTCATCAGTGATGTCATCAGTGATGTCACTGACCATGTCATGAATGATGTAATATGTGACATCATCAGCAGTGGATTGCGGGTGCGCGATATATAGTTAGTGCAACTAACTATATATGGAATTTCAATGGTTTTGTGTGAGTAAAATAAGGTTTTGTAAATGCTAATTCCTAACTATATATGGTCTATAACCTATGGTTTTTTCAGTGAATATATATATATATGTGTATATATATATATATGTGTATATATATATATGTGTATATATATATATGTGTATATATATATATATATATGTGTATATATGTATGTGTATATATATATATATATATGTGTATATATGTATGTGTATATATATGTGTGTATATATATACCAGAAAACATCTCAAGTTTTGAGTCGACATTGCAAAGCACCATCACTCAAAAACGTGACCCTAGCACTATGAAGAAAAAATCCAAAAAGTTGCCTATCACAAATTATGATGCCATTGATCTCTTCAATGAAGCAGTTCTTGAAGATTTGGACAAAATCTCATCTGGAAGAAAAAATAAAGTAAATTCCAAAACATCAAATATTTCAAAAAAAGAATGGCAAGCAATAAGGGCGCTGAAAGAGGATACAACAATCGAAATTAAGCCTTCGGACAAAGGGGGCAACGTGGTGATCTTTGATCGAGAACATTACCTTATGGAGGCACATAGGCAACTGAAAGACAGGGATTGTTATACTCCTATACAAAGAACTGAGTATAACAGGAGTATTGTGTGTTTCCATGATATGCTGGGTGACTGGCAGAAAGAAGGCATGTTAACCATGGATGAGTACCTATTTTTAAAGTGTGAAGCACCAATTGTACCAACATTTTATCACCTACCGAAGGTACACAAGCATGCCAAAAGACCACCAGGACGGCCAATAGTGTCCCCCATTGGCAGCCTTCTCGAGAATACCTCTAGATTTGTGGACTCATACCTAGCACCCTTTGTCAAAGACCTTTCATCTTACCTAAAAGACACCCAAGACTTTCTCAGTGTGATGGACAGTATCACATGGGATCCTGGAATGTTGTTGATCACACTGGATGTGGTCAACTTATACACATGCATTGACCACGAGCAAGGTCTTGTTGCCATCAAATGGTTTTTAGATCGGAAACCTGAACATTTTAAGAATCACAGTTCCATGATTTTGTCTATGATCAGATTCTGCTTGTTCAACAATAATTTTCTATTTGATGGGACAATGTACAATCAGAAGAGGGGTACTTCCATGGGTCTGTGCTTCTCCCCCAGCTACGCGAATTTATTCGTGGGTTGGTGGGAGAAGCATGAGGCATGGAAGGACTCCAATCAAAAATGGACGGAAAAAATCCTCATGTGGACCAGGTATATAGACGATTTGTTTATAATTTGGCATGGTGGCAGTCAGCAGAAGAGTACATTTCAATCTTAAATACGAATAATCTTAATTTGAGGTTCACAAGTACTATCAGTTCTACCAGTATAAATTACCTGGATTTAGAAGTGTTTGTACACAAGAACATCCTGCAAACCCGCCTGTACAGAAAACCTACTGCGGGTAATGCAATGTTACATGCTAACTCATATCATCCCAAGAGTCTTGTTAAAAATGTACCTTATGGCGAGTTCTTGCGTCTGAAGAGAAATTGCTCTTTAGAACAAGATTATAAACTTGCTATAACTGAGGCACAGGAGAGATTTGAGGACAGAGGTTATAACAACAACCTCCTCAAACAAGCCAAGGCCAAAGCCTCTGGGGTTAATAGGAGGGATCTCCTAACTCCGAAAGTAAAAACTGAGGCACCTGATGAGGTACGAATGATAACAGAATTCAATACCAAATCAGCGGATGTAGTTAACATTTTTCGAAAACACTGGCACATACTGACTGCCGACAAAGTGTTGAAAAGAACTCTGCCAGGGAAACCATCGATCACATACAGGAGATGTCCCTCTCTGGCAGACCATCTGGTCCACAGTCACTTTAAAACAACAGTCCAGCCCATCAAAGTGTCTAGCATCGTTGGCTTCTATCCTTGTCTTAAATGTAAGGCTTGTAAATTCAGTGGCAAAATGTTGGAACACCCCAATCGCACAGGCGAGGAAAAACCTAACATCAAAATCAAACAGCTACTCAACTGTAACTCAGAGTATACTGTTTATTGCCTGACCTGTCCTTGTAAGCTGCGCTACATTGGCAGCACGATCAAACCAGCAAAACTGAGAATTCTTGAGCATATGCGGGCGATTACAAATAAAGACAAATCTTATCCCGTTGCCCGTCACTTTGCTGAACACCATCAAAGCAAGTGGGAGAAACTCAGTTTTTACTGCATAGATCAGGTACCCAAATCAGAACGAGGTGGTGACAGGGAGAAATCCCTTCGCATCTTGGAGTCAAAGTATATTATCAGTTTAAAAACCATGACTCCATGGGGGCTTAATAATAATGAAGAACTGTGGGTTCATCTGTAGGTCCTGTGCAGTAACCAATAATTAGAAACATCAACTTGCCCTATAAAACTGATACTGTTGTGGTGTAACTAAGTACAAGTCCTTACATAAAGAATTTGCACTGTTCTTGAAATGGCCCATTCAGGGCAAAATAATGAACGTCTTTCATTTTGATATAAGTAAATTTTGCTGTGTTTGATAAATATAATGAATTATTGCACATAGATTGGTTATACCATATGTTTTTAATAAGCACTATGCACTTTTCACGTTTTTCGCCATTTCATTCTGTAAAAATAATGCAATTTGCACATTACAAGATGGCCGCTGAATTTCTGTATAATGCATGTCCTTCTTTCATGTTCATGAAATACATTTGGGCCGACAGCTTTAAATGGCGACATTAACCATTCACTTATGTTACACTGACGAAGCCTGCGAAGGCGAAACGCGTCTGTAAGGGGTGAGGGGGGTTTTGGTGTTAATAAATTGCTAAACCTGATTACCAGTGTGCCAGCCATTCTTCTTTCTGGAACCCAGCATTTGGATACGGAAACGTGCGTGTATATATATATATGTGTGTATATATATATATATATATGTGTGTGTGTATATATTACCTACTGGCGGTCGCCAGTAGGTATATATAGTTAGGATTTTTTCCCTATGGGATTTTTGAAAATTCTATGTCTAATAACTTTGGCGTTTGTGGACGGAATTGGCTGAAATTTTCTGGAAAATGGAACATTTTGTTTCTGAGCAGCCTCTGAAAATTTGGGCGGGGTTCGTCCAGGGGGGGCCGAGAAAAAAGGGGGGTCCCAAAACGTGTTTTTAACATTGAGTTTTCCATAGGGCGGTTGGCCTCACTTTTAGCCCGAACGGCTGAATGGATTTGCACGAAACTTGGCAAAATTGTAGGGACTGGTAGCCCGATGTGCCTTTTGTAGGTCTCAATATATGTGCTCCAGTGGATTTTGAGAAATTAACGTTTAAAAAAAGATATATATCTGTAACAGCGGACCGGGCAGCGCTCCAGTTCGCGTACTTTTCGCGTAACGGAACTTCGCGTAGCGAAGCTGATTGGCTCTCCGGTGTCTGTCAACATTCTAAACAGTCCGGAGCGGCCGCCATCTTGTCTCTCGGGAGGATTGAGAGACAAGAGGAGGCCAAAACAAAGGTGGAAATAACCATAAGGGGGCATAGTAGATCCTCCCTGATCCCCTAGGTTTAATGTGGAGGCTTTAAAAGGGCCCCGCGGGGCAAAAAAAAAAAAAATTTTTTTTTTGTTTTTTTTCGTGGTTAGCGCCCGGTCCGCGAACCGGGAAGCGTTCTGGGCAGCGTACTATAATGAAAAATGAATGATAGACTTTTCAAATACTGTATGTTAATTGATTGTTGGTTTTGTTGATTATTTTTTAATTTTTTTATTTTTTAAGCAATTATTTATTATTGTGATTGTGTTTCAACATTTAATAACATTTCTAACATTTCACTAGTTTATGAATTACATATAAAAATGATTAAAGACTCAAATAATTTTTTAATATTACATATAATTTTATTTTTCGGATTGTTTTTCAAAATTTAATAGAATGTCTAACATTTGACTGTCAGATATGTCCTCTTGTTGAGTGAACATAACTTCCCACATTTGACCGTCATCATAATGAAGTAAATGATCCACAGATTCTACACATTGAACTAATTCATGGTCCCGTGATTCATCCATGAAATCTGAGTCATCATTGTCCTCAATATCTTTTTCTGTGTTGTTCTCCAGAACAATTTCGAAGGAAATATTCTGCTCTCCTTCCATTTTCTTGCTGTAATTTGCATAAAAAATAAATATATCAGTAGAGATAGGGCACTGTTGGGTTTAAGTTCAGACAGGTACTTGTGAGTTTATAACAGAGAAGTAATCTATGGGCACTGTATGGTTTCAGGCGTGAAGTAGTACTATTAAAAAGTGCCTGTGAAGAAGCCTAAGTAAATTCATAATTATACCACAGAAACCTAAATCAATCCATAATTATAATAAAGAAGCCTTTCTCAATGTCTAACTCTTACAGAGGGATAGTATATAACTATCTGAAAATGTTTTCAAATTTATAAAATAATATCTCACCTTCTAAAAAGAAGTTTAAGTTGTGAGTGAAAATGATCTTGCAATGTAATTCAGGAAGTAGTAGTCAAAATGGCTATGTTTCTCTCTCTTTCTTTATATATATTCAGGTACATAACCAATCAAATGTCAGGTAAAAAAAGTAGAAAATGAAAGTAACATTTTCATTGGTTGTCAATTCCAACACTTCAGATGTGTTTTGAGAAGTAATTTACCTCAGGGTATTTAGAGAGGTCTACAGGTTAAATGGTTAAATGGAATTCCAATCAAATTTGTGAAAATGGTAGGGATTGGTATGTAGTATGAGCTAATCTATATTTGGTGAAATTGTCTCCAGTAGATTTTCTGTGAACTACTTTCCCACCTTTTTTGATGGTGCGCTTCCCAGGGAGCGACCCGGTACGCGAACTGTTGAGCGCCCCGGTTCGCGAACCTTAAGCGTTACGGGAGTCCACCATTTTGTGTTTCGGTCGAATTAAGATACAAGATGGAGGGCAAATAATGTTCAGAATGGGTAGAAGGGGGCACGGTAGAGTTATCTTGACCCCCTAGGTTTTGTGAGGGTGGCTGAGGAGGCTTATATGTGCGAAAAAAACATTTTTTAAAAAAATTTCGCGAGGTTAGCTCCCGGTTCGCGTACTGGGTAGCGCCCCAGGGAGCGTACTTTGTTGAAAATTAATGAAAAATGTTAGAGTAAAATAATAATTGTGAGTGATTAGATGTAGGGTAGCTCTGAGAAGAGCTTTTGGGTTTATGGTACATTTAGGTACTCATAAGTAGGTACCAATGCACATTTTTAAATTCAGAGTGAAAATTCTGTTGCCCTCATCTGAGAAGTGAACTCCATCTCCTCTGTAGATATCTTGCATGTAGTAACGCAAGTTATTGTTGTACAGGGAGCCCATTCCATGGTCTCTCATGTAAGCTGAAACAGATTTGTTTACATGCTTCCTCGACTTCTCAATTTGTGGACAAAATTGGTTTGACCACCTCCATTTCTGTCTTTGGCATATATTTGAATATACCAAGGCAGTCTGAGGAAAAAGTGCCATTAATTGCTCAAAGGTGTCCTTTAAAAGCATTTCCAGACCTACACCAGTCAAAGTGCCCAAGTCATTACCTCCACAGTGCACAATTAACAGGTCAGGTTTGGGCAAATGCATAAAGGTTTTCACCAATGGTATCAATTGGTGACATTTTAATCCTCTGTGGCCAAACCACTTAATTTCCACATCTTGTAAATTGAGGTTAGGTAATTTCCTGTTTTCAACGTACCTTTGAGCCCAGTGAATATAACTATGTCCAACAATCCAGACAGAAAACATGGTGAGAGAAGGTGCTCCTGCAGTCAGATGAAGTGTGGCAATGAAATGGCAGTTGAAAAATGAGAGTTTAAAATGAAAAAAACTGTGGATTTTCTGTGTTCATGAAGCAGTAACAGTGATTGGTGGATTTTGATTGCTGAAAACAGAAAGTTAGGGTGCACGGATGTGTTCTTTGAAAGATGTATTTTGAGTGGTCAATAAAAAATCATTAAATGAAAGAATGCACTGGATATGCAGGTGCACTGAGAGTTCAGAGTTCAATTGCAACATTGTTGTGTGAACTTGCAAACAACAGAGGTCTTCCAAGAGGTGGTTGCCATGCAGAAAAGGCATGAAATGGCAGAGGGGGGAAGGGTTTTCATTTGAAAAAAAGTGAGGGAAGAGTTTTGATTGGGTGACATGAGAGATATGTGTGAAGAATTACAGCATTTCTGTGCTTTTGATAGCTGCAAACTCTGGAGTGCATACCTTTTGCTCTGCTGAAGACAAATTGGTGTGTTTCTGAGACTGTTTTCAAACTCAAAGTATTTGCTAAGGTGAGAAAATATTTCTTTAATTTAGATAGAGAATAGTGTGCTTTAAGGAGAAAATTATGAATTATGTGGCGCAAATTGCTTGTAAATATGCTCCCACCTGTGCATGGAAAATTTAGATTTTGAATGTTTGTGTTACATAGCCATGTTAAAAGTGACCCAACCATGCAGGAAAGGCAATCAAAAAACGCTTTTATGTGTCTTAAGGACATTTTAAGTAATTTCCCTGTGGGCAGTGTTTTCAAATTATGAATTGAAAATCGTTTTTGAGGTAATGGAATGTTGTTAAAATTTATGTGCGCCATATGCCCCCAAATTTATTTTTCAGGGGTGCAGCAGGGTGTTCTTGAGACACCCCTGCACCTTTGGAAAAATTCCTAATTTGTGATGAGCAAATTGTTAATCGCAAATTGCACCTTCATTTATATGAGCCTCCTAGCCCATGGAAATGAATGGGTAATTTGCAATTAGCAATTTTCTCATCGCAAATTTGGAATGGTAAAGAATCGCTATTTATTCCTTAAAATTCGCTTTTTTGGAAATGCAAAATAGTTATATGATACATATGGCGGTTGATGTCTAACAAGATAAGAAGCTTAGGGATACATTTATGATGACTGGCGCAATGAAGTAGACATCACTTACTTCATTGGTAGTCAAGTCAAGTCAAGTCAAAAAATTTGTATAGCGCACTACATACCCAGAGGGTTTCAAGGCGCTTAGGAAGGGGAGGAGGGTTATTTGTCAAATATCCACGTTTTAAGCTGCTTTCTGAACGCTAGGTGGTTCTGGGTGAGGCGAAGGTAAGCGGGGAGTGATTTCCATGTTTTAGCAGCCAGGTATGAAAAGGATCTGCCTCCCATGGTGGTCTTGTTTATGCGAGGTACAGTGGCGAGGGCTTGGCTGGAAGAACGTAGTTGGCGGGGGGGGGTGTAGAAGGACAGTCGAGAGTTGAGGCAATCTGGTCCGATGTCGTAGAGTGATTTGTGTGCGTGGGTAAGCAGTCGGAAGGTGATCCTCTTATTGACGGGTAGCCAGTGGAGGTCTTTAAGGTGACCAGAGATGTGTTCGTTGCGTGGGATGTCTAGTATGATCCTGGCTGAGGCGTTCTGGATTCGTTGGAGTTTCTTCTGGAGTTTGGCGGTGGTACCTGCGTAGAGGGTGTTTCCGTAGTCCAGTCGGCTCGTGACCAGAGCGTGGGTGACTGTTTTCCTTGTTTCGGAGGGGATCCAGCGAAATGTTTTTCTGAGCATGCGGAGAATGTTGAAGCAGGAAGAGGAAACGGCGTTGACTTGTCTGTTCATTGAGAGTGAAGAATCCAGGATAACGCCTAGGTTCCGTGCGTGGTCTGTTGGGATGGGTGCTTTTCCGAGGGCTTCCGGCCACCAGGAGTCGTCCCAAGCAGAGGGGGATGTACCTAAGATGAGGACTTCTGTTTTGTCTGAGTTCAGTTTCAGACGGCTTTGTTTCATCCATTCGGCAACTTCTTTCATTCCTTCGTGTAGGTTAGTTTTGGCGGTGTTGGGGTCTTTGGTGAGTGATAGGATCAGTTGGGTGTCATCAGCGTAGGAGATGATGTTGAGGTTGTGTTGGCGTGCGATGGCCGCGAGGGGGCTCATGTATACGTTGAAGAGGGTGGGACTGAGTGAGGATCCCTGTGGTACGCCACAGATGACTTCAGTGGCCTCGGACTTGAATGGTGGGAGGCGGACTCTTTGTGTTCTTCCGGAGAGGAAGGAGGTGATCCAATCAAGTGCTTTTCCTTGTATTCCGATGTTTCTGAGGCGCTGAAGAAGGGTGCTGTGGCAGACTGTATCGAATGCAGCAGATAGGTCAAGGAGGATGAGGGCGACTGTGTCTCCATTGTCCAGTAGAGTTCGAATGTCGTCAGTTGCTGCGATGAGGGCGGTCTCAGTGCTGTGTTTTGCTCTGAATCCCGATTGTGAGGGGTCGAGGGATTTGTTGGCTTCGAGGAAAGCGGCGAGCTGGTTGTTGACGGCTTTCTCGATGACTTTGGCCGGGAATGGAAGAAGCGAGATGGGGCGGTAATTTTTGAGTTCGGTGGGGTCCGCTGTTGGTTTTTTCAGAAGGGCGGTGAGTTCAGCGTGTTTCCAGATTTCTGGGAAGGTAGCGGAGTTGAAGGAGCAGTTGATGACGTCTCGGAGGTGCGGTGCTATGACGGAGTCTGCTTTGTTGAAGATGTGGTGAGGGCATGGGTCTGTGGGGGATCCTGAGTGGATGGAGTTCATCAGGCGGATGGTGTCCTCAGTGGAAATTGAATTCCAGGCGTGAAGGGTGTTCACGGGGGGAAGATGGTCAGCAGATGGTAGGGTGGGTTGGTTTCCGGGAAGGTTGTCAAAGCTGTTATGGATGTCTGCAATCTTGTTGTGGAAAAAAGAGGCTAGGGAGTCACAGAGGGTTTGGGAGGGGGTGATGTCGTTGGAGTTGGCCGAGGGATTGGAGAATTCCTTGACGATGTTGAAAAGTTCCTTGCTGTTGTGGGCGTTATTGTCAAGTCGATCCTTGAATGCTGTTTTCTTGGCTTTTCGGATCAGTTGGTGGTGAGTGCGGATGGCGCTTTTGAAGGCGTCCTTGGTGCTGGTGGTTGGGTCTTTTTTCCAGGCCTTTTCTAGGGAGCGGCAGAGTTTCTTGGACTTCTTGAGATCATCGTTGAACCATGAGGCTTTCTTGCTGCCAGGTTTTCTTTGACGTTTTTTCAGTGGTGCTAAGGCGTCGGCGGTGTTGGATAACCATAGGGTGAGGTTGGTGGCGGCTTCGTTGGCGTTAGAAGAGAGGGCTGGGGAGTTTCGATGGAGTGATGCGGAGATTTGGTCCGTGGTGATTTTGTTCCAGTTTCTTTGCAGGGTAGGTTGGGGGTGGTTGATGGGTTTCGGCTTGTTGTAGGTGAAGTGAACGCAGCTGTGGTCAGTCCAGAGGAGGTCCGTGGTGTGGCTGAAGGAGACATGGTTGCTGGATGTGAAGATGGGGTCGAGTGTGTGACCTGCGATGTGGGTGGGGGAAGTGACTAGTTGTTTAAGTCCGAGGTTGGCGAGGTTGTCCACGAGGGTGGCGGTGTTGTGGTCGTTGATCTTTTCGAGGTGAAAGTTGAGGTCTCCCAGAAGGATGTAGTCTTTGGAGGGGAGCGCATGAGGAGTGATGAAGTCCGTGATGTCTTCACTGAATTTTGCGCGGGGTCCTGGTGGTCTGTAGAGGAGGGTGCCTCTGAGTGTGGTCTTGGGGTCGATGTGGATCTGGAAGTGAAGGTGTTCGGAGTTAGCGAGGTTGGCGTCAGAGCTGGTAGAGATTCGGATGGAGTTCTTATGGACGATAGCGATTCCTCCTCCTGTGTGGCCGGTACGGTCCTTGCGAGTGATCTTATAGTCTTCCGGGATGGCAATGGTGATGTCTGGGGCGGAGGAAGTGTTCATCCATGTTTCTGTTAGGAAGGCGACGTCTGGAGAGATGGTGTCTAGTAGATTCCATAGGTCAATGGCGTGCCTGTGGACTGATCGGGTGTTGAGAAGGATGCATTGTAGGTGGTTGGGGTCAGGAATCTGTGGTGTGGTCGTGGCGGAGATGTTGTCGGTGCCGATGAATTTGCAGGAGTAGCAGGAGAAAGGTCCATGGGTTTGGCCAGGGGTGGCTCGGACGCAGTTGGGAGCGCGACCGGGGTTAAGGGCTAGGAGGGTGGCGGCATCGTAGGTAATGCGGGGGGGCTGGGAGGGACGGGGGACAGGGGGTCTGGCACTGGGCGCGGTCCAGGCGCGGACGGGCGTAGACGGGCTTACCTTTGGCGCACCTTCGGCGCGACTGGGGCGCGAACGCTGCGCGTAAACGCTGCGCGCGGGAACTATTGTCATATATGGATGGGGGAGGGGGAGGGGCGAGGGCGTCTCAGCTGGGAGGCGGGGCGGGCACACGAGGACGACGAGCACAACAAATAAACAAAATGGAGGCGGAGGGGGGGAACAGAGCGGAGCACAACGCGCAAACCACGATAAAACAGCAGAAACTATCACAACACAGCGCCAATGAGTCCAATAGCAACTGGGCACAAGCAGGCAAGACAAAAAGCAACTTTGCAGGCAATGAGCGGAGCGCTGAAGGCTGATGCGCAGATCACGTAAAACACAGCACAGTTAAATAAAATACAGCGACAAAGATATTTAGCGCTAGCTAGGCACAGGCAGACAGGTGAAAAGCAGCTTGTGAGGCAATGCAGCGCTACGATACCAGGTCTCAGCAGAGGCACTGGGAGCGACCACTCGGCTCGTCAGAGAGGAGCGAGTCACGGTGAGCGAAGGGTGAGGAGCGCTACTTCTGGTCAGTGGGAGGGCGTCTCAGCTGGGAGGCGGGGCGGGCACACGAGGACGACGAGCACAACAAATAAACAAAATGGAGGCGGAGGGGGGGAACAGAGCGGAGCACAACGCGCAAACCACGATAAAACAGCAGAAACTATCACAACACAGCGCCAATGAGTCCAATAGCAACTGGGCACAAGCAGGCAAGACAAAAAGCAACTTTGCAGGCAATGAGCGGAGCGCTGAAGGCTGATGCGCAGATCACGTAAAACACAGCACAGTTAAATAAAATACAGCGACAAAGATATTTAGCGCTAGCTAGGCACAGGCAGACAGTTGAAAAGCAGCTTGTGAGGCAATGCAGCGCTACGATACCAGGTCTCAGCAGAGGCACTGGGAGCGACCACTCGGCTCGTCAGAGAGGAGCGAGTCACATGTATTATCTCCTCTGTATTCTTCATCAAGCGTAACTTTAATCTGCAATCCTGAGTAGGCCTCACTTTAAACAAACCTCTGGATAGGCCACATCTTATTGTTATCCTGAATTAATCATTTAAAATGCTAGGGACAGATTTATGATAGGTGTATGCCTCTTTTGCGCCACTTAGAAAACATTGTCCATGGGGAAATGACTTAAAATGTCCTTAAGACACATGAATGAGTTTTTTTAAAACGTTTGCAATTTTTTTGGGTCACTTTTAACATGGCTATGTGACTCAAACAGTCAAAATCTAAATTCGCCATGCACAGGTGGGAGCATATTTACAAGGAATGTGCTCCATGGGGAAAGGTCTTATAATGTAATATGGGAAAAATGACATCAGAGACACTGAAATGCCTTATAGAGAAGCATACACCATTATGTCCTTGTCATAAATTTGCAAACCATTACTTTTCCCCAAAAACGATTTTCAAATCATAATTTGAAAACACTGCACATGTGGAAATGACTTAAAATGTCCTTAATTCAAAATTTGCGATTCCTTAAATGCAATGTATCAAACAAAAAATATGTAAAAAATTATATTAAGGATTTGGAAACTACCACCAACTTCTAGTTTGTGGTAATTTGCGAATTCTTTTCAAAAAGCATTTTTTTCCAAAAAACAAAAGGTCCCATATGACGCCCATACATGCCCTTAGGGCATGTAGGTGTGCCATATGCCCCCAAATTTCTTTTTCAGGGGTGCAGCAGGGTGTTCTTGAGATACCCCTGCACGCTTGAAAAAATTCCATATTTTGTGATGAGCTAATTGCTAATCGCAAATTGCAACCTTCATTCCTATGAGCCTCCTAGCCCATGGAAATGAATGGGTAATTTGCAATTAGCAATTTGCTCATTGCAAATTAGGAATGGTAAAGAATTGCTATTTATTCCTTAAAATTTGCTATTTAGGAAATGCAAAATAGTTTGATGGTACATATGGTGGTTCATCTGTAACAAGATAAGAAGCTTAGGGATACATTTATGATGACTGGCGCAATAAAGTGGACATTACTTACTTCATTGGTAGGCCTTTACATGTATTATCTCCTCTGTATTCTTCATCAAGCGTAACTTTAATCTGCAATCCTGAGTAGGCCTCAACTTAAACAAACCTTTGGATAGGCCACACCTTATTGTCATCCTGGATTAATCATTTAAAATGGTAGGGACAGATTTATGATAGGTGTATGCCTCTTTTGTGCCACTGTGCGTCACTTTTATGATGCAACGGCGGTGCTAATTTGCAATTAGCAATTTGCTCATTGCAAATTATGAATGGTAAAGAATTGCTATTTATTCCTTAAAATTTGCTATTTAGGAAATGCAAAATAGTTTGATGGTACATATGGTGGTTCATCTGTAACAAGATAAGAAGCTTAGGGATACATTTATGATGACTGGCGCAATAAAGTGCACATTACTTACTTCATTGGTAGGCCTTTACATGTATTATCTCCTCTGTATTCTTCATCAAGCGTAACTTTAATCTGCAATCCTGAGTAGGACTCACCTTAAACAAACCTCTGGATAGGCCACACTTTATCGTCATCCTGGATTAATCATTTAAAATGCTAGGGACAGATTTATGATAGGTGTATGCCTCTTTTGTGCCACTGTGCGTCACTTTTATGATGCAGCGGTGGTGCAAAAGATTTGCTATGAGGCGACAACATTACAAATTGATGCATTTAGGCAGATATGTCATGGTGTAAAAAAAACGTACCACATGAAACCGATGCAGCAGTGATGCAAAAGATGCACCATGTCGCAAGACAGGCCTCACTTGGGGCCATATGTATCAAGCTAATTAGCATTCGCAAAGATCAAAATTCTACGAATTTTGGCCTTTGCGAATGTTAATTAGACAAATGGTATGTATCAAACAAGTTTGATGCAAAATAAGGAGTAGCAAAATTTGCTATTCCTTATTTTGCAATTGCACTGAAGGATTTGCAAATTTTGTGACTACTTAAATGCAATGAATCAAACAAAAAATATGTAAAAAATGACATTAAGGATTTGGAAACTATTGTGGTAAATTGGTGGTAATTTGTGAATTCTTTTCAAAAAGCTTTTTTTAAAAAAAATAAAAGGTCCCATATGACGCCAACACATGCCCTTAGGGCATGTATGTGTGCCATATGCCCCCAAATTTCTTTTTCAGGGGTGCAGCAGGGTGTTCTTGAGACACCCCTGCACCCTTGGAAAAATTCCTAATTTGTGATGAGCAAATTGCTAATCGCAAATTAAACCTTCATTCCTATGAGCCTCCTAGCCCATGGAAATGAATGGGTAACTTGCAATTAGCAATTTGCTCATCGCAAATTAGGAATGGTAAAGAATCGCTATTTATTCCTTAAAATTCGCTATTTAGGAAATGCAAAATATTTTGATGATACATATGGCAGTTCATCTCTAACAAGATAAGAAGCTTAGGGATAGATTTATGATGACTGGCGCATCACCAGGGATGTGCCAGTCATCTTGCGCCGCTGTTCCGCCACCCATGGTGTGCTGCATTTACAATGCGGCGCAGCATGGGGCAAAAACGGCACAGATGCTTGACGCATCTGTGCCGTTAAGGTGGCGCATTGCTGGAGTTGTATCGCAAGTGCGATGCAGCTCCAGCAAGGCTCAGGGGTGCACCATCTCCACAATGTTGCGTCAAGACCTATGCCTGCTTCAAGCAGGCGCAGGGTTTTGACGCAGGTTTCTCCTATCTGATTGTAAATGCGGCACACCATGGGTGGCAGAGCAGTGGTGCACGTTAACTGGTGCATGCCTGGGGATGTGCCATTTAACATAAATCTGCCCCTTTACATTTAAGTATGTGCAGGGGACACAGAGTCGGTGAGGCTTATCCAAGGTTAAGAAGAGATGAGTCCTGTTCAGTGAAAAATTAGACATAGGCTTCACCTGCTCAGCATCGCTGGACATGGCTAAATAATAGCTGCAAAATGTTACTCTTGTTAAACAATTTTACTATTATAATCTCTGAGATTTGTCTCTTACTCTGCAACATCTCATTGTTGTTATCTTTCTTTAAAGATAAAGACAACCTCAACATGAGCGACAATCTGCAATCAGTTGATTTTGACCTCATCATTGAACTTGTAATTGAAACATCAGTGGATGTTGATCCCTTGGATGATTTAAATCCTGAGGATGAAGAAGAGCGTGATGAGGATGCAGATTTGTCCGAATTATATGATATAGGATGGGAAGCTGACCTGCTTGAGCCTTTGGAAATATAAACATTTATTTTTAAAATTTATAATTAATAAAAAGTAAAAAGGTAAACCGTTTAATTTAAAAATAAAGACACCTTCAAAAGCAGGTTATGTGTAGTGTCTTCAATAAAATATTAAAATATGCTCATAAAATTGGATCAGATTCACATATAAAATAGCATAGGTAACATAAATATAAATGTCATTTCTTTTCTGATATTTCTGTATTGTAAATTTGCCAACGACTAAAAAATCTTCTAATTAAAATGTCAAGTAGTGTGTTAAGTTTTTGATCACTGTTACTGATTTACTGTTTGGTAATAATGGTTAATACAAATTTTTATTATATTTTTCCACAGATTCAACTGCAGATCATTTCAAGATTTCACCATGCCTACAATAGAAAGACAGATAAAGGCTGCAAAACGTCAAAGACAGCAGGTGAAAAAAAATATGCAGCAGTCCTCTAACAAAAAGATTTGTCAAGTCACGAAGAAAGCACCAGGTAAGAGCACAAAACAATTTATAAGAAATATGTGTAGTAAAAAAAATATTACTACAGAAAATGTTTCAGTCCATAAAACGAGAAGGAAATCAAATGGAAAGGAAAGGCCAATGAAAAATGTTACTGCTAGAGCAAGAGATAACTCTGTGCATGATAGTAGAAGGAAACAACAGTTTAGGGAGATTCGTAAACGAATGTTCCGGAACAGGATAATTGGCAATTTGTTAAAAAATATTAAGAAAGGTCAACAGAAACTGGTTTTTTATAAGAGAAAAAAAAAGTTGAGAAAGTTATTGATCAGGCATTTGAAATTAAACGTAAGTTATTTATTTTGATAATCAATAGAATTAGGAAGCTAAACAAGGCAATTTTTGATTTCAAAAGAAATAGTAGATGGAAGAGAATAGTTAATCGTAGTAATTTTTGTGAAGTTTTTTCTGGAGAATGGATGCATAGTTCAAGCTGTGAGGCATTTTTTAATGAGGAGAGTTATTTCCAGGATAATGATTTGGTGCATGCAGTTGACACCAGTGGTCGTGCTTATGAAGTGAAAGATGGTTGTCCAGTTGAAAAAGAAAAACTTGTGACAACAGAGGCAGAAGAGGTGTTAGGTAATGAGGTTTTAGGAAGACGTGCTAAGGGTCCTGTGTACACCTGGAAGTGTAGTAGTATTTGCAGTGTGCGACAGGATTCCATCAATTTGCTTTGTGATTTTGTACGGTCATTTAATAAGAAAAGTTTGAAGCAGAAAATGATGTTGTTGCAAGAATTAGATCCTTGCAGAGTAAGAGAAGTGACAGGTTTGCATGGACATTCACTGGCTTGTCTTTCCAGGAGAGTATGCCAGAGTGTTTTTCATCATTTCAGGATGCTAGCAGTGCATCATAACAAAGTGAGGAAATTAGTTAGAATGTTGTATTATGCTAAGAGTCCAGCAATTATGCTTAAACAATTATGCGCTGCTCTTTTGCATGGTTCTGAAATAGATGTGAAGAATATATGTGAAGAAATTGAGTTTTGTTACTTTGGAAGTAAAGAGGAGAATGTTGAAATTGAGCAAGAAGAAGAGGGTCATGTGGAAGATAGTGTACAGGTTTCCAGTACAGATAATTTCCAGAGAGAAATTGCGACGTTTGAGGTGAAATCAAGTGAGAGGCCTAATTTCACTTGTGTGTGTTGTCGACGCACTTATTATAAGAATCAGACTAAGTTAGTGGATTTATATGCAAAAAGTGAAAGGGAAAATAATAGTGAATGGAAGGATTTTGCAACATACTTGATGGTAGAAAATTGTTTTGATTTGGGATTGGATCAACGTGTGTGTACTTATTGTTGTTGCAAATTAAATCAAAACCAGATGCCTGCTAGAGCAGTTCATAATAATCTGGAATTGGTTGAGATTCCTTCTGAATTGAAGGATTTAAATACTTATGAATCTATTTTGATTCAAAGTATCCATCCCTTTCAGGCTATTGTAAGAATGGAGCCAAAGACAGGGAAATTGCCTCCATCAGATTTACAGAGAGGATTAAAGGGAAGAGTTGTTTATTTGCCTCTAGATTTGAAGAAAAACATTAACACAATTGGAGTAGAAAAAGTGGAAGAGGAACCTCTGGTTATCTTAGTTAATGGGGTTCCGACAAAGAATAAGAAAATATGGCAAGATTTAGTAGATGTTAGGAAAGTTAAAAAGGCAACATTGTATTTGAAAAAAAATTATAAATACTATAAGAATGTATATGTTGCAGAAGAGGAAGTAAGTGAGGAAGAGGATAGCGATTTGTGTGCTGGTCAAATTGAGAAAGTAGAACCCTCTACTAGTGAAGAAATATATGAACATTATAGTGTTCATCCTTTGCATTCCAAGGAAGTCATGGGGAATGCTATTGAGTTGTTTCAAATGAAACAAGCCAAAGGGAGTCCCATTAGTGTTTGGGAGGAAAGTTTGGAAGCTCGGTGTTTCCCACAGCTTTTTCCAACAGGTCAGGGAGGAAGATATGATGAGCGACCTCATCAAATTCCTGCTTCTGAATACCGGACTTTGCGATTGTATGCAGGAGATGCTAGGTTTCGACAATGCATTCCTTATTTGTTTCATCTCCTGTTTGAAAGCGATCTGTCTGGACTGTCATATGCAGTGAACCACATCTTGAAAAGTGGTATACACATGCAAAACATCTCGGCAAGTGACTTTATGGATAAAGTCAATGTCCAAGATAGTATTTTGGATTCTCACCTAATTAATCTCATGGCGTGTCAGCGTGGTACTAATGAGTACTGGTACCGTCGTCATGGTGATTTAAAATGTATGCTGAGGAACTTAGGTACTCCCACATGGTTCCTCACTCTGAGCTGTGCCGAGTATGGCTGGGAAGACTTACTTGAATTTCTACGAGAGGCAAATGCTAACGTAGATAACATCGAATTCAAGACACCCGGAGAACTGTGCTCTTTGGATCCAGTCAATGTATGTAGGTACTTCAATCATAGATTTGAAGCTATGATGTCTTTCATCATGAATAAGAAGAATCCACCTCTTGGAGAGGTGTTGGATTTCTTCTGGAGAAAGGAGTACCAAGCAAGAGGTGCTCCTCATATACATATGTTGCTGTGGATCAAGGATGCACCTAAATTTGGAACGGATCCAGAAGACTCAGTGATGAGTTTCATCCAACAGTATTCTACGTGTGCTGTTCCAAACGCAAAGGAGAAGAAAAGCCTAAGAGAAAAAGTTCTGCGTTTCCAAAGCCATCGATGTGGAAAGTACTGCCGTCGTAAATTCCGAAACAAAGACAAGTTCTACACTAAATGTCGTTTCGGCTTTCCACGACCGGTGATTTCTAAAGGAAGAGTAAACAGTTTGATGTCTTCGCTGCGACACAATGTCATGAAGAAATCACCTAAAAACACTTACAATTTGAAGAGGAACGAAGAGTCCAAGTACATCAACGACTACAACCCGGTGATTTTGTCCATGTGGAATGCTAACATGGATATACAGTTTGTGGCTGATAACTGTATGGCTGTGGCTCGGTATGTGACGTCTTACATCACCAAAAAAGAGAAGACAGAATTGAAGGATATGTGGGAGGACATTTCCCATGAAAAGAGCCTCAGCAAGAAGTTGTACAGTTTCAGTCTGAAGATGTTGTCGCATCGAGAAATCGGAGCGTACGAATGTTCTGACCGGTTGTCTTCAGCAAGTCTCTATGCCAAGTCCAGGAGTATCGTTTGGGCGAGTCTTGGTCTTGCTGCAACGCGTAATCGAGTTCTCAAACCTGTGCGGGAAATTGAGTATTTGGCGGAAAAGGAGCCAAACAGTACCGACATTTTGAAGACAAACATGTTGGATACATATTATCCAAATCGAAGCAGTCACCTCGAGAATGTTTGTCTGTATGAGGTTCTGCAAAATTACATATTCAAGAGGAACATCAAAGAAGATACTGAGAAAGGAGTGTATGCTGTAATAGGAAGTGAGGGATGTCTGGTCAAGCAAAGAAAATGCCACTTGGTAAACCATCGAAAATTGAGTGGCGAATCTCCTGAAAAAAAGGAGTTTTTCTATTTAGCACTTTTGCAACTTTTCAAGCCTTGGCGTGCAGAAGAGGAACTGCTTGGAGATTTCCTCTGTTACGAAGACTCTTTCAATGCCGCTAAGGAGACCATAGAATGTCCTGCTTTTCCCAAATATGTAGAAATGTTGAATGCGGAAATTGAGCAGGAAGCAACAATTGCAGCCGAGATTGCCAGAGACAGTTCTCAGGACAGTCAGAGTTCTGCTTCATTGAGTCAGGATCCACTAGGAGGACCTGATATCGAAAATGAAGCTGCCACTGCTATGAATGAAGTGGAAAGAGCCATGGCACATGCTCAGGAGGATGCGGTTACCTTAGAAGAGTTGGAAAGACAACTCAACGTTGAGCAGAGGAAAATATATGACGAAGTTACCATGCAAATTGATCATGGATTAAGTCATGATAAGAAAGAGTGCTCATGTACGTCGTTGAAGCCTGTCCAACTGTATGTGAGTGGAGAAGCGGGAACTGGAAAAAGTTTCCTCATTAAAGCAATTTCATGCTATTTGCAGGAAAGGACAGAGTCATCGCTGTCTTGTGTTGTCACTGCTCCAACTGGACTGGCAGCACATAATATTAAAGGGATTACTTTACATCGTTTACTGATGCTGCCAGTGGAGCATGACAACAAATTACAATATCACAAGCTATCTGGAGATGCTTGTTTTGAAGTTTCAAGAATCTTGAGGAAAATGAAACTTCTTATCATTGACGAAGTAAGCATGGTTTCCAATGTCATGCTTGCCTTTGTGCATTTGAGGATGCAAGAAGTTCTCAAAACAGAGTATGATGTGTTATTTGGTGGCAAACACATCATTGTTTTCGGAGATCTTTTGCAGCTGACACCAGTGAAAGGGCAACCTGTGTTCAAAATGCTCACGCATGAAGATACCAGGAAGTGCCTAGGCAGCATTGGCAACGTCAATATATGGTTAAACTTCAATTATGCTGAACTGCATGAAAATATGCGTCAGGCGAAGGATGAAGTTTACAAGACTATTCTACAAGATGTTAGAATTGGAAAAGTGACCGAGCATGGGAAAGAAGCTTTACATGCACGATTACTGTCAAATTTATATCCAGAACAAGATGTTGTGCCTGAGAATATTTTTCAGAAAATTACTGAGAAGAAATCTGGAATATGTTTGATGCCAACTCTTGCAGAATGTGCCAAATTTAACAACAAAATGTTGCATTTAGAAAAGCAAGAGATTGTGAAACTGGAAGCTATTGATAGAGTAGAGCATATGGGATCAACAATTATTTTGTCTGAGAATCTGAAAACAAAATTGGATTCATTAGAGAAGAGTATATCTAAAACTGCAGGTTTTGAAAAGACTCTGAATGTGTGCTTGAACTGCCGTATAATTTTAAGAAGGAATTTACATGTTGAAAGAGGTCTGGTAAATGGATCAATGGGTAATGTTGTTGATTTTGTGAAATACAGAAATAGAGATGGAATTGAATTTTTAAAAATTAAATTTGATGGCATTGAGGAAGTACAGCTAATTGGTCGTTGTTCTGCTAGATTTTTGCTTGTAAAAGACTTATATGTTCGCCGTAAGCAGTTTCCTGTTTGCTTGGCATATGCGGTGACAATCCATAAATCGCAAGGTTTAAGTGTAGACAGTGCATTGGTGAATATTGGCAGTTCTGTGTTCAAGGAGGGTATGGCATATGTGGCATTGTCACGAGTTAGAACTTTATCGGGATTGTACTTGATTGAGTGTGATGTCACAAACATTTGTGCGGATCTAGATTGTGTTAAGGAATACAATAGGTTAAGAAGAGAGTATGCGCCACATTTGCCTCAGTATCCTTTGTTTGAGAAATGTGTGGTAGGCCGGAAACGAAGAAATGAGAACAATACTGGGGAGGTTGTAGCAAAAAGACAAAAAGTCAATGAACCTAAAATTACAAGCAGAAACAAAAAGGATTCTGTTGAAGATGTTGTTGGTTTTCAGTTTGAAAACAGTTCTGGTGTCAACTGCTATGCTAATGTAGTGGTTAATGTTTTGTTTTCTCTAGAAAATGTAAAAGAAGAGATTGTGGTCAATTCTGATCAAAGATTTTGCAGTTTGTTAAATTCTGTGTTAGAGAAATGTAGCACTGATAGAAGAAACATAGAAAGTGTGTCTGAAATTCGAAATCTGTTAGACAGATGTTCAGGCCAAACACAATTCTCTCAAAATATTCAGCAAGATTGTCAGGAGTTTTTAATGTACATGCTTGATGTATTACATGCTGAAGGTGTAGATGTAGATCAGCTGTTTGGGCTTTCTTATCAATGGCAGCATGACTGCGAGAACTGTATGGTATCAAGTACTACTAGTGTAGACTCAGAAAGATTTATATATTTAACTTTGCCAGACAGTAAATCAGTCTCTTTTAATAAGCTAGTAAAAGCAGCTGATCACAACATGGAGTGTAGCCAATGTAAATCTGAAATGATGTCCACATTATTTATACGAACATATGGCCAGTACGTCATTTTAATGTTCCAACGATGTAGGCCTGATGGAACAAAATTGACAACTTTAATTAAAAATGTTGTAGCTTCGCAGTTGTCAATATCAGGAAGGACTTTTGTAACTGCAGCAATTATATATCATGACGGCCCTTCAATAACATCAGGACATTACACAGCTTATTTAAAGTCTAGAAATGGCTGGTCATTCTGCAATGATTCTGTTTTAATTTTCAAAAAAAAATTGCCGTATGACCTTAAAAACTCTTACCTGGTGTTTTTAAAACCAAAATTTTAGGGAAGTAATCTCGGGATGTGCTCTGTGGAATTTCAAGAAGTTCTAATGGCTCCTACACAATTTGGCCTTGAGGATAAGTGTAGTTCAGAGACATAACTTCTAACCATAGGACTGGACGTCATGGAGAAATACGTGCACTTTGAATGAGTTCAGAAAAACTGTTTCTTTTTATAAGCTAATTGAAGCAGCCAATCAAAACATGGAGTAGAGGGAATGTAAGTCTGCAATGCTGTCTACTGTTTTACATTGCTTTGTGATTAAAAGTGATGTAGAGAATTAAATAATTGTAGTAGTCATAGAGGTAGTGTAAGTCTGCTTCATAGTAAGCAGTATCAGTGTCATAGGAAATGTAGAACATGACTGAGCAAGAAGGGGAAGATATTACTATTCCAGGATTGTGAAAATGATCTTCAACATTTTAATTCTGAAAGTTGCGGAAATTCCAAATGACGGGATTGGCTTACAAGAAATCCAAGAGTTATAAATGGCTCTGACCAGATTTGGCCTTGAGGAAACTTGTGGTAGAGAGCAAGAAGTCATTTATTGCATGTAACGTGTTTTTAAAAACGATGGAGATTTTCTTTCAGAAAGTGGCGGGCTGAAAGTAATAACAGCACAAAAGAGTGTAAGCTGTTCATAGGACAACCTTGGACGTCATGGAAAGTAAGTTAACTTTAAGGAGTTCTGAATTCTGATTTCTGATGTTGTATGGGTTTTTTAAACACAATCATTTTGATTGTGTTTTTTTTTCCCCGCTGTTATATGATGAATACCTTTAAGTCACTGTTTTTAGTGAATTTTGATACATTCTGAGAACAGCAAAAATAAACCATTTAACATGTATAATTAATTCTGTACTGTTTGCATTTATGATGTACATGTAGAACTGTGTAGGAGGCATGGAGAAGGTGAGGCTTCTGTAAGTGTCAAAGGTGTTGCATACAGTGCTGCACTTCTGCGTATTCTTTCATATGCTAGACTACATCTGCACAATGAGATACCTAAGCAAAGGAAACGCAAGTGATGTGATTGAGAAATGAGCAAAATAAATTGCAAGTATTTCAATTACATCACCTGTGTTTCCTATCATTACGAATCACATTGTGCAGATCAAGTTTAGGTCTGTCCAGGGAAACATAGGAGGTTTGTACTTTGTTGAAGAGTGCAGTGGACATGACTCACTTCATTGGTGGACTTTCACAGATATTATCTCCTCTGTACACTTCAACAAGTGTAAATCTCATCTTGAACTCTGAGTAGGCCTCACCTCAAACAAACCTCTGGATAGGAGACATGTTACTGGCATCCTGAAGCGACACTTTTCTGAAACAAGAGCAATGCAAAAGATGCACCATGTTTTAAGATAGGCCTCACTTCATCTGCATCAAGATACTGTTAGTTTAAAATGTATATCTTTAGGACTGTGTAGGGGGCCTGGAGAAGCAGAAGCTTCTGTCAGTGTCAAAGTTGTTGAAAAACTATTTGTCCTTCAATCTTTTCCCTTGTCTTTTGTAATTTTTAAATACATGTTTTAATATTTTTCAAATGTTGGTTCTCTCTTTCACAGATTGAAAGTATAAAAACAAAAAGTGAGTAATTTAACGGCAATTATAAGGTAAATATTTTGTACTCTTTTCGTTACATTTCTATCACATTCACCTACTATTAGTTCCACTGCTTCATTTCTTTAACCCTCAGTTTCCTGCCTTTGCTACTTTCCTCATTCCTTTCTCTATTACCTACTTACTCAACTCCTTCCACTCTTTTTCTCAGTCCCTCTCTTCTCATAGTTCCTCAGTCTTGTTCACTCACTCCGTCTCTATTACTCTTAGTGTCTGTGAATTACTTTCCCACCTTTTTTTTTTGGACCGCTTCCCGGGAAGTGGCCCGGTTCGCAAACCAGCAGCGTTACGGGAGTCCACCATTTTGTGTTTCGGTCGAATCAAGATACAAGATGGAGGGCAAATAATGTTCAGAATGGGTAGAAGGGGGCACGGTAGATGTATCTTGACCCCCTTGGTTTTCTGAGGGTGGCTGAGGAGGACCATAGTTCTTCACTCTTGTTCACTCTCTCTGTTTCTATTAATGTCACTGTTTCTGACTGATCAAAAAATTTTTTTTAAAAAAAGAACAGTAACTATAAGGGAAGGAAACAGACAGTTATGTTAAAAGAAAGACAGCTATAGGGAGTAAACTAAGGATACTGTTACCCGCAATCCACTGCTGATGATGTTACTGACCATGTCATGAATGATGTAATATGTGACATCATCAGCAGTGGATTGTGGGTAACAGTATCTCTTGTTTACTCCCTAGAGCTGTCTTTCTTTTCACATAACTGTCTGTTTCCTTCCCTTATACTTACTGTTCTTTTTTTTTAAAAATAATTTTTTTGGTTAGCTTCCGGTTCGCGTACCGGGTAGCGCTCCGGGGAGCGAACTAAGAGAAATAGAGGTTGGCAGAGTTCCAAATATTCTACCAATTTTTTTATAACGGGGAGGTAGTTCTGAAAAGAACTTTTTTTTATGTTTTTGTTGTTTTATATTTTTTTTAGTATTTTTTGAACATTTTTTTACTTTTTTTGTATTTTCTGAACGTTTTTATATTTTTTTTGGTTTTTTTGGGGGGGGGAAACAAAAACGATCCATTGTAAAGGGCTCAACAGGAGCAACAAAAAAAAAAGAATTTATTTTTTGGGGCGTTTCGGACAAACATTAACATGATTCTGAATAGCTCTCATAATCAAAATGATGCTACTTTCCCTGTAGCAAATGAATTCGCCGCAGTGCACGCACACTTGCTTCACTTCCCCAAACAACATTTGAATGTTTGGGATCATCTCCCTCGCCTCTGGTCCCGACACCTCTGGAACAACCGATCTTCTTGCCATCGGAAGGGGATTTTGTTGCTCATCACGTAGCTGGGCAGCACTATAATTATTTGGGTGCCACCTACTCATATGCCGATGCATAGTGTAATTGCCGTAACTGTACTTTTTTTCAGTTCCCCTTGACAGTCTATCACCGCATATACGGCAAAACACGTAGCGTGCATTTACTTTTTTTTGCCCCTCAGGAAATTTAAAGAATTGCCAAATGTAGTTCTCTTTTCGATTATACCTCCTGGGCTCCTCTGGCAAAAACCTTGGCTCTTCCTCCTCTTCCTCCTCTTCCTGTTCTTCCTCTTCTTGTTGTAAAATTACTTCAGCAGGTGGTCCTCTCTTCTTTGGATTTGGTGGAGGTGGTGGGTTAGAACCAGCTGAAGCTACTAATGAAGCCATGTCACAATGTAAATAAAGGGTCTTTCTCTCACCAAGATGAAAGTCAGAGTGAGGAAAGAAGGAGGGGTTTTCATAATTTGGGAAAAGCAAAAGTTCTAAACAAATGAAAAGTGTTAATTTTAGATCACATGACCTAGTATTACATCATTAGGAAACCAAAAGTGAAATGAACCAATGAAAAGTGTTATTACCGAGTCACATGACCTGCTGTGTTTACGTTACGCGGTCGGCGCCGCGCCGCGGATCGCTTCCGGTTCGCGTACCGCTGCGCTTCCGGGTACGCTAACGTAGCACGTCATATGACGTATCACGCGAGAACGCGAAACGTCATGCTGACGCGACGCGTCACGATGTTGTTTTCTAACGCGACAGTTGCGCAAACGGAACGTTTACCGGTTCGCGGACCGGGTCGCGGCTCCGAATTGAGCTAACGGGAAGCTAACCGGTTCGCGTACCGGGAGCGAAACAATAAAAATAATTTAAAAAAAATTGTATTAAAAACATGTAAAAAATATTTTTCGATTTAAAGAAGAATACATTGTAAAGGTTTTGATATTTGCTATTAAAAAACCATTGAAATTCACTGAAAAAACCATAGGTTATAGACCATATATAGTTAGGAATTAGCATTTACAAAACCTTGAAAATTCACTGAAAAAACCATAGGTTATAGACCATATATAGTTAGGGATTAGCATTTACAAAACCTTATTTTACTCACACAAAACCATTGAAATTCCATATATAGTTAGTTGTACTAACTATATATCGTGCAGCCGCAATCCACTGCTGATCATGTCACATATTACATCATTCATGACATGGTCAGTGACATCACTGATGACATCACTGATGACATCTCAAATGACATCACTGATGACATCACTGATGACATCTCAATGACATGACTGATGACATCACTGATGACATCTCAAATGACATCACTGATGACATCTCAAATGTCTTACATATTGAAGAATGAGTGGATGTATAAGTGTCTGGATGAAGGATTTAGTAGGTGTGTGACTGACTGTATGAGTGAGTGATTAAATGTGTGTCACTGAGTGCATGGGTTAGTGAGTAAACTGTCTTAATTTGTGCATCATTATGTCTGTTGTTCTGTAAACTGCTGCATGTGTTGATCAGTAGCTATATGAGTAAGTATATGGGTTATTGATTGGTTGCCCAAGTATTTGTATGGGAGACTGAGTGTGTGTGTGGGTGGCTGGGAGGTGAATGACTCTGTGCATAGATGTGTAAGCAGTTGATTCACTAGATATATGGATTCAAAAGTGCATGTGGAAACAGGTGTATGGGCGGTTGACTGAGTGCATTGGTGAGTGAATGGATATCTGAGTGCTACATGTCAAAGTAAGAACATATGTAAAACACAGTACATGTGAGAGTTGACATATATAAATAACTGTGCATAAGAGCCCGTGAATGTGTGAGTGGCTGTATTGATCATTGTGAACTTGTATCAGGGATTGTAAAAGAGAGTAAATATGTGTTAGTATATGTTTGAATAAGTAAGGTATGTATAACTGTATAGTTGAGGAAATGGAGGTGTAATTGATTCTTTGCATGACTGAGTAGGTGTGTGAGTAACTCCATGGATGAGTAACAGTCTGTGAGTGTCTGTTTACACTGAGTGTATCTAAGGTTATTTTAGAGTCTGAAGAAGTTCATCGTATTATCACATGAATGATGTCATCAGTGATGTCATCAGTAATGTCAAATGAGATGTCATCAGTGATGTCATCAGTCATGTCATTGAGATGTCATCAGTGATGTCATCAGTGATGTCATTTGAGATGTCATCAGTGATGTCATCAGTGATGTCACTGACCATGTCATGAATGATGTAATATGTGACATGATCAGCAGTGGATTGCGGGTGCGCGATATATAGTTAGTACAACTAACTATATATGGAATTTCAATGGTTTTGTGTGAGTAAAATAAGGTTTTGTAAATGCTAATCCCTAACTATATATGGTCTATAACCTATGGTTTTTTCAGTGAATTTTCAAGGTTTTGTAAATGCTAATTCCTAACTATATATGGTCTATAACCTATGGTTTTTTCAGTGAATATATATATATATATATATATTCACTGAAAAAACCATAGGTTATACACCATATATAGTTAGGAATTAGCATTTAAAAAACCTTATTTTACTCACACAAAACCATTGAAATTCCATATATAGTTAGTTGCACTAACTATATATCGCACACCCGCAATCCACTGCTGATCATGTCACATATTACATCATTCGTGACATGGTCAGTGACATCACTGATGACATCACTGATGACATCTCAAATGACATCACTGATGACATCACTGATGACAACATCCAATGACTGTATTTTTCTGTAAAGTTAAAATATGTCTTGAGTGGATGTATAAGTGTCTGGATGAAGGATTTAGTAGGTGCATGACTGACTGTATGAGTGAGTGATTAAATGTGTCTCACTGAATGCATGGGTTAGTGACTAAACTGTCTTAATTTGTGCATCATTATGTCTGTTGTTCTGTAAACTGCTGCATGTGTTGATCATTAGCTATACGAGAGGCTATATGTGTTATTAATTGGTTGCCCAAGTATTTCTATGGGAGATTGAGTTTGTGTGGGGGTGGCTGGAAGGTGTGAGACTCTATGCATAGATGTGTGAGCAGTTTAATCACTAGGTGTATGAGTTCAAGAGTGCATGTGGAAACAGCTACATGGGCAGTTGACTGTGTGCATGAGTGTATTGATGAGTGAATGGATATCTCAATGCTACATGTCATAGTAAGTACATATGTAAAACACAGTACATGTGAGAGTTGGCATATATAAATAACTGTGCATGAGAGCCACTGAATGAGTGAGTGGTTGTATCGATCATTGTGAACTTGTATCAGGGATTGTATAAGAGAGTAAATATGTGTTAGTATATGTTTCAATAAGTAAGGTGTGTTTAACTGTATAGTTGAAGAAATGGAGGTGAGATTGTTTCTTTGCATGACTGACTGGGTGTGTGAGTAACTCCATGGATGAGTGGCAGTGTGTGAGTGTCTGTATACACTGAGTGTATCTAAGGTTATATTAGAGTCTGAAGCGGTTTATCGTATTAGCACAAGAATGATGTCAAATGAGATGTCATCAGTGGTGTCATCAGTGATGTCATTTGAGATGTCATCAGTGATGTCATCAGTGATGTCACTGACCATGTCACGAATGATGTAATATGTGACATGATCAGCAGTGGATTGCGGGTGTGCAATATATAGTTAGTGCAACTAACTATATATGGAATTTCAATGGTTTTGTGTGAGTAAAATAAGGTTTTTTAAATGCTAATTCCTAACTATATATGGTGTATAACCTATGGTTTTTTCAGTGAATTTTCAAGGTTTTGTAAATGCTAATTTCAACTATATATGGTCTATAACCTATGGTTTTTTCAGTGAATTTCAATGGTTTTTTAATAGCAAATATCATAAGCTGTCGAATGTCAAGTACGTGGTAAGTAAAAACATTTTCGTGTTTATGCACACTGATCTGCTTTGAATACTGCCCCCACCCCTCATTTCTATTAGGAGTACTCTCTCTTTGCAGATAGTGAAGGGTAGTTAACGCAGCCCTTTGCCCCCGTTGTAATCCGTCGTGCCTGCTTCTCTCTCCATTTGATTGATTGTTCTCTTTGGTTCATTCTCTATTTACAAACAAGCACAGAGTCGCAATACTCTGTTTAGTCTTTGCAGATAGCGAAAAATCGTGTAAAAAAACAAAAGGAATCGAGCAAAATCAGTAGGCCACTAATGGGATCTCTTTTTGACCTCGCTAAAATAGAAACATTAGGAACAACCTGTTGAAAATAGCAATGCGTATGTACATAAGCGGCGTTCATTTGTGTTCACAGTACCCCTTGTTGATTGTTTCAATCGAGCATTGAATTGTTCGAAGTTAATTCTCTTAAGGATCTTCTCTACCTGCAAACGAGGAAGAATAGGAATATTCTCTCTCCCTTTGCAGATAGTGAAGGGTAGGTAACGCAAGCCTTTAACACGTCGTACCTATTTCATTCCTCATTGATTGATTGATTGTCCGAACATTGACTGTTTGGGAATTAGTTCTTTTTGGAGGTATTCCCTGTTTGCAAATAAACGTAGGAAAATCTTTGCAAGTAGTGAAAGGGTACGTAATGCGGACCTTTCTCCCCCGTTGTAATCTGTCATGCCTATCTACTCCCCACTGATTGATGCACCTTTTTCACCCGGACCATTTACTAGAGATACGTCATCTGGCCCGACCAGAGAGCACCCCTAGTGAAAAGGACATATGCAATAATAACGAAGTGATCACTGTATCCTGTTAACAGAAACTTTACCATGAAACAACCTGGAAAGAAAAAAATAGGAAAACGAAAATCAGTAGGCCACTGATGAACATGAACTTTTATTAAACAACAAACAAAGAAACGATAACATAACGTAATGATAAAACCTATTAATGTCCTAGAAACAAGAAAACGTTAAAGTATGCCAGTGGTGAGAGACCAGAAAAACAGTCCGAGAAACCAAATCACCCCTCGCTGTCCCAACTCATGCACTCTGAAAGTTCAAAGTTTTGAGGAGTGCTTGTAACATTGTCTGAAGCCTATTTGCAATTGCTTCATCTTCACTATTCTTAAAGTAAGTGGGGGCTGTTGTGATGCGGTGCCACCCTGAACCGCTTGACGGAGGCCCCCGAGGGACGGTGTCATGTCGCGGACTCGGAGGGGGCGCTTGGCTCCGGCCCCCTCCCCAAGTCGTGTTGCCCTGGTGTGGCCTGAGATCGCCCCCGACATAGGTGGCCGGCTCCCGGGGTCAAGCGGAACTTTTTTCCTTTTGGTGACTCTTCCATTCTTCACCTTGTCCCACAATCCGTTTCACCTAAAGACACGCTGTAGTGGGGCACCCCTTTTCCGTTTCATTTGCCATTCAGCCCGCTTTTGCTACACTGTGCCTCTTCCGCTATTCAGCTGTTTACCGCCCGCTCTTTCGACTACAGCGTCTCGCTCACCATGTACTTGAGTTGCTCCCGCTCTTGCGGTGCAGCGATAGGCGGCTGCCACAGGACTCTCAAAATGGCGGCCATCTCTTCAGATTTGGGCGTGGTCCACTAAAATGGGCCTGCGACACCTTGGAACTCGGACGCTTGTCTGCTAGAGCTTGGGCTCCATTCTCGAAAGCGTCCCCTCATCCTTGAAGATTCTACAAAAGTCTTGGGGGCCCCCGACTCCCGCAGGCTTCTGGTGGGGAGCGCCTAGCATGATTGCTCGTGGAATGGCCACGACGGAGCTACGAAATGGTGGTGCTCTCATGCTAACGCCAGCTTCAGTCTGAAACATCCAGAAACACTGTAGACTACCAATTCGATCAGTTCCGGTAGCGCTCCAACGTGACCCGGTAGAGAAGAACTTGCCCTCCCCTCTTTGACTGATGGTTCTTGTTGCCTGTCCCTTCTGTTGTCATTTAACAGAACTATTTAGCCTGCTGAAAGGGGTTGTGTGCCGTCCGCTGGTTGGTGGAGACATTTTGACTATATTCTGGACCTGCGTTGTCGCGTAATGCGTCATATGACGCGCCGCGTTAGAAAGTTTAATAAATTATGAAACACAATAAACAATCCTTAAAAAATAAAAAAAAATAAAAAATAATCAACAAAACCAACAATCAATTAACATACAGTATTTGAAAAGTCTATCATTCATTTTTCATTGCAGTACGCTGCCCAGAAAGCTTCCCGGTTCCCGGACCGGGCGCTACCCACGCAAAAAAACAAAAAATTTTTTATTTTTTTTGCCCCGCGGGGCCCTTTTAAAGCCTCCACATTAAACCTAGGGGGTCAGGGAGGATCTACTATGCCCCCTTATGGTTATTTGCCCCTTTGTTTTGGCCTCCTCTTGTCTCTCGATCCTACCGAGAGACAAGATGGCGGCCGCTACGGACTTTTTGGAATGTTGACAGACGCCAGAGAACCAATCAGCTTCGCTTCACAAAGCTCCGTTGCGCGAAAAGTACGCGTCCTGCGCCGCTGCCCGGTCCGCTGTTACAGATATATATCTTTTTTTAAACGTTAATTTCTCAAAATCCACTGGAGCACATATATTGAGACCTACAAAAGGCACATCGGGCTACCAGTCCCTACAATTTTGCCAAGTTTCGTGCAAATCTATTCAGCCGTTCGGGCTAAAAGTGAGGCTAACCGCCCTATGGAAAAATCAATGTTAAAAACACGTTTTTGGACCCCCCTTTTTTCTCGGCCCCCCCTTGACGAAACCCCCCCAAATTTTCAGGGGCTGCTCAGAAACAAAATGTGCCATTTTCCTCAAAATTTCAGCCAATTCCGTCCACAAACGCCAAAGTTATTAGACATAGAATTTTCAAAAAACCCATAGGGAAAAAATCCTAACTATATATACCTACTGGCGACCGCCAGTAGGTAATATGTGTGTATGTGTATATATATATATATATATATATATATATATATATATATATATATATGTGTATATATATATATGTGTATATATATGTGTGTATATATATATATATATTCACTGAAAAAACCATAGGTTATAGACCATATATAGTTAGGAATTAGCATTTACAAAACCTTGAAAATTCACTGAAAAAACCATAGGTTATAGACCATATATAGTTAGGAATTAGCATTTAAAAAACCTTATTTTACTCACACAAAACCATTGAAATTCCATATATAGTTAGTTGCACTAACTATATATTGCGCACCCGCAATCCACTGCTGATGATGTCACATATTACATCATTCATGACATGGTCAGTGACATCACTGATGACATCACTGATGACATCTCAAATGACATCACTGATGACATCACTGATGACAACATCCAGTGACTATGTTTCTGTAAAGTTAAAATATGTCTTACATATTGAAGAATGAGTGGATGTATAAGTGTCTGGACGAAGGATTTAGTAGGTGCATGACTGAATGTATGAGTGAGTGATTAAATGTGTCTCACTGAGTGCATGGGTTAGTGACTAAACTGTCTTAATTTGTGCATCATTATGTCTGTTGTTCTGTAAACTGCTGCATGTGTTGATCAGTAGCTATATGAGTAACTATATGGGTTATTGATTGATTGCCCAAGTATTTGCATGGGAGACTGAGTGTGTGTGTGGCTGGATGGGAGGTGTGTGACTCTGTACAGATCAATGTGTACTTGTATCAATGATTGTATAAGAGAGTAAGTATGTGTTAGTATATGGTTGAAAACGTAAGGTGCTCTATGTTTAACTGTATAGAGTAGAAAATGGAAGTGTGATTGATTCTTTACAGGACTGACTAGGTGTGTGAGTAACTCCATGGATGAGTGGCAGAGTGTGGGTGTCTGTATAGGTGTATGAGTGCATATGATTGTGTTGTAAACATGAGTGATTGTATGTATGAATGATTGTATGGGTGAATGAGTGAATGTGTGTGTAGACGTAGGAATCAGTGAGTACGTATGTAGTAACTAGTATTGGTGTGTCAATGGTTTCAAAAATTATACTCTGTTTTTAACACTGGGTGAAACAGAGGTTATATTAAAATGTGAGGAGATGCATTGTATTGTCACATGAATGATATCATCAGTGATGTGATCATTGATGTCAAGTGAGATGTCATCAGTGATGTCATTTGAGATGTCATCAGTGATGTCATCAGTGATGTCACTGACCATGTCATGAATGATGTAATATGTGACATCATCAGCAGTGGATTGCGGGTGCGCAATATATAGTTAGTGCAACTAACTATATATGGAATTTCAATGGTTTTGTGTGAGTAAAATAAGGTTTTTTAAATGCTAATTCCTAACTATATATGGTCTATAACCTATGGTTTTTTCAGTGAATTTTCAAGGTTTTGTAAATGCTAATTCCTAACTATATATGGTCTATAACCTATGGTTTTTTCAGTGAATTTCAATGGTTTTTTAATAGCAAATATCATAAGCTGTCGAATGTCAAGTACGTGGTAAGAATTTTTTTTTTCGTGTTTATGCACACTGATCTGCTTTGATTGCTGCCCCCCACCCCTCATTTCTATTAGGAGTACTCTCTCTTTGCAGATAGTGAAGGGTAGTTAACGCAGCCCTTTCCCCCTTTGTAATCCGTCGTGCCTGCTTCTCTCTCCATTTGATTGATTGTTCTCTTTGGTTCATTCTCTATTTACAAACAAGCACAGAGTCGCAATACTCTGTTTAGTCTTTGCAGATAGCGAAAAATCGTGTAAAAAAACAAAAGGAATCGAGCAAAATCAGTAGGCCACTAATGGGATCTCTTTTGACCTCGCTAAAATAGAAACATTAGGAACAACCTGTTGAAAATAGCAATGCGTATGTATATAAGCGGCGTTCATTTGTGTTCACAGTACCCCTTGTTGATTGTTTCAATCGAGCATTGAATTGTTCGAAGTTAATTCTCTTAACGATCTTCTCTACCTGCAAACGAGGAAGAATAGGAATATTCTATCTCCCTTTGCAGATAGTGAAGGGTAGGTAACGCAAGCCTTTAACACGTCGTACCTATTTCATTCCTCATTGATTGATTGATTGTCCGAACATTGACTGTTTGGGAATTAGTTCTTTTTGGAGGTATTCCCTGTTTGCAAATAAACGTAGGAAAATCTTTGCAAGTAGTGAAAGGGTACGTAATGCGGACCGTTCTCCCCCGTTGTAATCTGTCATGCCTATCTACTCCCCACTGATTGATGCACCTTTTTCACCCGGACCATTTACTAGAGATACGTCATCTGGCCCGACCAGAGAGCACCCCTAGTGAAAAGGACATATGCAATAATAACGAAGTGATCACTGTATCCTGTTAACAGAAACTTTACCATGAAACAACCTGGAAAGAAAAAAATAGGAAAACGAAAATCAGTAGGCCACTGATGAACATGAACTTTTATTAAACAACGAACAAAGAAACGATAACATAACGTAATGATAAAACCTATTAATGTCCTAGAAACAAGAAAACGTTAAAATATGCCAGTGGTGAGAGACCAGAAAAACAGTAAGAGAAACCAAATCACCCCTCGCTGTCCCACCGCCTGCCACGCCAAAAAAATCGATAGACTAGGGAAAATGCAAGTCAGTAGAACATCCACCCCCACTCTGGAAACTTCCAAGGTGGGGCAGGGTTCCGGCTACGCCCAGCCGGGAGCAGCCCATATAAGGCAGGTCCTGCTGCCACGCCTCGGCCAGGAGATCCTAACGTAGGGTGTAGCCGGAGGAGAGGCCGAGACCAGCGGGACCCGGCCAGGGGATTGCCTTTACAACGCTGAACAGTTGCAGGGGGGGGGAATGTCTCCTCGACCCTCCCCTCTCTCTCCCAGTCCGGCCGCGGTGGCCCTTGAGAGTTGCAGGTAGTCCCGCCACATGCTCTTCCGGTCCGACCACCAACGGTCGGGGGGCCGAGGCCGACGGGATCCGGCTGCAGCCGATAAACCAAGAAACCCGTTCATGGGGCCAGAGCCATTGGCGTCCGGCCGACATCCACCGGAAGCCCGGCCCGAAGACGGACGGGACACTTCTTTCTTTTATAATGGCTGCGACAACACTGGAGGGGGATGTCTTGCACATGCCTCCGACCCCCCCCTCGTCCTCATCGCCTGGTCCGGCCATAACAAATCTCAAGCGAGACGCCGTGGGGTGCACTGGGAGGGAGAGACGGTGCGAACAGGCCTCTCCCGCCTCCCCAGGTGGAGGCTTCCCAGCTGCACCCTCAGCGCTCCAGGCGGTGGCATCCTAACAACTACAGTGCTGCACAGTTTCGGAACGACCTAGATAACGGTTCTTCCACTGTGGCCATGCTGCAACGTCTCGCCCGGCAGGGTGGAGCCCGTCCGCTCATGTGACCCCGCGATCGCCGGTAGCTGCCGAACTCTCAAAATGGCGGTCGACCTGGCAAGAGCGGGCCCAACATAAAGAAATGGCCCGGTCACTGGTTGACTCCACCACCGTAGTCCTCCACGACCTTGAAGATTCTAGAGGAGCCGCGGGAGTCTCCGACCCCCGATGGGGAATGACTGCCATGATCGCCCGTGGAGTGACGAAACTGTATCCGCGGGACGTCGGCGCTCCCATGCTGGCGCCAGCCTCACTTTGAATTACTACAATCCTGCAGACCTTACTTCCGGTGAAAGCACAGTGTGACCCGGTAGGAAAAATTATTGCACCCCCTCCCCTTTTTGACTGATAGTTCAAACCACCGATCCTTTCCTTTGCCCTTTTAACGGAACTTTGGACTGCCTCCCCCTCTTTTACATTTTCTAGAGAAAACAAAACATTAACCACTACATTAGCATAGCAGTTGACACCAGAACTGTTTTCAAATTGAAAACCAACAACATCTTCAACAGAATCCTTTTTGTTTCTGCTGTGACCCTGCTACAGCACAGGCATTGTCCCCAGCAGTAATTCTGCAATGCCGGTAAGAATAGCTGTGGTGCCTACTGGACTCACTCACCCCCGCGGCGCCCCACGCCGTTTTTTGCTGGGCGGCAACTTACTAGACATCACTTTCGTGCCATCTAGATTTCAGCGCGTTCTGCTGCCTTGGAACTATTCGCACAACAGACCGCTACTGACAAGAATATTTCATTATTGGTGCTGTCAATTTCAATAAATCTATTGGATAATTAAAAAGAAATTGCCACGGTCTCTTCGTTGTTTAAATGTTTTTACTGTTTTTGTTTTGTTGTATATATTTATATGTTATTAAAGTTTTATATTCCTACTACTTTGTTGGAGTGCTATATATTTTTAATGTGACACATAATTGTAAAAACTTTGATGTACAAAGAGTCATTCCTGGAATCTTCCGCTTCAGGCTCGGTCCCCTCCCCAATCACAATACAGGATGGTTTTCAGATAGTAGGAACGCGTGTGCTGTGACGGATCACATCGGGTGTGGGCCTTGATCTACTATAACTCCTTTGAAGAGGGGTGATTCTTTACAGCTGGGGCCATAAACTACATCTGCAGGGCTAGCTGATAGCCTAGGACCGGCCTGGACATTCGGACACAGAGGAAGAGGAGTGTCAGAGGGTGCGGTAGTGAATAGGGCGAAAGGGAGGTGTCGGGCGGGCACAGAGTGTGATTCTCAGGGAAGAGCAGCGCAGATGGGGGAAGGTTTATTGCCCATGCATAAGACAGAGAGCGGTGGTGACCAGTGCCTGGGGGAGATGCTTACGAGGGTGAGGAGCCATGCTACGAATCGACAGCGTGCAGAGAGTGGGTCTGGTCAAGACATCTAAAATGGCTGCCGTGCACGACAAAAGTGTGGCATTTCAAAAAAGGCAAGATGGCGCAGACAATGTTTTTCAACACTTCCTCATTTCCTTCGAATCGAACGTTAACAGACGTTGGGGCATATTACCAAAGTTAAGCGATATTTATCGCTAACGATGCTTACCAACCAATTTTTTACCACTAAGCATCGTCAGAAATTATCGAAGATAAACCTTACTATTATCAAGGTTTATCGCAAATGCGATAATAAACGGCCGCAATGCATGAATATCGCTAAAAACTCAGCGATATTCATGCATTACCGAGCTAATACTCTTAGCCATGTTATCCACCTCCCATTGGATAACATGGCTAAGAACTGCTCAGGGCAGGTGTTACTTTTTGGAGATATTCGCGCTTAGCGCGAATATCTCCAAAAGTTGGTAATAGGAGATAGATATCTTGCATGTTGTAATGCAAGTTATTGTGGTATATGGAACTCATACCATAATCTCTCAGGAAAGCAGAAACTGATCCTTTTGGGACCGCCTAAAAAGGCCTAGGGGGTGAGGAGTACTCTACTTTGCCCCCTTTTCACGTTCCGAACTATTTTATTTTACTCTCTTCTGTAATTACACAAAATACCAGCGATAAGATGCATCGGAGACACACAGTGAGAGAAAGGAGGCCGGAGATGAAGAAGACATGTCAAATACACATTGGAGATAATATAGTGGCAGAAGGGAAGTAAATATGAGTAAACTTACCATGTAACATAAAAATGTTGCACTCTATACTATAAGTCTCATTTTATACTACAATCACTTCGCTACAACCTCATAAATTAAAAATAAAAATAAATAATGTCTCAAACAATTTTTGATTTCTAAATATAAATTTATTCTTCAGAATTTTCTAAATTTGAAACAACTAGAAACATGTCCTCATCAGTAATTTCCTCTTCAATCATCTCATCTGGAATCTCCTCATTAAAAGTCTGCAATGATGATTCTTGTAACTCTATGGTCTCCAAACACTCGATAAATTCGCCATCAAGAGATTGATCAAAAAAATCATTCAAGTCATCTCCTCCTTCTGACAATATTTCATTATTGGTGCTGTCCATTTCAATCAATGTAGTGGAATCATTCAAGTCATCTCCTCGTGACAATATTTCATTATTGGTGCTCTCAATTTCAATCAATGTAGTGGAATCATTCAAGTCATCTCCTCCTTGTGACAATATTTCATTATTGGTGCTGTCCATTTCAATCAATCTAATGGAATCATACAAGCCATCTCCTCCTTGTGACAATATTTCATTATTGGTGCTCTCAATTTCAATCAATGTAGTGGAATCATTCAAGTCATCTCCTTGTGACAATATTTCATTCTTGGTGCTGTCCATTTCAATCAATCTAATGGAATCATACAAGTCATGTCCTCCTTGTGACAATATTTCATTATTGGTGCTCTCAATTTCAATCAATGTAGTGGACAATTCAAAAGAAATTGCCACGGTCTCTTCATTGTGAGCCATTTTATTTTGAAATTGCTTGCTGTAAATTGCAGAAAAAAATAATCACTTTCATTTATCGTTTTTAGTAATACATAATATAAAACTAACTTCATCAAGTATTTAGTATAACAGAAGGACTGCAAATAAATAACAGAAAACATTTTTCAAATTATCTTCAAGTGTACAACATAGTTCCCCTTACAAATTAACAACTCACCTTTTTAAAAGTAGCAGAAGTGTTAGTACTGTGTAAATCAAACACCAGAAATTCACCACCAAAAATTCCTCACAAATGTACCTCAGACAGTAGTATCACAAAATGGCTGTGGTTTCCTCTCATTTGACATATATACATAACCAATTAACTTTCATCACACACAAATACAAAACCAAAGTAACATTTTAATTGGTTCTAAATTTCAACACTTTCAAATGTGTTTTCCCCATGCAATTTTCCATAGGACATTTACATACGTCTACAGCCTGAATGGCTGAACGGAATTACACCAAACTTGGCAAAATGGTACATCAAACCTAAGAGGTCAGGAAGGATCTACTATGCCCCCTTATGGTCATTTCCCCCTTCGCTTTGGCCTCCTCTTGTCTCTCAATCCTACCGAGGGACAAGATGGCGGCCGCTACGGACTGTTTGGAATGTTGACAGACGCCGGAGAACCAATCAGCTTCGCAAAGCTCCGTAACGCGAAAAGTACGCGAAGCGGAGCGCTGTTACAGATATATATCTTTTTTTCAACGTTAATTTCTCAAAATCCACTGGAGCACATATATTGAGACCTAGCAAAGGCACATCGGGCTACCAGTCCCTAATATTTTGCCAAGTTTCGTGCAAATCCATTCAGCCGTTCGATTATTATTATTTTGTTTTTTTTTTGCCCCGCGGGGCCCTTTTAAAACCTCCACATCAAACCTAGGGGGTCAGCGAGGATCTACTATGCCCCCTTATAGTTATTTCCCCCTTTGTTTTGACCTCCTCTTGTCTCTCGATCCTACCGAGAGACAAGATGGCGGCCGCTACGGACTGTTTGGAATGTTGACAGACGCCGGAGAACCAATCAGCTTCGCTTCACAAAGCTCCGTTGCGCGAAAAGTCCGCGAACCAGAGCGCTAACCGGTCCGCTGTTACAGATATATATCTTTTTTTAAACGTTAATTTCTCAAAATCCACTGGAGCACATATATTGAGACCTACAAAAGGCACATCGGGCTACCAGTCCCTACAATTTTGCCAAGTTTCGTGCAAATCCATTCAGCCGTTCGGGCTAAAAGTGAGGCCAACCGCCCTATGGAAAACTCAATGTTAAAAACACGTTTTGGGACCCCCCTTTTTTCTCGGCCCCCACTGGACGAACCCCCCCCAAATTTTCAAGGGCTGCTCAGAAACAAAATGTGCCATTTTCCTGAAAATTTCAGCCGATTCCGTCCACAAACGCCAAAGTTATTAGACATAGAATTTTCAAAAAACCCATAGAGAAAAAATCCTAACTATATATACCTACTGGCGACCGCCAGTAGGTAATATATATGTGTATATATATATATATATATATATATGTGTATATATATTACCTACTGGCGGTCGCCAGTAGGTATATATAGTTAGGATTTTTTCTCTATGGGATTTTTGAAAATTCTATGTCTAATAACTTTGGAGTTTGTGGACGGAATTGGCTGAAATTTTCAGGAAAATGGCACATTTTGTTTCTGAGCAGCCCTTGAAAATTTGGGGGGGGTTCGTCAAGGGGGGGCCGAGAAAAAAGGGGGGTCCCAAAACGTGTTTTTAACATTGAGTTTTCCATAGGGCGGTTGGCCTCACTTTTAGCCCGAACGGATGAATGGATTTGCACGAAACTTGGCAAAATTGTAGGGACTGGTAGCCCGATGTGCCTTTTGTAGGTCTCAATATATGTGCTACAGTGGATTTTGAGAAATTAACGTTTAAAAAAAGATATATATCTGTAACAGCGGACCGGGCAGCGCTCCAGGACGCATACTTTTCGCGCAACGGAGCTTTGTGAAGCGAAGCTGATTGGTTCTCCGGCGTCTGTCAACATTCCAAACAGTCCGTTGCGGTCGCCATCTTGTCTCTCGGTAGGATCGAGAGACAAGAGGAGGCCAAAGCGAAGGGGCAAATGACCATAAGGGGGAATAGTAGATCCTCGCTGACCCCCTAGGTTTGATGTGGAGGTTTTAAAAGGGCCCCGCGGGGCAAAAAAAAATAATAATAATAATAATCGAACGGCTGAATGGATTTTCACGAAACTTGGTAAAATATTAGGGACTGGTAGCCCGATGTGCCTTTGCTAGGTCTCAATATATGTGCTCTAGTGGATTTTGAGAAATTAACGTTCAAAAAAAGATATATATCTGTAACAGCGCTCCGCTTCGCGTAACGGAGGTTTGCGAAGCTGATTGGTCATTCTGTCACTGGGCTATAGTTGGGCTACATCTGGCTGATATTTGGGCTACATTTGTTTTTTTTGTCTCTGGCGGCCATCTTTGGGCTACATTGGGCTACATTGGGCTTCATTGGGCTTCATTGGGCTACATTGGGCTACATTTGGGCTCCAACATATATATAGGCCAATGTAGCCCAATATATATTTTTCAAAGTTAATTTTCGTAAAAACCACTGGAGCATATATCTTGAGACATAGCAAAGGCACATCGGGCTACCAGTCCCTACAATTTTGCCAAGTTTCGTGGAAATCCATTCAGCCGTTCGAGCTAAAAGTGAGTCCAACCGCCCTATGGAAATGAAGGAAATGAATGGGTAATTTGTAATTAGCAAATAGCTAATCGCAAACTAGGAATGGTAAAGAATCGTTATTTATTCCTTAAAGTTCGCTATTTAGGAAATGCAAAAAACTTTGATGATACATATGGCGGTTCATCTCGAACAAGATAAGTAGCATAGGGATAGATTTATGATGACTGGCGCATCACCAGGGATGTGTTAGTCATTCTGTGCCGCTGTTCCGTCACCTATGGTGTGCTGCATTTACAATGCGGCGCATCATGGGGCAAAAACAGCACAGATGCGTGATGTAACTGTGCCGTAAAGGTGGCGCATTGCTGGAGTTGTATCGCAAGTGTGATGAAGCTCCAGGAAGGGTCGGGGGTGCCCCTGTTGCAGGGTTTCTGTTCTCACACAGAACTGTGGACAGAGGATTGGAACCTCGGCGAATTAGGGTGCCCCAAAACTCACCTTAGTACTCAAAAACCCCTTAGCAAGCTAGGTACAGTGTCACATTGGATATAACAAACTCTCAATGTTTAGACAATCCAGAATATGAACTTATAGTACCTCAGGATACGTGGAACTCATGAACAGTCGGTCGTTATATATTTCTTAGAAACCAGAACATGGAGTTAAGGAGAACACATGTGTATTTGAAATGTTTATTTACTAATGCCGTCTTCTCAGGCGTAGTATCTTAGATATTACAAGTACACATATTATCAGTAGCAAAATTACCAGCATAGTTACTAGTACATAAAAAGCGAATGGTGACAGTATGTTAACATGCTGTAAATGAATAAGAGTTATCAACACTTATAAGCAGCCACGGGCCGTGGAGGGAGTTACGGTGGGGCAGGGAGGCGGGGAGGGGGAGGGGCAGGGTGGAGAGGGCTCCAACCTGCCCCTCCCCCTCCCCGCCTCCCTGCCCCATCGTAACTCCCTCCACGGCCCGCGGCTGCTTATATCTCACCCTCCCTAATATACATATTATATTATTTGCTAAGAAGGTCTCTTTGTGTTGGTTTAGGGCGTGCCCATACTTTAGTGTCTTAGATTTGAAGGAATCACATCAGCATACACCAGCTCTCTCTTCATATGAACCGCATCAAGTGTTGTGTATGTGTGTTCGGCAAAGCAATATAAAACCCGCCTCATGCCCAGAATTGGCAGAAGCTGCACTTATGTTATGAGTATGAAGTCGTGGAGATCAGACCTCATAACAATTCTGTATCGTGTTGTTCTTGAAACTTCAGCAGTCGCTGTACAGATATAGTTTAACAAGTAAAGCAGATAGTAGAGCAATAACATATTATTCTCATGTAAATCACGATGAACTATTAGGTTGAAAGCTAAAGCAACAACTAAGTGTCGTGTGCAGAAGTTGCAAAAAAGGAAAAATGGCGTTTAAACCGGTAATGAGCCCATGCTAACTTAACACGGTGTAAAGATATCCAGGACCTAGATGACACCTCCCCATGATCCGGAAACGAACTGAATAAGATAATAGAAGTGCCATCTCATGAGAGCAGATTGCAACTTTATATGTGGACGGTCCGCAAGGTAAAATATTAAAAACTAGGAAAATTTTATGCTAAAGAAAAATAAAACAGCCAAGTACTTTATCGAGTCTTAAGCCAATAGGCAAGCTAAATAATAAAAACTTGACAAATAAGTCAATGAATTGTCAATGAAATGCTAGTACTCAGCATATCAAAAATGAAAAAGGTCTATGACATAACTGTGTATGCAAAATAAGCTGCAACAGCCTCCAATAGGAAGTCACCGTCTTCATCCGAAAAGAGTTCAGCCATCCAATTTAAAAGCGGAAAAGAACATACGTGCTCTCCCAGCACCGGATCCTCTATCACCATCAGAGGACAGCTCGGTGGGTTTTCAAGAAAGCTCTGTTCCAAGAAAGACTGTGTTGCCGCCAGTAAATTCCAGGGACCAATTAGTCCATGCATCAATGCCACAGCCATAATCCTTTCGCCAGGACAAACCAACTCGTGAGTAATGATAGGAGTCATCAGCTGATTAAAGTCGACGTCAGGAGAAACCGGTCCGCAGAGACACAAATCAATGGCCCAATCGAAATCACAGGTCAGGCAGTGAAATACAGGCTGGACACAGGTGAAGTAGGAGAATCGAAAAGATAATCCATATGCCGTGCTTAATATCGCCAATGGCATTGTGCCATAATATTCTAGCATGCGATTGCGGAACTGTGTCAGCAGCTGCAGGGCGGGAGGTTGCATAGGAGGGACATCCATATTTAAAAATGTAAAAAAGCACAAGAGCGTCCGCTGGTAATGCAAGTAAAAATGGCAATCCACGAAGCAGAGTGGAAAAAATAGAATGAAAGAAAGCAGGGATGACTCCAAAGATTTTCTCAAATGAAGTCACGAGACCACTGGTAACAACTTTAAAAAAGTGCGCCAGGGCCTTTGTGGAGGATGCGTTAAAGATAGTCCGAACCATCTTGCTGAAATGGAAAGGCAAATCTGAATTGAAAAGGGTCTGCACCTCTGTACGGGTGTTCGCTATGTGAAGCACGAAAGTTTCACGGGCCGAACTCAAGGCCACCTCTCTCTGAGACAAAAGAGCTCTTATTCTTGCCATGCCGTTGAAATCTGCTCCCAAGGTTGGTATTTGTGGCGAGATTGAAAACTCCCTATGTTCATGTGTGGGAGGAAATAGAACATTTCTGCAGCAAATAACCCGTTCACTTACTGTTACGATAAAAGGAATACTTTTAATTAACCCAGAACAATCTTCATTATTGAGCATCAAATAACTACCATTTTCCAACAACTTGAACGTGGGGATGATAGCAGGAACTGGCGTGCCTTGCAACACGCAAGCCATATTTGGTCGGTGTTTGTTGCATGAACCGTGTAACTGTATGTGCCTACACATTAGTGAATGATCTGGCGTCTCAGTGCATTCCTCTCCATTCAGATAAACTTCTTGATCATCTTTGAAACATCTGTATGTGTATGGAAGCGACCAGACCTCATGAAGAAAAGCACTACCTAAAGGTTCATAACGACCTATTGGTATATATTTCATACAATTTGAAAACTTATATAAAGCAAAAGGCAGCGTTATTAAACCGTGGATAAGGCACGTTGCCAAAAAACCCGCAATCCTCTGCTGATGATGTCACTGAGCATGTCATGAATGATGTAATATGTGACATCATCAGCAGTGGATTACGGGTAATAGTATCTCTAGTTTACTCCCCTATAGCTGTCTTTCTTTTAACATAAGTGTCTGTTTCCTTCCCTTATACTTACTGTTTTTGGTTCGCTTCCGGTTCGCGTACCGGCGAGCGAACTGGGAAGCGAACTAAGAGAAATAGAGGTTGGCACAGTTCCAAATATTGTACCAATTTTTTAATAACGGGGAGGTAGTTCTGAAAAGAACTTTTTTTTTTATTGTTTTATATTTTTTTTATTATTTTTCGGAACATTTTTTTACTTTTTTTGAATTTTTCTGAACAGTTTTATATTTTTTTGGGTTTTTCTTGGAGGGGGCAATGAAAACGATTCATTGTAAAGGGCTCAACAGGAGCAACAAAACAAAAAAAAAGTATTTATTATTTTGGGCGTTTCGTACAAACTTGCATATGATAGTCAATAGCTCTGTTGATCAGAGTGATGCTTCTTTCTCCGTAGCAAATGAATCCATCGCAATATACGCAGATGTGTTTTACTTCACCAAATCTCATTTGTATATTTGGCACCATCTCCCTGCCCTCTGGTCCCGTTACTTCCGGTACAACAGATCTTCTGGCCATAATAGGGAGATTATCTAGGTCGTTCCGAAACTGTGCAGCACTGAAGTTGTTAGGATGCCACCTAGTCATATGGCGATGCATTGTGTAGTTTCCGAAACTGTATTTTTTCTCGGTTCCTCTGGACAGTCTATCTTGACATATAAGGCAAGTTACGTATCTTGCATTTACTGTTTTCTGACCTTTGGGAATTTTAAAAAATTGCCAAATGAAGTTTTCTTTCCGGTGAGACGTCCTGGGCTCCTCAGGCAAAAACTGCCTCTCTTCGTGCTCGTCGTTCTGTTCCTCTTCTTCCTCTTCTTGTTGAATTATAACTTGAGCAGGTGGTCCACTCTTCCTTGGATGTGGTGGAGGTGGTGGGGAAGCACCAGCTGAAGCTACTAAAGAAGCCATTGCTCAGTGATCACAAAGGGTCTTTCTCTCACAATGATGAAAGTCAGAGTGAGGAAAGAAGGAGGGATTTTCATCATTTGGGAAAAACAAGAGTTCTCAACCAATGAAAAGTGTTCATTTTAGATTATATGACCTAGTCTTACATCATTAGGAAACCAAAAGTGAAATGAACCAATGAAAAGTGTTATTACCAAGTCACATGACCTGCTGTGTTTACGTTAAGCGCTTTGCAGGGCCTCCCGGTTTGCTTCCAGAAACCTGCGCTTTGCGACTCGCTTCGCGTACCAGTTCGCTAACGTAGCACGTCATATGACGTATCACGCGACAACGTGAAACGTCATGCGGACGGGAGGCGTCACGATGTTGTTTTCTAACGCGGCAGTTGCGGTAAAGAAACGTTTACCGGCTCGCGGTCTATTTCGCGGCATCAAGGTCAGCTAACGGGAAGCTTCCCGATTCGCGAAGCGGGAACGAAGAAAAAAAAATATTTTAAAAAAAAATTATTCATAAACATATAAAATATATTTTTGGATTTAAAGAAGAATACATTTTACAGCTACAGATATTAGCTGTTAAAAAACCAATGAAATTCACTGAAAAAACCATAGGTTATAGACCATATATAGTTAGGAATTAGCATTTACAAAACCTTGAAAATTCACTGAAAAAACCATAGGTTATAGACCATATATAGTTAGGAATTAGCATTTACAAAACCTTATTTTACTCACACAAAACCATTGAAATTCCATATATAGTTAGTTGCACTAACTATATATCGCGCACCCGCAATCCACTGCTGATGAAGTCACATATTACATCATTCATGACATGGTCAGTGACATCACTGATGACATCACTGATGACATCTCAAATGACATCACTGATGACATCACTGATGACATCTGATTTGACATCAATGACTACATCACTGATGATATCATTCATGTGACAATACAATGCATCTCCTCACATTTTAATATAACCTCTGTTTCACCCAGTGTTAAATACAGAGTATAATTTTTGAAACCATTGACACACCAATACTAGTTACTACATACGCACTCACTGATTGCTATGTCTACACACACATTCACTCATTCACCCATACAATCATTCATACATACAATCACTCATCTTTACAACACTATCATATGCACTCATACACCTATACAGACACTCACAGTCTGCCACTCATCCATGGAGTTACTCACACACGTAGTCAGTCCTGTTAAAGAATCAATGACACTTCCATTTTCTTGTCTATACAGTTAAACATAGAGCACCTTACATTTTCAAACATATACTAACACATACTTACCTTCTTATAGAATCATTGATACAAGTACACATTGATCTGCACAGAGTCACACACCTCCCAGCCAGCCAGCCACACACACACTCAGTCTCCCATACAAATACTTGGACAATCAATCAGTAACCCATATAGTTAATCATATAGCTACTGATCAACACATGCAGCAGTTTACAGAACAACAGACATAATTATGCACAAATTAAGACAGTTTAGTCACTAACCCATGCACTCAGTGAGACACATTTAATCACTCACTCATACATTCAGTCATGCACCTACTAAATCCTTTGTCCAGACACTTATACTTCCACTCATTCTTTAATAAGTAAGACACATTTTAACTTTACAGAAACACACAGTCACTGGATGATGTCATCAGTGATGTCATCAGTGATGTCATTTGAGATGTCATCAGTGATGTCATCAGTGATGTCATTTGAGATGTTATCAGTGATGTCATTTGAGATGTCGTCAGTGATGTCATCAGTCATGTCATCAGTGATGTCACTGACCATGTCATGAATGATGTAATATGTGACATCATCAGCAGTGGATTGCGGGTGCGCGATATATAGTTAGTGCAACTACCTATATATGGAATTTCAATGGTTTTGTGTGAGTAAAATAAGGTTTTGTAAATGCTAATTCCTAACTATATATGGTCTATAACCTATGGTTTTTTCAGTGAATATATATATATATGTGTGTATATGTGTATATATATATATATGTGTATATATATATATATTCACTGAAAAAACCATAGGTTATAGACCATATATAGTTAGGAATTAGCATTTAGAAAACCTTATTTCACTCACACAAAACCATTGAAATTCCATATATAGTTAGTTGCACTAACTATATATCGCGCACCCGCAATCCACTGCTGATGATGTCACATATTACATCATTCATGACATGGTCAGTGACATCACTGATGACATCACTGATGACATCTCAAATGACATCACTGATGATATCTCTTTTGACATCAATGGTCACATCAATGATGATATCATTAATGTGACAATACAATGCATCTCCTCAACTTTAATATAACCTCTGTTACACCCAGTGTTAAATACAGAGTATAATTTTTGAAACCATTGACACACCAATACTAGTTACTACATACGCATTCACTGATTCCTACGTCTACACACACATTCACTCATTCACCCATACAATCATTCATACATACAATCACTCATCTTTACAACACTATCATATGCACTCATACACCTATACAGACACTCACACTCTGCCACTCATCCATGGAGTTACTCACACACCTAGTCAGTCCTGTAAAGAATCAATCACACTTCCATTTTCTAATCTACACAGTTAAACATAGAGTACCTTACATTTTCAAACATATACTAACACATACTTACTCTCTTATAGAATCACTGATACAAGTACACATTGATCTGCACAGAGTCACACACCTCCCAGCCAGCCATACACACACTCAGTCTCCCATACAAATACTTGTGCAACCAATCAATAACCCATATAGCTACTTATATAGCTACTGATCAACACATGCAGCAGCTTGCACAACAACAGACATACTGATGCACACTTTCAGACAGTTTAGTCACTAACCCGTGCATTTAGTAAGACGCATTTAATCACTCACTCATACAGTCAATCACGCACCTACTAAAACCTTCATTCAGACACTTATACATCCACTCATTCTTCAATATGTAAAACATATTTAAACTTTACAGAAACACATAATCACTGGATGTTGTCATCAGTGATGTCATCAGTGATGTCACTGACCATGTCATGAATGATGTAATATGTGACATCATCAGCAGTGGATTGCGGGTGCGCGATATATAGTTAGTGCAACTAACTATATATGGAATTTCAATGGTTTTGTGTGAGTGAAATAAGGTTTTCTAAATGCTAATTCCTAACTATATATGGTCTATAACCTATGGTTTTTTCAGTGAATTTTCAAGGTTTTGTAAATGCTAATTCCTAACTATATATGGTCTATAACCTATGGTTTTTTCTGTGAATTTCATTGTTTTTTTAACAGCTAATATCTGTAGCTGTAAAATGTATTCTTCTTTAAATCCAAAAATATATTTTATATGTTTATGAATAATTTTTTTTTAAAATATTTTTTTTTCTTCGTTCCCGCTTCGCGAATCGGGAAGCTTCCCGTTAGCTGACCTTGATGCCGCGAAATAGACCGCGAGCCGGTAAACGTTTCTTTACCGCAAGTGCCGCGTTAGAAAACAACATCGTGACGCCTCCCGTCCGCATGACGTTCCACGTTGTCGCGTGATACGTCATATGACGTGCTACGTTAGCGAACTGGTACGCGAAGCGAGTGCCAAAGCGCAGGTTTCTGGAAGCAAACCGGGAGGCCCTGCAAAGCGCTTAACGTAAACACAGCAAGTCATGTGACTTGGTAATAACACTTTTCATTGGTTCATTTCACTTTTGGTTTCCTAATGATGTAAGACTAGGTCATATAATCTAAAATGAACACTTTTGATTGGTTGAGAACTCTTGTTTTTCCCAAATGATGAAAATCCCTCCTTCTTTCCTCACTCTGACTTTCATCATTGTGAGAGAAAGACCCTTTGTGATCACTGAGCAATGGCTTCTTTAGTAGCTTCAGCTGGTGCTTCCCCACCACCTCCACCACATCCAAGGAAGAGTGGACCACCTGCTCAAGTTGTAATTCAACAAGAAGAAGAAGAAGAGGAACAGGAGGACGAGCACGAAGAGAGGCAGTTTTTGCCTGAGCAGCCCAAGACGTCTCACCGGAAAGAAAACTTCATTTGGCAATTTTTTAAAATTCCCAAAGGTCAGAAAAAAGTAAATGCAAGATACGTAACTTGCCTTATATGTCAAGATAGACTGTCCAGAGGGACCGACAAAAAATACAGTTTCGGAAACTACACAATGCATCGCCATATGACTAGGTGGCATCCTAACAACTACAGTGCTGCACAGTTTCGGAACGACCTAGATAATCTCCCTATTATGGCCAGAAGATCTGTTGTACCGGAAGTAACGGGACCAGAGGGCAGGGAGATGGTGCCAAATATACAAATGAGATTTGGTGAAGTAAAACACACCTGCGTATTTTGCGATGGATTCATTTCCTACGGAGAAAGAAGCATCACTCTGATCAACAGAGCTATTGACTATCATATGCAAGTTTGTCCGAAACGCCCAAAATAATAAATACTTCTTTTTTTTGTTTTGTTGCTCCTGTTGAGCCCTTTACAATGAATCGTTTTCATTGCCCCCTCCAAGAAAAACCCAAAAAAATATAAAACTGTTCCGAAAAATTCAAAAACATTAAAAAAATGTTCAGAAAAATAAAAAAAAAAGTTCTTTTCAGAACTACCTCCCCGTTATTAAAAAATTGGTACAATATTTGGAACTGTGCCAACCTCTATTTCTCTTAGTTCGCTTCCTAGTTCGCTCGCTGGTACGCGAACTGGAAGCGAACCAAAAACAGTAAGTATAAGGGAAGGAAACACACACTTATGTTAAAAGAAAGACAGCTATAGGGGAGTAAACTAGAGATACTATTACCCATAATCCACTACTGATGATGTCACATATTACATCATTCATGACATGCTCAGTGACATCATCAGCAGAGGATTGCGGGTTTTTTGGCAACATGCCTTATCCACGGTTTAATAACGCTGCCTTTTGCTTTATATAAGTTTTCAAATTGTATGAAATATATACCAATAGGTCTTTATGAACCTTTAGGTAGTGCTTTTGTTCATGAGGTCTGGTCGCTTCCATACACATACAGATGTTTCAAAGATGATCAAGAAGTTTATCTGAATGGAGAGGAATGCACTGAGACGCCAGATCATTCACTAATGTGTAGGCACATACAGTTACACGATTCATGCAACAAACACCGACCAAATATGGCTTGCGTGTTGCAAGGCACGCCAGTTCCTGCTATCATCCCCACGTTCAAGTTGTTGGAAAATGGTAGTTATTTGATGCTCAATAATGAAGATTGTTCTGAGTTAATTAAAAGTATTCCTTTTATCGTAACAGTAAGTGAACGGGTTATTTGCTGCAGAAATGTTCTATTTCCTCCCACACATGAACATAGGGAGTTTTCAATCTGGCCACAAATACCAACCTTGGGACACGTTTCAACGGCATGACAAGAATAAGAGCTCTTTTGTCTCAGAGAGAGGTGGCCTTGAGTTCGGCCCGTGAAACTTTCGTACTTCACATAGCGAACACCCGTACACAGGTTTGCCTTTCAATTTCAGCAACATGTTTCCGACTATCTTTAACGCATCCTCCACAAAATCCCTGGCACACTTTTTTAAAGTTGTTACCAGTGGTCTCGTGACTTCATTTGAGAAAATCTTTGGAGTCATCCCTGCTCCCTTTCATTCCATTTTCTCCACTCTGGTTCGTGGATTGCATTTTTACTTGCATTACCAGCGGACGCTCTTGTGCTTTTTTACATTTTTAAATATGGATGTCCCTCCTATGCAACCTCCGACCCTGCAGCTGCTGACACTGTTCCGCAATCGCATGCTAGAATATTATGGCACAATGCCGTTGGCGATATTAAGCACGGCATATGGATTATCTTTTCGGTTCTCCTACTTCACCTGTGTCCAGCCTGTATTTCACTGCCTGACCTGTGATTTCGATTGGGCCATTGATTTGTGTCTCTGCGGACCGGTTTCTCCTGACGTCGACTTTAATCAGCTGATGACTCCTATCATTACTCACGAGTTGATTTGTCCTGGCGAAAGGATTATGGCTGTGGCATTGATGCATGGACTACTTGGTCCCTGGAATTTACTGGCGGCAGCACAGTCTTTCTTGGAACACAGCTTTCTTGAAAACCCACCGAGCTGTCCTCTGATGGTGATAGAGGATCCGGTGCTGGGAGAGCACGTATGTTCTTTTCCGCTTTTAAATTGGATGGCTGAACTGTTTTCGGATGAAGACGGTGACTTCCTGTTGGAGGCTGTTGCAGCTTATTTTGCATACACAGTTATGTCATAGACCTTTTTCATGTTTCATATGCTGAGTACTAGCATTTCATTGACAATTCATTGACTTAATTGTCAAGTTTTTATTATTTACCTTGCCTATTGGCTTAAGACTCGATAAAGTACTTGGCTGTTTTATTTTTCTTTAGCATTGAATTTTCCTAGTTTTTAATGCTTTACCTTGCGGACCGTCCACATATAAACTTGCAATCTGCTCTCATGAGATGGCACTTCTATTATCTTATTCAGTTCGTTTCCGGATCATGAGGAGGTGTCATCTAGGTCCTGGATATCTTTACACCGTGTTAAGTTAGCATGGGCTCATTACCGGTTTAAACGCCATTTTTCCTTTTTTGCAACTTCTGCACACGACATTTAGTTGTTGCTTTAGCTTTCCACCTAGTAGTTCATCGTGGTTTACATGAGAATAATATGTTATTGGTCTACTATCTGCTTTACTTGTTAAACTATATCTGTACAGCGAGTGCTAAAGTTTCAAGAACAACACGATACAGAATTGTTATGAGGTCTGATCTCCACGACTTCATACTCATAACATAAGTGCAACTTCTGCCAATTCTGGGCATGAGGCGGGTTTTATATTGCTTTGCCGAACACACATACACAACAGTTGATGCGGTTCACATGAAGAGAGAGCTGGTGTATGCTGATGTGATTCCTTCAAATCTAAGACACTAAAGTATGGGCACGCCCTAAACCAACACAAAGAGACCTTCTTAGCAAATAATATAATATGTGTATTAGGGAGGGTGAGATATAAGCAGCCGCGGGCCGTGGAGGGAGTTACGGTGAGGCAGGGAGGCGGGGAGGGGGAGAAGCAGGGTGGAGCCCTCTCTACCTTGCCCCTCCCCCTCCCCGCCTCCCTGCCCCACCGTAACTCCCTCCACGGCCCGCGGCTGCTTATAAGTGTTGCTAACTCTTATTCATTTACAGCATGTTAACATACTGTCACCATTCGCTTTTTATGTACTAGTAACTATGCTGGTAATTTTGCTACTGATAATATGTGTACTTGTATTCTCCACCCTGCTTCTCCCCCTCCCCGCCTCCCTGCCTCACCGTAACTCCCTCCACGGCCCGCGGCTGCTTATAAGTGTTGCTAACTCTTATTCATTTACAGCATGTTAACATACTATCACCATTCACTTTTTATGTACTAGTAACTATGCTGGTAATTTTGCTACTGATAATATGTGTACTTTTATTATCTAAGGTACTACGCCTGAGAAGACGGCATTAGTAAATAAACATTTCAAATACACATGTGTTCTTCTTAACTCCATGTTCTGGTTTCTAAGAAATATATAACGACCGACTGTTCATGAGTTCCACGTATCCTGAGGTACTATAAGTTCATATTATGGATTGTCTAAACATTGAGAGTTTGTTATATCCAATGTGACACTGTACCTAGCTTGCTAAATAGTTTTTGATTACTAACGTGAGTTTTGGGACACCCTAATTCGCCGAGGTTCCAATCCTCTGTCCACAGTTCTGTGTGAGAACAGAAACCCTGCGACAGGGGCACCCCCGACCCTTGCTGGACCTTCATCACACTTGCGATACAACTCCAGCAATGCGCCACCTTTACGGCACAGATACATCACGCATCTGTGCTGTTTTTGCCCCGTGATGCGCCGCATTGTAAATGCAGCACACCATAGGTGACGGAACAGCGGCACAGAATGACTAACACATCCCTGGTGATGCGCCAGTCATCATAAATCTATCCCTATGCTTCTTATCTTGTTAGAGATGAACCGCCATATGTATCATCAAAGTTATTTGCATTTCCTAAATAGCGAACTTTAAGGAATAAATAGCGATTCTTTACCATTCCTAGTTTGCGATGAGCTATTTGCTAATTAGCCGAATGTAGCCCAATGAAGCCCAATGTAGCCCAATGTAGCCCAAAGATGGCCGCCAGACACACAAAAAAACAAATGTAGCCCAAATATCAGCCAGATGTAGCCCAACTATAGCCCAGTGACAGAATGACCAATCAGCTTCGCAAACCTCCGTTACGCGAAGCGGAGCGCTGTTACAGATATATATCTTTTTTTGAACGTTAATTTCTCAAAATCCACTGGAGCACATATATTGAGACCTAGCAAAGGCACATCGGGCTACCAGTCCCTAATATTTTGCCAAGTTTCGTGCAAATCCATTCAGCCGTTCAATTATTATTTTTATTATTTTTTTTTGCCCCGCGGGGCCCTTTTAAAACCTCCACATCAAACCTAGGGGGTCAGCGAGGATCTACTATGCCCCCTTATAGTTATTTCCCCCTTTGTTTTGACCTCCTCTTGTCTCTCGATCCTACCGAGAGACAAGATGGCGGCCGCTACGGACTGTTTGGAATGTTGACAGACGCCGGAGAACCAAACAGCTTCGCTTCACAAAGCTCCGTTGCGCGAAAAGTCCGCGAACCAGAGCGCTAACCGGTCCGCTGTTACAGATATATATCTTTTTTTAAACGTTAATTTCTCAAAATCCACTGGAGCACATATATTGAGACCTACAAAAGGCACATCGGGCTACCAGTCCCTACAATTTTGCCAAGTTTCGTGCAAATCCATTCAGCCGTTCGGGCTAAAAGTGAGGCCAACCGCCCTATGGAAAACTCAATGTTAAAAACACGTTTTGGGACCCCCCTTTTTTCTCGGCCCCCACTGGACGAACCCCCCCCAAATTTTCAAGGGCTGCTCAGAAACAAAATGTGCCATTTTCCTGAAAATTTCAGCCAATTCCGTCCACAAACGCCAAAGTTATTAGACATAGAATTTTCAAAAAACCCATAGAGAAAAAATCCTAACTATATATACCTACTGGCGACCGCCAGTAGGTAATGTGTGTATATATATATATATGTGTGTATATGTGTATATATATATATATGTGTTGACAATGCTTTGTCTCACAATTCACCACGCTCTCAGACACCAAGTAAACGCCAGAGATCAGCAAGGTCCAAGGGTGTTTATTGACACCCTTGGACCTTGCTGATCTCTGGCGTTTACTTGGTGTCTGAGAGCGTGGTGAATTGTGAGACAAAGCATTGTCAATTGAAGTTACCGGCGTGCTCTGCCGGCGTTCACGCCACTTCCCACGGGGCCGACCGCAACCCTTTGGAGCAACCCAGGAACTTTGATATATATATGTGTATATATATATATATATATGTGTATATATTACCTACTGGCGGTCGCCAGTAGGTATATATAGTTAGGATTTTTTCTCTATGGGTTTTTTGAAAATTCTATGTCTAATAACTTTGCCGTTTGTGGACGGAATTGGCTGAAATTTTCAGGAAAATGGCACATTTTGTTTCTGAGCAGCCTTTGAAAATTTGGGGGGGGTTCGTCAAGGGGGGGCCGAGAAAAAAGGGGGGTCCCAAAACGCGTTTTTCCCATGTTAATTTCCATAGGGCGGTTGGCCTCACTTTTAGCCCGAACGGCTGAATGGATTTGCACGAAACTTGGCAAAATTGTAGGGACTGGTAGCCCGATGTGCCTTTTGTAGGTCTCAATATATGTGCTCCAGTGGATTTTGAGAAATTAACGTTTAAAAAAAGATATATATCTGTAAGCGCGGACCAGGCAGCGCACTGGTTCGCGGACTTTTCGCGCAACGGAGCTTTGTGAAGCGAAGCTGATTGGTTCTCCGGCGTCTGTCAACATTCCAAACAGTCCGTAGCGGCCGCCATCTTGTCTCTCGGTAGGATCGAGAGACAAGAGGAGGTCAAAACAAAGGGGGAAATAACTATAAGGGGGCATAGTAGATCCTCGCTGACCCCCTAGGTTTGATGTGGAGGTTTTAAAAGGGCCCCGCGGGGCAAAAAAAAATAATAATAATAATAATCGAACGGCTGAATGGATTTGCACGAAACTTGGCAAAATTGTAGGGACTGGTAGCCCGATGTGCCTTTGCTAGGTCTCAATATATGTGCTCCAGTGGATTTTGAGAAATTAACGTTAAAAAAAAGTATATATCTGTAACAGCGCACCGCTTCGCGTACTTTTCGCGTTACGGAGCTTTGCGAAGCGAAGCTGATTGGCTCTCCGGTGTCTGTAAACATTCCAAACAGTCCGTAGCGGCCGCCATCTTGTCTCTCGGTAGGATCGAACAGCTGAATGGATTTGCACGAAACTTGGAAAAATTGTAGGGACTGGTAGCCCGATGTGCCTTTGCTAGGTCTCAATATATGTGCTTCAGTGCATTTTGAGAAATTAACGTTCAGAAACAAGATATATATCTGTAACAGCGCTCCGCTTCGCGGAGATAAAATTATATGTGTATTACCTAGCTGTTGCTTTTGTTGATTATTTTTTATTTTTTTTTATTTTTTAAGGATTGTTTATTGTGTTTCATAATTTATTAAACTTTCTAACGCGGCGCGTCATATGACGCATTACGCGACAACGCAGGTCCAGAATATAGTCAAAATGTCTCCACCAACCAGCGGACGGCACACAACCCCTTTCAGCAGGCTAAATAGTTCTGTTAAATGACAACAGAAGGGACAGGCAACAAGAACCATCAGTCAAAGAGGGGAGGGCAAGTTCTTCTCTACCGGGTCACGTTGGAGCGCTACCGGAACTGATCGAATTGGTAGTCTACAGTGTTTCTGGATGTTTCAGACTGAAGCTGGCGTTAGCATGAGAGCACCACCATTTCGTAGCTCCGTCGTGGCCATTCCACGAGCAATCATGCTAGGCGCTCCCCACCAGAAGCCTGCGGGAGTCGGGGGCCCCCAAGACTTTTGTAGAATCTTCAAGGATGAGGGGACGCTTTCGAGAATGGAGCCCAAGCTCTAGCAGACAAGCGTCCGAGTTCCAAGGTGTCGCAGGCCCATTTAGTGGACCACGCCCAAATCTGAAGAGATGGCCGCCATTTTGAGAGTCCTGTGGCAGCCGCCTATCGCTGCACCGCAAGAGCGGGAGCAACTCAAGTACATGGTGAGCGAGACGCTGTAGTCGAAAGAGCGGGCGGTAAACAGCTGAATAGCGGAAGAGGCACAGTGTAGCAAAAGCGGGCTGAATGGCAAATGAAACGGAAAAGGGGTGCCCCACTACAGCGTGTCTTTAGGTGAAACGGATTGTGGGACAAGGTGAAGAATGGAAGAGTCACCAAAAGGAAAAAAGTTCCGCTTGACCCCGGGAGCCGGCCACCTATGTCGGGGGCGATCTCAGGCCACACCAGGGCAACACGACTTGGGGAGGGGGCCGGAGCCAAGCCCCCCCTCCGAGTCCGCGACATGACACCGTCCCTCGGGGGCCTCCGTCAAGCGGTTCAGGGTGGCACCGCATCACAACAGCCCCCACTTACTTTAAGAATAGTGAAGATGAAGCAATTGCAAATAGGCTTCAGACAATGTTACAAGCACTCCTCAAAACTTTGAACTTTCAGAGTGCATGAGTTGGGACAGCGAGGGGTGATTTGGTTTCTCGGACTGTTTTTCTGGTCTCTCACCACTGGCATACTTTAACGTTTTCTTGTTTCTAGGACATTAATAGGTTTTATCATTACGTTATGTTATCGTTTCTTTGTTTGTTGTTTAATAAAAGTTCATGTTCATCAGTGGCCTACTGATTTTCGTTTTCCTATTTTTTTCTTTCCAGGTTGTTTCATGGTAAAGTTTCTGTTAACAGGATACAGTGATCACTTCGTTATTATTGCATATGTCCTTTTCACTAGGGGTGCTCTCTGGTCGGGCCAGATGACGTATCTCTAGTAAATGGTCCGGGTGAAAAAGGTGCATCAATCAGTGGGGAGTAGATAGGCATGACAGATTACAACGGGGGAGAAAGGTCCGCATTACGTACCCTTTCACTACTTGCAAAGATTTTCCTACGTTTATTTGCAAACAGGGAATACCTCCAAAAAGAACTAATTCCCAAACAGTCAATGTTCGGACAATCAATCAATCAATGAGGAATGAAATAGGTACGACGTGTTAAAGGCTTGCGTTACCTACCCTTCACTATCTGCAAAGGGAGATAGAATATTCCTATTCTTCCTCGTTTGCAGGTAGAGAAGATCGTTAAGAGAATTAACTTCGAACAATTCAATGCTCGATTGAAACAATCAACAAGGGGTACTGTGAACACAAATGAACGCCGCTTATATACATACGCATTGCTATTTTCAACAGGTTGTTCCTAATGTTTCTATTTTAGCGAGGTCAAAAGAGATCCCATTAGTGGCCTACTGATTTTGCTCGATTCCTTTTGTTTTTTTACACGATTTTTCGCTATCTGCAAAGACTAAACAGAGTATTGCGACTCTGTGCTTGTTTGTAAATAGAGAATGAACCAAAGAGAACAATCAATCAAATGGAGAGAGAAGCAGGCACGACGGATTACAAAGGGGGAAAGGGCTGCGTTAACTACCCTTCACTATCTGCAAAGAGAGAGTACTCCTAATAGAAATGAGGGGTGGGGGGCAGCAATCAAAGCAGATCAGTGTGCATAAACACGAAAAAAAAAATTCTTACCACGTACTTGACATTCGACAGCTTATGATATTTGCTATTAAAAAACCATTGAAATTCACTGAAAAAACCATAGGTTATAGACCATATATAGTTAGGAATTAGCATTTACAAAACCTTGAAAATTCACTGAAAAAACCATAGGTTATAGACCATATATAGTTAGGAATTAGCATTTAAAAAACCTTATTTTACTCACACAAAACCATTGAAATTCCATATATAGTTAGTTGCACTAACTATATATCGCGCACCTGCAATCCACTGCTGATGATGTCACATATTACATCATTCATGACATGGTCAGTGACATCACTGATGACATCACTGATGACATCTCAAATGACATCACTGATGACATCACTGATGACAACATCCAGTGACTGTATGCTTCTGTAAAGTTAAAATATGTCTTACATATTGAAGAATGAGTGGATGTATAAGTGTCTGGATGAAGGATTTAGTAGGTGCATGACTGACTGTATAAGTGAGTGATTAAATGTGTCTCACTGAGTGCATGGGTTAGTGACTAAACTGTTTTAAATTGTGCATCATTGTGTCTGTTGTTTTGTAATCTGATGCATGTGTTGATCATTAGCTATATGACTAACTATATGGGTTATTGATTAGTTGCCCAAGTATTTGTATGGGAGACTGAGTGTGTGTGTGGGTGTCTGGGAGGTGTATGACTCTGTGCATAGATGTGTGAGCAGTTGATTCACTAGATGTATGGGTTCAAAAGTGCATGTGGAAACATCTGTATGGGCGGTTGACTGTGTGCATGAGTGTATTGGTGAGTGAATGGATATCTCAGTGCTACATGTCAAAGTAAGTACATATGTAAAACACAGTACATGTGATAGTTGACATATATAAATAACTGTGCATAAGAGCCAGTGAATGTGTGAGTGGCTGTATGGATTATTGTGAACTTGTATCAGGGATTGTATAACAGAGTAAATATGTGTTATTATATGTTCCAATAAGTAAGGTGTGTATAAATATATAGTTGAGGAAATCGAGGTGTGATTGATTCTTTGCAAGACTGACTAGGTGTGTGAGTAACTCCATGGATGAGTGACAGTCTGTGAGTGTCTGTTTACACTGAGTGTATCTAAGGTTATATTAGAGTCTGAAGAGGTTCATTGTATCATCACATGAATGATGTCATCAGTTATGTGATCAGTAATGTCAAATGAGATGTCATCAGTGATGTCATCAGTGATGTCATTTGAGATGTCATCAGTGATGTCATCAGTGATGTCACTGACCATGTCATGAATGATGTAATATGTGACATCATCAGCAGTGGATTGCAGGTGCGCGATATATAGTTAGTGCAACTAACTATATATGGAATTTCAATGGTTTTGTGTGAGTAAAATAAGGTTTTTTAAATGCTAATTCCTAACTATATATGGTCTATAACCTATGGTTTTTTCAGTGAATTTTCAAGGTTTTGTAAATGCTAATTCCTAACTATATATGGTCTATAACCTATGGTTTTTTCAGTGAATATATATATATATGTGTATATTACCTACTGGCGGTCGCCAGTAGGTATATATAGTTAGGATTTTTTCTCTATGGGTTTTTTGAAAATTCTATGTCTAATAACTTTGCCGTTTGTGGACGGAATTGGCTGAAATTTTCAGGAAAATGGCACATTTTGTTTCTGAGCAGCCTTTGAAAATTTGGGGGGGGTTCGTCAAGGGGGGGCCGAGAAAAAAGGGGGGTCCCAAAACGCGTTTTTCCCATGTTAATTTCCATAGGGCGGTTGGCCTCACTTTTAGCCCGAACGGCTGAATGGATTTGCACGAAACTTGGCAAAATTGTAGGGACTGGTAGCCCGATGTGCCTTTTGTAGGTCTCAATATATGTGCTCCAGTGGATTTTGAGAAATTAACGTTTAAAAAAAGATATATATCTGTAAGCGCGGACCAGGCAGCGGTCTGGTTCGCGGACTTTTCGCGCAACGGAGCTTTGTGAAGCGAAGCTGATTGGTTCTCCGGCGTCTGTCAACATTCCAAACAGTCCGTAGCGGCCGCCATCTTGTCTCTCGGTAGGATCGAGAGACAAGAGGAGGCGAAAGCGAAGGGGCAAATGACCATAAGGGGGAATAGTAGATCCTCGCTGACCCCCTAGGTTTGATGTGGAGGTTTTAAAAGGGCCCCGCGGGGCAAAAAAAAAAATAATAATAATAATCGAACGGCTGAATGGATTTGCACGAAACTTGGCAAAATTGTAGGGACTGGTAGCCCGATGTGCCTTTGCTAGGTCTCAATATATGTGCTCCAGTGGATTTTGAGAAATTAACGTTCAAAAAAAGATATATATCTGTAACAGCGCTCCGCTTCGCGTACTTTTCGCGTTACGGAGGTTTGCGAAGCTGATTGGTTTTTCGGCGTCTGTAAACATTCCAAACAGTCCGTAGCGGCCGCCATCTTGTCTCTCGGTAGGATCGAGAGACAAGAGGAGGCCAAAGCGAAGGGGCAAATGACCATAAGGGGGCATAGTAGATCGTCCCTGACCCCCTAGGTTTGATGTGGAGGCTTTGAAAGGTTCTCGCAGGGCAAAAAAATATATACCGTTTTTTTAGTTTTTTTGCGTGGAGTGCGCTCGGTCCGCGAACCGGGAAGCGTTCTGGGGAGCGTACTTTCTTGAAAATTAGTGAAAAAAGTTAGAGTACAATAATAATTGTGAGTGATCAGATGTAGGGTAGCTCTGAGAAGAGCTTTTGGGTTTATGGTACATTTAGGTACTTATAAGTAGGTACCAATGCACATTCTTAAATTCAGAGTGAAAACTCTGTTGCCCTCATCTGAGAAGTGAACTCCATCTCCTCTGTAGATATCTTGCATGTAGTAACGCAAGTTATTGTTGTACAGGGAGCCCATTCCATGGTCTCTCATGTAAGCTGAAACAGATTTGTTTACATGCTTCCTCGATTTCTCAATTTGTGGACAAAATTGGTTCGACCACCTCCATTTCTGTCTTTGGCATATATTTGAATATACCAAGGCAGTCTGAGGAAAAAGTGCCATCAATTGCTCAAAGGTGTCCTTTAAAAGCATTTCCAGACCTACCCCAGTCAAAGTGCCCAAATCATTACCTCCACAGTGCACAATTAACAGGTCAGGTTTTGGCAAATGCATAAAGGTTTTCACCAATGGTATCAATTGGTGACATTTTAATCCTCTGTGGCCAAACCACTTAATTTCCACATCTTGTAAATTGAGGTTAGGTAAATTCCTGTTTTCAGCGTACCTTTGAGCCCAATATATGTAACTATGTCCAACAATCCAGACAGAAAACATGGTGAGAGAAGGTTCTGCTGCAGTCAGATGAAGTGTGGCAATGAAATGGCAGTTGAAAAAATGAGAGTGTAAAATGAAAAAAACTGAGGAGTTTCTGTGTTAATGAAGCAGTAACAGTGATTGGTGGATTTTGATTGCTGAAAACAGAAAGTTAGTGTGCATGGATGAGTTCGTTGAAAGATGTATTTTGAGTGGCGAAGAAAAAATCATTAAATGAAAGAATGCTCTGGATATGCAGGTGCACTGAGAGTTCAGAGTTCAATTGCAACATTGTTGTGTGAGAGGTCTTGCAAGAGGTGGTTGCTATGCAGAAAAAGCAGAGAGGGGGCAGAGGGGGGAAGGGTTTTGCTTTGAAAAAAAGTGAGGGAAGAGTTTTGATTGGGTGACATGAGAGATCTGTGTGAGGAATTACAGCATTTCTGTGCTTTTGATAGCTGCAGACTCTGGAGTGCATACCTTTTGCTCTGCTGAAGACAAATTGGTGTGTTTCTGAGACTGTTTTGAAACTCAAAGTACTTGCTAAGGTGAGAAAAAATTTCTTTAATTTAGATAGAAAATAGTGTGCTTTAAGGAGAAAATTATGAAGAAAGTTGTGTTTTTCAAATGTTGCTTTGTCTCAAGTGTTTCACAAATAGATTTTGTTTGTTTGAGAAATTGTAATTGGAGAAAATGTGAAGTATTAGTACTGACAGGGCTTTTATGTGCATAGGAGCTGTGGAGTGTTTTCAAATTATGACTTGTAAATCGTTTTTGAGAAAAAGCAATGGTTTTAATATTGATGAGAAGGACATAATGGTGTCTGCTTCTTTATAAGGTAATTGAGAGTCTTTCCCATTTCAATGTAAGAAGTTTGTCTGTGGAGCAAATTGCTTGTAAATATGCTCCCACCTGTGCATGGCAAATTTAAATTTTGAATGTTTCCGTTACATAGGCATGTTAAAGGTGACTGAAACATGCTGCAAAGGCAATCAAAAAATGCTTTTATGTGTCTTAAGGACATTTTAAGTCATTTCCCCATGTGCAGTGTTTTCAAATTATGAGTTGAAAATCGTTTTTGAGGTAAAGGAATGTTTTCAAAATTTATGTGCGCCATATGACCCCAAATTTTTTTTTCAGGGGTGCAGCAGGGTGTTCTTGAGATACCCCTGCACCGTCGGAAAAATTCGTAATTTGCGATGAGGTAATTGCTAATCGCAAATTGCACCTTCATTCCTATGGGCCTCCTGCTGCATGGAAATGAATGGGTAATCTTGCTGAAATGCAAAGTCGAATCTGTATTTAAAAGGGTCTGCACCTCTGTACGGGTGTTCGCTATGTGAAGCACGAAAGTTTCACGGGCCGAACTCAAGGCCACCTCTCTCTGAGACAAAAGAGCTCTTATTCTTGTCATGCTGTTGAAATGTGCTCCCAAGGTTGGTATTTGTGGCCAGATTGAAAACTCCCTATGTTCATGTGTGGGAGGAAATAGAACATTTCTGCAGCAAATAACCCGTTCATTTACTGTTACGATAAAATGAATACTTTTAATTAACCCAGAACAATCTTCATTATTGAGCATCAAATAACTACCATTTTCCAAGAACTTGAACGTGGGGATGATAGCAGGAACTGGCGTGCCTTGCAACACGCAAGCCATATTTGGTCGGTGTTTGTTGCATGAACCGTGTAACTGTCTGTGCCTACACATTAGTGAATGATCTGGCGTCTCAGTGCATTCCTCTCCATTCAGATAAAGTTCTTGATCATCTTTGAAAATCTGTATGTGTATGGAAGCGACCAGACTTGATGAAGAAAACCACTACCTAAAGGTTAATAACGACCTATTGGTATATATTTCATACAATTTGAAAACTTATATAAAGCAAAAGGCAGCGTTATTAAACCGTGGATAAGGCACGTTGCCAAAGCAGTCAACCTTTTGGATTTATACTGGAAATGTTAAAGGAAGAATTACGGAGTAGGGCCTGTAAATCTTTAATAGACAACGAGTAAAATTACTCCAACCGTCGTATTCCTCTAACTCCGGGATAGTAGGGGTGTTTAATTTTTTAGAAGTAGCCAATCCAAAGCATTTGGTCTGGGAAATTGTTTCATTCACAAACAACATATGTTTTGGGATGAGACGTGCACGGTGGAAAGCCTCAGTGCCTTGTACCTGCCAGGTTCGTGAACCCCAAACTGATGTAGATCCTGGATATTTTTACTCTGTATTACGTTAGCATGGTCTCATTACTGGTTTAAACGCCATTTTTCCTTTTTTGTAAGTTCTGCACACGACACTTAGTTGTTGCTTTAGCTTTCAGCCTACCTGCGTCAAGATCTATGCCTGCTTCAAGCAGGCGCAGGGTTTTGATGTAGCTTTGTCCTATCTGATTGTAAATGCGGCACACCGTGGGTGGCAGAGCAGCGGTGCACGTTAACTGGTGCATCCCTGGGGATGTGCTAGTTAATATAAATCTGCCCCTTTACATTTAATTATGTGCAGGGGACACAGAGTAGGTGAGGTTTATCCAAGGTTAAGAAGAGATGAGTCCTGTTCAGTGAAAAATTGAAGATAGGCTTCAGTATATTATATACTTAAGTAGTGTGTTAAGTTTTTGATGACTGTTATTAATTTACTGTTGGGTAATAGTGGTTAATAACATTTTTTATTATATTTTACCACAGATTCAACTGCACATTATTTCAAGATTTTAGGATGCCTAGCAAAGAAAGAGTAAGAAAGGCTGGAAAACGTCAAAGACAGCAGGAGCATGGAATATTGCAGCAGTCCTCTAACAAAAAGATTTGTCAAGTCACCAAGAAAGCACCGGGTAAGAGTCGAAAAACAGTCATAAGAAATATGTCTAGTAAAAAAAATATTACTACAGAAAATGTTTCACTCCAGAAAAGGAGACCGAATTCAAATGGTAAGGAAAGGCCAATGAGAAATGTTACTGCTAGAGTAAGAGATAACTCTATGCATGAAAGTAGAAGGAAACAACAGTTTAGGGATATTCGTAAACGAATGTTCCGCAACAGGATAATTGGGAATTTGTTAAAAAATATTAAGAAAGGTCAGCAGAAAGTGGTTTTTTATAAGAGAAAAAAAATAGTTGAGAAAGTTATTGATCAGGCCTTTGAAATTAAACGTAAGTTATTTATTTTGACAATCAATAGAATTAGGAAGCTAAACAAGGTAATTTATGATTTCAAAAGAAATAGTAGATGGAAGAGAATAGTTAATCGTAGTAATTTTTGTGAAGTTTTTTCTGGAGAATGGATGCATAGTTCAAGCTCTGAGGCATTTTTTAATGAGGAGAGTTATTTCCAGGATAATGATTTGGTGCATGCAGTTGACACCAGTGGTCGAGCTTATGAAGTGAAAGATGGTTGTCCAGTTGAAAAAGAAAAACTTGTGAGAACAGAGATAGAAGAGGTGTTAGGTAATGAGGTTTTAGGGAGACGTCCTAAGGGTCCTGTGTACACCTGGAAGTGTAGTAGTATTTGCAGTGTACGACAGGATTCCATCAATTTGCTTTGTGATTTTATACGGTCATTTAGTAAGAAAAGTTTGAAGCAGAAAATGAAGTTGTTGCAAGAATTAGATCCTTGCAGAGTGAGAGAAGTGATAGGTTTGCATGGTCATTCACTGGCTTGTCTTTCCAGGAGAGTATGCCAGAGTGTTTTTCATCATTTCAGGATGCTAGCAGTGCATCATAATAAAGTGAGGAAATTAGTTAGAATGTTGTATTATGCTAAGAGTCCAGCAATTATGCTAAAACAATTATGCGCTGCTCTTTTGCATGGTTCTGAAATAGATGTGAAAAATATATGTGAAGAAATTGAGTTTTGTTACTTTGGAAGTAAAGAGGAGAATGTTGAAATTGACCAAGAAGAAGAGAGTAATGTGGAAGATAGTGTACAGGTTTCCAGTACAGATAATTTCCAGAGGGAAATTGCGACGTTTGAGGTGAAATCAAGTGAGAGGCCAAATTTCACTTGTGTGTGTTGTCGACGCACTTATTATAAGAATCAAACTAAGTTAGTGGATTTATATGGAAAAAGTGAAAGGGAAAATAATAGTGAATGGAAGGATTTTACAACATACTTGATGGTAGAAAATTGTTTTGATTTGGGATTGGATCAACGTGTGTGTACTTATTGTTGTAACAAATTAAATCAAAACCAGATGCCTGCTAGAGCAGTTCATAATAATCTGGAATTGGTTGAAATTCCTTCTGAATTGAAGGATTTAAATACTTATGAATCTATTTTGATTCAAAGTATCCATCCCTTTCAGGCTATTGTAAGAATGGAGCCAAAGACAGGGAAATTGCCTCCATCAGATTTACAGAGAGGATTAAAGGGAAGAGTTGTTTATTTGCCTCTAGATTTGAAGAAAAACATTAACACAATTGGAGTAGAAAAAGTGGAAGAGGAACCTCTGGTTATCTTAGTTAATGGGGTTCCGACAAAGAATAAGAAAATATGGCAAGATTTAGTAGATGTTAGGAAAGTCAAAAGGGCAACATTGTATTTGAAAAAATATAATAAATACTATAAAAATGTATATGTTGCAGAAGAGGAAGTAAGTGAGGAAGAGGATAGCGATTTGTGTGCTGGTCAAATTGAGAAAGTAGAACCCTGTACTAGTGAAGAAATATATGAACATTATAGTGTTCATCCTTTGCATTCCAAGGAAGTCATGGGGAATGCTATTGAGTTGTTTCAAATGAAACAAGCGAAAGGGAGTCCCATTAGTGTTTGGGAGGAAAGTTTGGAAGCTCGGTGTTTCCCACAGCTTTTTCCAACAGGTCAGGGAGGAAGATATGATGAGCGACCTCATCAAATTCCTGCTTCTGAATACCGGAGTTTGCGATTGTATGCAGGAGATCCTAGGTTTCGACAATGCATTCCTTATTTGTTTCATCTCCTGTTTGAAAGCGATCTGTCTGGACTGTCATATGCAGTGAACCACATCTTGAAAAGTGGTATACACATGCAAAACATCTCGGCAAGTGACTTTATGGATAAAGTCAATGTCCAAGACAGTATTTTGGATTCTCACCTGATTAATCTCATGGCGTGTCAGCGTGGTACTAATGAGTACTGGTACCGTCGTCATGGTGATTTAAAATGTATGCTGAGGAACTTAGGAACTCCCACATGGTTCCTCACTTTGAGCTGTGCTGAGTATGGCTGGGAAGACTTACTTGAATTTCTACGAGAGGCAAATGCTAACGTAGAAAACATCGAATTCAAGACACCCGGAGAACTGTGCTCTTTGGATCCAGTCAATGTATGTAGGTACTTCAATCATAGATTTGAAGGTATGATGTCTTTCATCATGAATAAGAAGAATCCACCTCTTGGAGAGGTGTTGGATTTCTTCTGGAGGAAGGAGTACCAAGCAAGAGGTGCTCCTCATATACATATGTTGCTGTGGATCAAGGATGCACCTAAATTTGGAACGGATGCAGACGACTCAGTGATGAGTTTCATAGAACAGTATTCTACGTGTGCTGTTCCAAACGCAAAGGAGAAAAAAAGCCTAAGAGAAAAAGTTCTACGTTTCCAAAGCCATCGATGTGGAAAGTACTGTCGTCGTAAATTCCGGAACAAAGACAAGTTCTACACCAAATGTCGTTTCGGCTTTCCACGATCGGTGATTTCTAAAGGAAGAGTGAACAGTTTGATGTCTTCGCTGCGACATAATGTGATGAAGAAATCACCTAAAAACACATACAATTTGAAGAGGAACGAAGAGTCTAAGTACATCAACGACTACAACCCGGTGATTTTGTCCATGTGGAATGCTAACATGGATATACAGTTTGTGGCTGATAACTGTATGGCTGTGGCTAGGTATGTGACATCTTACATCACCAAAAAAGAGAAGACAGAATTGAAGGATATGTGGGAGGACATTTCCCATGAAAAGAGCCTCAGCAAGAAGTTGTACAGTTTCAGTCTGAAGATGTTGTCGCATCGAGAAATCGGAGCTTACGAATGTTCTGACCGGTTGTCTTCAGCAAGTCTCTATGCCAAGTCCAGGAGTATCGTTTGGGCGAGTGTTGGTCTTGCTGCAACGCGTAATCGAGTTCTGAAACCTGTGCGGGAAATTGAGTATTTGGCGGAAAAGGAGCCAAACAGTACCGACATTTTGAAGAGCAACATGTTGGATACATATTATCCAAATCGAAGCAGTCACCTCGAGAATGTTTGTCTGTATGAGGTTCTGCAAAATTACATATTCAAGAGGAACATCAAAGAAGATACTGAGAAAGGAGTGTATGCTGTAATAGGAATTGAGGGATGTCTGGTCAAGCAAAGAAAATGCCACTTGATAAACCATCGAAAATTGAGTGGCGAATCTCCTGAAAAAAAGGAGTTTTTCTATTTAGCACTTTTGCAACTTTTTAAGCCTTGGCGTGCAGAAGAGGAACTGCTTGGAGATTTCCTCTGTTACGAAGACTCTTTCAATGCTGCCAAGGAGACCATAGAATGTCCTGCTTTTCTCAAATATGTAGAAATGTTGAATGTGGAAATTGAGCAGGAAGCAACGATTGCAGCCGAGATTGCCAGAGACAGTTCTCAGGACAGTCAGAGTTCTGCTTCATTGAGTCAGGATCCACTAGGAGGACCTCTTATCGAAAATGAAGCTGCCACTGCTATGAATGAAGTGGAAAGAGCCATGGCACATGCTCAGGAGGATGCGGTTAACTTAGAAGAGTTGGAAAGACAACTCAACGTTGAGCAGAGGAAAATATATGACGAACTTACCATGCAAATTGATCATGGATTAAGTCATGATAAGAAAGAGTGCTCATGTACGTCGTTGAAGCCTGTCCGACTGTACGTGAGTGGAGAAGCGGGAACTGGAAAAAGTTTCCTTATTAAAGCAATTTCATGTTATTTGCAGGAAAGGACAGAGTCATCGCTGTCTTGTGTTGTCACCGCTCCAACTGGACTGGCAGCACATAACATTAAAGGGATTACTTTACATCGTTTACTGATGCTGCCAGTGGAGCATGACAACAAATTAGAATATCACAAGCTATCTGGAGATGCTTGTTTTGAAGTTTCAAGAGTCTTGAGGAAAATGAAACTTCTTATCATTGACGAAGTAAGCATGGTTTCCAATGTTATGCTTGCCTTTGTGCATTTGAGAATGCAAGAAGTTCTCAAAACAGAGTATGATGTGTTATTTGGTGGCAAACACATCATTGTTTTTGGAGATCTTCTGCAGCTGACACCAGTGAAAGGGCAACCTGTGTTCAAAATGCTCACGCATGAAGATACCAGGAAGTGCTTAGGGAGTATTGGCAACGTCAATATATGGTTAAACTTCAATTATGCTGAACTGCATGAAAATATGCGTCAGGCAAAGGATGAAGTTTACAAGACTATTCTACAAGATGTTAGAATTGGAAAAGTGACCGAGCATGGGAAAGAAGCTTTACATGCACGATTACTGACAAATTTATATCCAGACGAAGATGTTGTGCCTGAGAATATTTTTCAGAAAGTTACTGAGAAAAAATCTGGAATATGTTTGATGCCAACTCTTGCAGAATGTGCCAAATTCAACAACAAAATGTTGCATTTAGAAAAGCAAGAGATTGTGAAATTGGAAGCTATTGACAGAGTAGAGCATATGGGATCAACAATTATTTTGTCTGAGAATCTGAAAACAAAATTGGATTCATTAGAGAAGAGTATATCTAAAACTGCGGGTTTTGAAAAGACTCTGAATGTGTGCTTGAACTGCCGTATAATTTTAAGAAGGAATTTACATGTTGAAAGAGGTCTGGTAAATGGATCAATGGGTAATGTTGTTGATTTTGTGAAATACAGAAATAGAGATGGAATTGAATTTTTAAAAATTAAATTTGATGGCATTGAGGAAGTACAGCTAATTGCTCGTTGTTCTGCTAGATTTTTGCTTGTAAAAGACTTATATGTTCGTCGTAAGCAGTTTCCTGTTTGCTTGGCATATGCGGTGACAATCCATAAATCGCAAGGTTTAAGTGTAGACTGTGCATTGGTGAATATTGGCAGTTCTGTGTTCAAGGAGGGTATGGCATATGTGGCATTGTCACGAGTTAGGACTTTATCGGGATTGTACTTGATTGAGTGTGATGTCACAAACATTTGTGCGGATCTAGATTGTGTTAAGGAATACAATAGGTTGAGAAGAGAGTATGCGCCACATTTGCCTCAGTATCCTTTGTTTGAGAAACGTGTGGTAGGCCGGAAACGAAGAAATGTGACCAATACTGGGGAGGTTGTAGCAAAAAGACGAAAAGTTGATGAACCTGAAATTATAAGCAGAAACAAAAAGGATTCTGTTGAAGATGTTGTTGGTTTTCAATTTGAAAACAGTTCTGGTGTCAACTGCTATGCTAATGTAGTGGTTAATGTTGTCTTTTCTCTAGAAACTTTAAAAGAACAGATTGTGGTCAATTCGGATCAAAGATTTTGCAGTTTGTTAAATTCTGTGTTAGAGAAATGTAGCACTGATAGAACAAACATAGAAAGTGTGTCTGAAATTCGAAATCTGTTAGACAGATGTTCAGGCCAAACACAATTCTCTCAAAATAGTCAGCAAGATTGTCAGGAGTTTTTAATGTATATGCTTGATGTATTGCATGATGAAGGTGTAGATGTAGATCACCTGTTTGGGCTTTCTTATCAATGGCAGCATGACTGCGAGAACTGTAGGGTATCAGCTACTACTAGTGTAGACTCAGAAAGATTTATATATTTAACTTTGCCAGACAGTAAATCAGTCTCTTTTAATAAGCTAGTAAAAGCAGCTGATCACAACATGGAGTGTAGCCAATGTAAATCTGAAATGATGTCCACTTTATTTATACGAACATATGGCCAGTATGTCATTTTAATGTTCCAACGATGTAGGCCTGATGGAACAAAATTGACAACTTTAATTAAAAATTTTGTGGCTTCACAGTTGTCAATATCAGGAAGGACTTTTGTAACTGTAGCAATTATATATCATGATGGTCCTTCAATAACATCAGGACATTATACAGCTTATTTAAAGTGTAGAAATGGCTGGTCATTCTGCAATGATTCTGTTTTAATTTTCAAAAAAAAATTGCCATATGACCTTAAAAACTCTTACCTGGTGTTTTTAAAACCAAAATTTTAGGGAAAGAATCTCGGGATGTGCTCTGAGGAATTTCAAGAAGTTCTTATGGCTCCTACACTATTTGGCCTTGAGGATAAGTGTAGTACAGAGACATAACTTCTAACCATAAGACTGGACGTCATGGAAAAATAACTGCACTTTGAATGAGTTCAGAAAAACTATTTCTTTTTATAAGCTAATTGAAGCAGCGAATCAAAACATGGAGTAGAGGGAATGTAAGTCTGCAATGCTGTCTACTGTTTTACATTGCTTTGTGATTAAAAGTGATGTAGAGAATTAAATAATTGTACTAGTCATAAAGGTAGTGTAAGTCTGCTTCATAGTAAGCAGTATCAGTGTGATAGGAAATGTAGAACATGATTGAGCAAGAAGGGGAAGATATTACTAGTCCAGGATTGTGTAAATGATCTTCAACATTTTAATTCTGAAAGTTGCGGAAATGCGAAAAGACGGGATTGGCTTACAAGAAATCCAAGAGTTATACATGGCTCTGACACGATTTGGCCTTGTGGAATCGTGTGGTAGAGAGCGAGAAGTCATTTATTGTATGTAACATGTTTTTGAAAACGATGGAAGTTTTCTTTCAGAAAGTGGCGGGTTGAAAGTAATAACAGCACAACAGAGTGTAAGCTGTTCATAGGACATCCTTGGCCGTCATGGAAAGTAAGTTAACTTTAAGGAGTTCTGAATTCTGATTTGTAATGTATGGGTTTTTTAAACACAATCATTTTGATTGTGTTTTTTTTTCCCCGCTGTTATATGATGAATACCTTCAAGTCACTGTTTTACTGAAATTTGATACATTCTGAGAACAGCAAAAATAAACCATTTAACATGTATAATTAATTCTGTTCTGTTTGCATTTATGATGTACATGTAGAACCGTGTAGGAGGCATGGAGAAGGTGAGGCTTCTGTCAGTGTCAAAGTTGTTGCATACAGTGCTCATATTCTACGTAGTCTTTTATATTTCATTACTTTCACTGTTTCTGACAGATCTAAAAAATTTTTTTTTAAAAGAACAGTAAGTATAAGGGAAGGAAACAGACAGTTATGTTAAAAGAAACACAGCTATAGGGAATAAACTAGGGATACTGTTACCCGCAATCCTCTGCTGATGATGTCACTGAGCATGTCATGAATGATGTAATATGTGACATCATCAGCAGTGGATTACGGGTAATAGTATCTCTAGTTTACTCCCCTATAGCTGTCTTTCTTTTAACATAACTGTCTGTTTCCTTCCCTTATACTTACTGTTCTTTTTTATAAAAAATTTTTTTTGGTTCGCTTCCGGTTCGCGTACCGGGGAGCGAACTGGGAAGCGAACTAAGAGAAATAGAGGTTGGCACAGTTGCAAATATTGTACCAATTTTTTTATAACGGGGAGGTAGTTCTGAAAAGAACTTTTTTTTAAATTGTTTTTGTTGTTTTATATTTTTTTTATTATTTTTCTGAACATTTTTTTTACTTTTTTTGAATTTTTCTGAACAGTTTTATATTTTTTTTGTTTTTTTTTCGGAGGGGGCAACGAAAACGATTCATTGTAAAGGGCTCAACAGGAGGAAGAAAACAAAAAAAAGAATTTATTGTTTGGGGAGTTTCGGACAAACATGAGCATGATTGTTAATAGCTCTGTTGATCAGAGTGATGCTACTTTCTGCGTAGCAAATGATTCCACTGCAATGTACGCAGACTTGTTTTACTTCACGAAATCTCGTTTGTATATTTGGCACCATCTCCCTGCCCTCTGGTCCCGTTACTTCCGGTACAACAGATCTTCTGGCCATAATAGGGAGATTATCTAGGTCGTCCTGTTCCTCTTCTTCCTCTTCTTGCTGAATTATAACTTTAGCAGGTGGTCCACTCTTCCTTGGATGTGGTGGAGGTGGTGGGGAAGCACCAGCTGAAGCTAGTAAAGAAGCCATTGCTCACTGGTAACAAAGGGTCTTTCTCTCACAATGATGAAAGTCAGAGTGAGGAAAGAAGGAGGGATTTTCACCATTTGGGAAAAAAAATAGTTCTCAACCAATGAAAAGTGTTCATTTTAGATCATATGACCTAGTCTTACATCATTAGGAAACCGAAAGTGAAATGAACCAATGAAAAGTGTTATTACCAAGTCACATGACCTGCTGTGTTTACGTTACGCGCTTTGCAGGGCCTCCCGGTTTGCTTCCAGAAACCTGTGCTTTGCGACTCGGTAAGCGTACGAGTTCGCTAACGTAGCACGTCATATGACGTATCACGCGACAACGCGAAACGTCATGCGGACGGGAGGCGTCACGATGTTGTTTTCTAACGCGGCAGTTGCGGTAAAGAAACGTTTACCGGCTCGCGGTCTATTTCGCGGCATCAAGGTCAGCTAACGGGAAGCTTCCCGATTCGCGAAGCGGGAACGAAGAAAAAAAAATATTTAAAAAAAAAAATTATTCATAAACATATAAAATATATTTTTGGATTTAAAGAAGAATACATTTTACAGCTACAGATATTAGCTGTTAAAAAACCAATGAAATTCACAGAAAAAACCATAGGTTATAGACCATATATAGTTAGGAATTAGCATTTACAAAACCTTGAAAATTCACTGAAAAAACCATAGGTTATAGACCATATATAGTTAGGAATTAGCATTTAAAAAACCTTATTTTACTCACACAAAACCATTGAAATTCCATATATAGTTAGTTGCACTAACTATATATCGCGCACCCGTAATCCACTGCTGATGATGTCACATATTACATCATTCATGACATGGTCAGTGACATCACTGATGACATCACTGATGACATCTCAAATGACATCACTGATGATATCTCATTTGACATCAATGGTCACATCAATGATGATATCATTAATGTGACAATACAATGCATCTCCTCACACTTTAATATAACCTCTGTTACACCCAGTGTTAAATACAGAGTATAATTTTTGAAACCATTGACACACCAATACTAGTTACTACATACCCACTCACTGATTCCTACGTCTACACACACATTCACTCATTCACCCATACAATCATTCATACATACAATCACTCATCTTTACAACACTATCATATGCACTCATACACCTATACAGACACTCACACTCTGCCACTCATCCATGGAGTTACTCACACACCTAGTCAGTCCTGTAAAGAATCAATCACAGTTCCATTTTCTAATCTACACAGTTAAACATAGAGTACCTTACATTTTAAAACATATACTAACACATACTTACTCTCTTATAGAATCACTGATACAAGTACACATTGATCTGCACAGAGTCACACACCTCCCAGCCAGTCATACACACACTCAGTCTCCCATACAAATACTTGTGCAACCAATCAATAACCCATATAGCTACTTATATAGCTACTGATCCACACATGCAGCAGCTTGCACAACAACAGACATGCTGATGCACACTTTCAGACAGTTTAGTCACTAACCCGTGCATTTAGTAAGACGCATTTAATCACTCACTCATACAGTCAATCACGCACCTACTAAAACCTTCATTGAGACACTTATACATCCACTCATTCTTCAATATGTAAAACATATTTAAACTTTACAGAAACACATAATCACTGGATGTTGTCATCAGTGATGTCATTTGAGATGTCATCAGTGATGTCATCAGTGATGTCACTGACCATGTCATGAATGATGTAATATGTGACATCATCAGCAGTGGATTACGGGTGCGCGATATATAGTTAGTGCAACTAACTATATATGGAATTTCAATGGTTTTGTGTGAGTAAAATAAGGTTTTTTAAATGCTAATTCCTAACTATATATGGTCTATAACCTATGGTTTTTTCAGTGAATTTTCAAGGTTTTGTAAATGCTAATTCCTAACTATATATGGTCTATAACCTATGGTTTTTTCTGTGAATATATATATATATATATATATGTGTATATATATATATGTGTGTATATATATATTCACTGAAAAAACCATAGGTTATAGACCATATATAGTTAGGAAATAGCATTTAGAAAACCTTATTTTACTCACACAAAACCATTGAAATTCCATATATAGTTAGTTGCACTAACTATATATCGCGCACCTGCAATCCAGTGCTGATGATGTCACATATTACATCATTCATGACATGGTCAGTGACATCACTGATGACATCACTGATGACATCTCAAATGACATCACTGATGACATCACTGATGACATCTCATTTGACATTACTGATCACATCACTGATGACATCATTCATGTGATGATACAATGAACCTCTTCAGACTCTAATATAACCTTAGATACACTCAGTGTAAACAGACACTCACAGACTGTCACTCATCCATGGAGTTACTCACACACCTAGTCAGTCTTGCAAAGAATCAATCACACCTCGATTTCCTCAACTATATAGTTATACACACCTTACTTATTGGAACATATAATAACACATATTTACTCTGTTATACAATCCCTGATACAAGTTCACAATAATCCATACAGCCACTCACACATTCACTGGCTCTTATGCACAGTTATTTATATATGTCAACTATCACATGTACTGTGTTTTACATATGTACTTACTTTGACATGTAGCACTGAGATATCCATTCACTCACCAATACACTCATGCACACAGTCAACCGCCCATACAGATGTTTCCACATGCACTTTTGAACCCATACATCTAGTGAATCAACTGCTCACACATCTATGCACAGAGTCATACACCTCCCAGACACCCACACACACACTCAGTCTCCCATACAAATACTTGGGCAACTAATCAATAACCCATATAGTTAGTCATATAGCTAATGATCAACACATGCATCAGATTACAAAACAACAGACACAATGATGCACAATTTAAAACAGTTTAGTCACTAACCCATGCACTCAGTGAGACACATTTAATCACTCACTTATACAGTCAGTCATGCACCTACTAAATCCTTCATCCAGACACTTATACATCCACTCATTCTTCAATATGTAAGACATATTTTAACTTTACAGAAGCATACAGTCACTGGATGTTGTCATCAGTGATGTCATCAGTGATGTCATTTGAGATGTCATCAGTGATGTCATCAGTGATGTCACTGACCATGTCATGAATGATGTAATATGTGACATCATCAGCAGTGGATTGCAGGTGCGCGATATATAGTTAGTGCAACTAACTATATATGGAATTTCAATGGTTTTGTGTGAGTAAAATAAGGTTTTCTAAATGCTATTTCCTAACTATATATGGTCTATAACCTATGGTTTTTTCAGTGAATTTTCAAGGTTTTGTAAATGCTAATTCCTAACTATATATGGTCTATAACCTATGGTTTTTTCTGTGAATTTCATTGGTTTTTTAACAGCTAATATCTGTAGCTGTAAAATGTATTCTTCTTTAAATCCAAAAATATATTTTATATGTTTATGAATAATTTTTTTTTAAAATATTTTTTTTTCTTCGTTCCCGCTTCGCGAATCGGGAAGCTTCCCGTTAGCTGACCTTGATGCCGCGAAATAGACCGCGAGCCGGTAAACGTTTCTTTACCGCAAGTGCCGCGTTAGAAAAAAACATCGTGACGCCTCCCGTCCGCATGACGTTCCACGTTGTCGCTTGATACATCATATGACGTACTACGTTAGCAAACTGGTACGCGAAGCGAGTGCCAAAGCGCAGGTTTCTGGAAGCAAACCGGGAGGCCCTGCAAAGCGCTTAACGTAAACACAGCAAGTCATGTGACTTGGTAATAACACTTTTCATTGGTTCATTTCACTTTTGGTTTCCTAATGATGTAAGACTAGGTCATATAATCTAAAATGAACACTTTTGATTGGTTGAGAACTCTTGTTTTTCCCAAATGATGAAAATCCCTCCTTCTTTCCTCACTCTGACTTTCATCATTGTGAGAGAAAGACCCTTTGTGATCACTGAGCAATGGCTTCTTTAGTAGCTTCAGCTGGTGCTTCCCCACCACCTCCACCACATCCAAGGAAGAGTGGACCACCTGCTCAAGTTGTAATTCAACAAGAAGAAGAAGAAGAGGAACAGGAGGACGAGCACGAAGAGAGGCAGTTTTTGCCTGAGCAGCCCAAGACGTCTCACCGGAAAGAAAACTTCATTTGGCAATTTTTTAAAATTCCCAAAGGTCAGAAAAAAGTAAATGCAAGATACGTAACTTGCCTTATATGTCAAGATAGACTGTCCAGAGGGACCGACAAAAAATACAGTTTCGGAAACTACACAATGCATCGCCATATGACTAGGTGGCATACTAACAACTACAGTGCTGCACAGTTTCGGAACGACCTAGATAATCTCCCTATTATGGCCAGAAGATCTGTTGTACCGGAAGTAACGGGACCAGAGGGCAGGGAGATGGTGCCAAATATACAAATGAGATTTGGTGAAGTAAAACACACCTGCGTATTTTGCGATGGATTCATTTCCTACGGAGAAAGAAGCATCACTCTGATCAACAGAGCTATTGACTATCATATGCAAGTTTGTCCGAAACGCCCAAAATAATAAATACTTCTTTTTTTTGTTTTGTTGCTCCTGTTGAGCCCTTTACAATGAATCGTTTTCATTGCCCCCTCCAAGAAAAACCCAAAAAAATATAAAACTGTTCCGAAAAATTCAAAAACAGTAAAAAAATGTTCAGAAAAATAAAAAAAAAAGTTCTTTTCAGAACTACCTCCCCGTTATTAAAAAATTGGTACAATATTTGGAACTGTGCCAACCTCTATTTCTCTTAGTTCGCTTCCTAGTTCGCTCGCTGGTACGCGAACTGGAAGCGAACCAAAAACAGTAAGTATAAGGGAAGGAAACACACACTTATGTTAAAAGAAAGACAGCTATAGGGGAGTAAACTAGAGATACTATTACCCATAATCCACTACTGATGATGTCACATATTACATCATTCATGACATGCTCAGTGACATCATCAGCAGAGGATTGCGGGTTTTTTGGCAACATGCCTTATCCACGGTTTAATAACGCTGCCTTTTGCTTTATATAAGTTTTCAAATTGTATGAAATATATACCAATAGGTCTTTATGAACCTTTAGGTAGTGCTTTTGTTCATGAGGTCTGGTCGCTTCCATACACATACAGATGTTTCAAAGATGATCAAGAAGTTTATCTGAATGGAGAGGAATGCACTGAGACGCCAGATCATTCACTAATGTGTAGGCACATACAGTTACACGATTCATGCAACAAACACCGACCAAATATGGCTTGCGTGTTGCAAGGCACGCCAGTTCCTGCTATCATCCCCACGTTCAAGTTGTTGGAAAATGGTAGTTATTTGATGCTCAATAATGAAGATTGTTCTGAGTTAATTAAAAAGTATTCCTTTTATCGTAACAGTAAGTGAACGGGTTATTTGCTGCAGAAATGTTCTATTTCCTCCCACACATGAACATAGGGAGTTTTCAATCTGGCCACAAATACCAACCTTGGGACACGTTTCAACGGCATGACAAGAATAAGAGCTCTTTTGTCTCAGAGAGAGGTGGCCTTGAGTTCGGCCCGTGAAACTTTCGTACTTCACATAGCGAACACCCGTACACAGGTTTGCCTTTCAATTTCAGCAACATGTTTCCGACTATCTTTAACGCATCCTCCACAAAATCCCTGGCACACTTTTTTAAAGTTGTTACCAGTGGTCTCGTGACTTCATTTGAGAAAATCTTTGGAGTCATCCCTGCTCCCTTTCATTCCATTTTCTCCACTCTGGTTCGTGGATTGCATTTTTACTTGCATTACCAGCGGACGCTCTTGTGCTTTTTTACATTTTTAAATATGGATGTCCCTCCTATGCAACCTCCGACCCTGCAGCTGCTGACACTGTTCCGCAATCGCATGCTAGAATATTATGGCACAATGCCGTTGGCGATATTAAGCACGGCATATGGATTATCTTTTCGGTTCTCCTACTTCACCTGTGTCCAGCCTGTATTTCACTGCCTGACCTGTGATTTCGATTGGGCCATTGATTTGTGTCTCTGCGGACCGGTTTCTCCTGACGTCGACTTTAATCAGCTGATGACTCCTATCATTACTCACGAGTTGATTTGTCCTGGCGAAAGGATTATGGCTGTGGCATTGATGCATGGACTACTTGGTCCCTGGAATTTACTGGCGGCAGCACAGTCTTTCTTGGAACACAGCTTTCTTGAAAACCCACCGAGCTGTCCTCTGATGGTGATAGAGGATCCGGTGCTGGGAGAGCACGTATGTTCTTTTCCGCTTTTAAATTGGATGGCTGAACTGTTTTCGGATGAAGACGGTGACTTCCTATTGGAGGCTGTTGCAGCTTATTTTGCATACACAGTTATGTCATAGACCTTTTTCATGTTTGATATGCTGAGTACTAGCATTTCATTGACAATTCATTGACTTATTTGTCAAGTTTTTATTATTTACCTTGCCTATTGGCTTAAGACTCGATAAAGTACTTGGCTGTTTTATTTTTCTTTAGCATTGAATTTTCCTAGTTTTTAATGCTTTACCTTGCGGACCGTCCACATATAAACTTGCAATCTGCTCTCATGAGATGGCACTTCTATTATCTTATACAGTTCGTTTCCGGATCATGAGGAGGTGTCATCTAGGTCCTGGATATCTTTACACCGTGTTAAGTTAGCATGGGCTCATTACCGGTTTAAACGCCATTTTTCCTTTTTTGCAACTTCTGCACACGACACTTAGTTGTTGCTTTAGCTTTCCACCTAGTAGTTCATCGTGGTTTACATGAGAATAATATGTTATTGGTCTACTATCTGCTTTACTTGTTAAACTATATCTGTACAGCGAGTGCTAAAGTTTCAAGAACAACACGATACAGAATTGTTATGAGGTCTGATCTCCACGACTTCATACTCATAACATAAGTGCAACTTCTGCCAATTCTGGGCATGAGGCGGGTTTTATATTGCTTTGCCGAACACACATACACAACAGTTGATGCGGTTCACATGAAGAGAGAGCTGGTGTATGCTGATGTGATTCCTTCAAATCTAAGACACTAAAGTATGGACACGCCCTAAACCAACACAAAGAGACCTTCTTAGCAAATAATATAATATGTGTATTAGGGAGGGTGAGATATAAGCAGCCGCGGGCCGTGGAGGGAGTTACGATGGGGCAGGGAGGCGGGGAGGGGGAGAAGCAGGGTGGAGCCCTCTCTACCTTGCCCCTCCCCCTCCCCGCCTCCCTGCCCCACCGTAACTCCCTCCACGGCCCGCGGCTGCTTATAAGTGTTGCTAACTCTTATTCATTTACAGCATGTTAACATACTGTCACCATTCGCTTTTTATGTACTAGTAAATATGCTGGTAATTTTGCTACTGATAATATGTGTACTTGTATTCTCCACCCTGCTTCTCCCCCTCCCCGCCTCCCTGCCTCACCGTAACTCCCTCCACGGCCCGCGGCTGCTTATAAGTGTTGCTAACTCTTATTCATTTACAGCATGTTAACATACTATCACCATTCACTTTTTATGTACTAGTAACTATGCTGGTAATTTTGCTACTGATAATATGTGTACTTTTATTATCTAAGGTACTACGCCTGAGAAGACGGCATTAGTAAATAAACATTTCAAATACACATGTGTTCTTCTTAACTCCATGTTCTGGTTTCTAAGAAATATATAACGACCGACTGTTCATGAGTTCCACGTATCCTGAGGTACTATAAGTTCATATTCTGGATTGTCTAAACATTGAGAGTTTGTTATATCCAATGTGACACTGTACCTAGCTTGCTAAATAGTTTTTGATTACTAACGTGAGTTTTGGGACACCTTAATTCGCCGAGGTTCCAATCCTCTGTCCACAGTTCTGTGTGAGAACAGAAACCCTGCGACAGGGGCACCCCCGACCCTTGCTGGAGCTTCATCACACTTGCGATACAACTCCAGCAATGCGCCACCTTTACGGCACAGATACATCACGCATCTGTGCTGTTTTTGCCCCATGATGCGCCGCATTGTAAATGCAGCACACCATAGGTGACGGAACAGCGGCACAGAATGACTAACACATCCCTGGTGATGCGCCAGTCATCATAAATCTATCCCTATGCTTCTTATCTTGTTAGAGATGAACCGCCATATGTATCATAAAAGTTATTTGCATTTCCTAAATAGCGAACTTTAAGGAATAAATAGCGATTCTTTACCATTCCTAGTTTGCGATGAGCTATTTGCTAATTAGCCGAATGTAGCCCAATGAAGCCCAATGTAGCCCAATGTAGCCCAAAGATGGCCGCCAGACACACAAAAAAACAAATGTAGCCCAAATATCAGCCAGATGTAGCCCAACTATAGCCCAGTGACAGAATGACCAATCAGCTTCGCAAACCTCCGTTATGCGAAGCGGAGCGCTGTTACAGATATATATCTTTTTTTGAACGTTAATTTCCCAAAATCCACTGGAGCACATATATTGAGACCTAGCAAAGGCACATCGGGCTACCAGTCCCTAATATTTTGCCAAGTTTCGTGCAAATCCATTCAGCCGTTCAATTATTATTTTTATTATTTTTTTTTGCCCCGCGGGGCCCTTTTAAAACCTCCACATCAAACCTAGGGGGTCAGCGAGGATCTACTATGCCCCCTTATAGTTATTTCCCCCTTTGTTTTGACCTCCTCTTGTCTCTCGATCCTACCGAGAGACAAGATGGCGGCCGCTACGGACTGTTTGGAATGTTGACAGACGCCGGAGAACCAATCAGCTTCGCTTCACAAAGCTCCGTTGCGCGAAAAGTCCGCGAACCAGAGCGCTAACCGGTCCGCTGTTACAGATATATATCTTTTTTTAAACGTTAATTTCTCAAAATCCACTGGAGCACATATATTGAGACCTACAAAAGGCACATCGGGCTACCAGTCCCTACAATTTTGCCAAGTTTCGTGCAAATCCATTCAGCCGTTCGGGCTAAAAGTGAGGCCAACCGCCCTATGGAAAAGTCAATGTTAAAAACACGTTTTGGGACCCCCCTTTTTTCTCGGCCCCCACTGGACGAACCCCCCCCAAATTTTCAAGGGCTGCTCAGAAACATAATGTGCCATTTTCCTGAAAATTTCAGCCGATTCCGTCCACAAACGCCAAAGTTATTAGACATAGAATTTTCAAAAAACCCATAGAGAAAAAATCCTAACTATATATACCTACTGGCGACCGCCAGTAGGTAATATATATGTGTATATATATATATATATATGTGTGTATATATATATATGTGTGTATATATATGTGTATATATATATGTGTATATATATATATATTCACTGAAAAAAACATAGGTTATAGACCATATATAGTTAGGAATTAGCATTTAAAAAACCTTATTTTACTCACACAAAACCATTGAAATTCCATATATAGTTAGTTGCACTAACTATATATCACGCACCCGCAATCCACTGCTGATGATGTCACATATTACATCACTGATGACATCTCAAATGACATCACTGATGACATCACTGATAACAACATCCAGTGATTTTTTGTTTCTGTAAAGTTTAAATATGTCTTACATATTGAAGAATGAGTGGATGTATAAGTGTCTGGACGAAGGATTTAGTAGGTGCATGACTGACTGTATGAGTGAGTGATTAAATGTGTCTCACTGAGTGCACGGGTTAGTGACTAAACTGTCTTAATTTGTGCATCATTATGTTTGTTGTTCTGTAAACTGCTGCATGTGTTGATCAGTAGCTATATGAGTAAGTATATGGGTTATTGATTGGTTGCTCAAGTATTTGTATGGGAGACTGAGTGTGTGTGTGGGTGCCTGGGAGGTGTATGACTCTGTGCATAGATGTGTGAGCAGTTGATTCACTAGATGTATGGGTTCAAAAGTGCATGTGGAAACAGCTGTATGGGTGGTTGACTGTGTGCATGAGTGCATTGGTGAGTGAATGGATATCTCAGTGCTACATGTCAAAGTAAGTACATATGTAAAACACAGTACATGTGAGAGTTGGCATATTTATTTATTTATTTATTTATTTAATTTGTATGGCGCGTTATAACCACAGGGGTCTCTAAGCGCTGTCTGACCATATTTACGTGATAGATGTTATATTCACTTGAAACCAGCTGTACACCTAAGGTCTACTCCATGCTTGTTTGAATAGTGCGGTTTTTAATTTTTTTCTGAAGGGAAGTAAATTACTCTCCTTCCTGAGCTCTGGATCCAATTTGTTCCATAGGGCTGGGATTGTGTTGGAGAAAGCACGGCCCCCCACCGTGGTCAATTTAAAGCGGGGCTGAGACAGGAGAGTGGCGTCCGACGAACGCAAAGTCCTACCCGGTATGTAAGGGGATAGTCGGGATTTTAGGTATTTTGGTGCTTTGCCATGCAAAGCCTTGTGAGCAATGCACATCCCTTTGAAGACAATTCTCTGGCGAACTGGTAGCCAGTGTAACTCCTGCATCAGGGGAGAGGCATGGGCATTTCTAGGTTTTTTAAATATCAGCCGAGCTGCATCGTTCATGACTCCCTGTAGTTTGTCCAGCAGCCGCTGTGGCAAACCTAAATAAAGGGAGTTCCCGTAGTCCAGCCTAGCCAGAATTGTGGCTGAGACCACGTGTCTCAAGGTAGAGAATGAGAGTAGGGCCGCGATCTTCCTAAGTTGTCTTAACAAGCCTATACTGGTGCCTACTACGGTGGTAACTTGTTTTTCCATGGATAATTTATTATCCACATATAGGCCTAGGCTTTTGACTGCAACTGCCGGCTTTGGGGGTACACCCAGCTCCATTGGCCAAAATTTATCACTACAAGGGTTACCCGAGATGGAAATGGGTAATACTTCCGTTTTATCCGGGTTGACTTTTAAGGAGTTCTCGGACATCCAATTGACTGTGGTTTTCAATATGTCCTGTAGCCTGGTGGGAGCTCCTGGCCCATCATCCAGCCGCATGATTATCTGGGTGTCATCGGCATAGTTGTACACTAGGCAGTCCATCCTATTCAGGAGAGCAATTAGTGGTTGCAGGTAGATGTTAAAAAGTAGTGGAGACAAGGCAGATCCCTGGGGGACCCCGCAGGTGATCGGAGCAGGGGTGGAAAATAGATCCCCCAGCTGTACTCGTTGTGTCCTACCCTGCAGAAATGAAGAGAGCCATGCATGTGCTGTACCCACGACGCCAAAGGATCTCAACCGCGACAGAAGCTGTTTATGGCACACGGTGTCAAACGCCGCGGAGAGATCCAATAGTACCAGGGCGCTCGGTGTTTTTACATCAGCTCGCATCCTTAGCTCATCCAAAATGGATAGCATAACTAGTTCCGTGCTGTGATTAGCACGGAACCCTGCCTGATTAGTCTCCAACAGGTTGTTACTCTCTAGATGGCCTGATAATAGAGCTAACACATGCTGCTCAATTACCTTGGCCAAGAAAGGCAACTGGGAGATGGGCCGAAAATTTTTCAGACATTTTGTGTCTGCTCCAGGTTTCTTCAATAAAGGGATCAGGCGAGCCTCTTTAAAAGCTGAAGGGATCTGTCCTGTCCGGAGAGAGGTGTTCAGTAGGTGCAGAACCTCTTCCTCTATTCCTGGCATTGCCATCTTGAATATGTCAGGCGGGCAGGGGTCCACCAAGGAGCCTGATTTGACTCGGCCTGTGATTTTAAGTAATTCCTGTTTGGAAATAAGAGATAGCTCAGCTAGAGGTGGAATGTTTAGCGGGCCAGTGAGGTCCGGTATGTGCGGACATTCGAGGGGTGCAGTTTCTGCAATTTCACCCAAGATGTCGGATATCTTCTTTACGAAGAAATCCTGGAACCTCTGACAGTCCTCCTGGGTGAACTCAGGACTTTGCTCCTTGTTCACCCTGAGCTCCGCCAGGACCCGGAAGATTTCTTTTTGTGGATTTCTAGCAGTGGTTATTCTTTCCTCAAAGAAAGCAGCCTTCCTTGATTGTATGGCTAGTTTGTACTGAGCTAAGGATGAGGTATATTCTTGTTTGGAGATAGCGTCGTACTTTTTACGCCATGCCCGTTCTTTCTTCCTCACCCCGCGTTTCATCTCTCTAAGGGAATCATTATACCAAGGCGCCCCGGCTCCTCTCGCCACCTTCTTCATCCTGCGGAGAGGTGCCACCACATCAATGGCACTCCCTAGTTTATGCTGAAGATGTCTGCATAGAGCATCAACGTTGGCATCCTGCTCTATGTCTGAGGGATGGTGTTCTAAGAGGTGGACCAGTTTTTCCCCATCAAGGTTTCTCCATTTGCGGGCCGTTTTCCAGCCCTCCTCAGGTTTGGACAGGGGGCCCCTCAATGTGAGTCTACCCTTAATTAAAAAATGATCAGACCAAGCACAAGGAAGAATTTCCGTGATACCCTGCGCTGGCATGGTAGTCCAGACTAGGTCGAGCACATGACCTTTCTCGTGTGTTGGTCCCTTTACCTGTTGGATGAGACCTAAGGAGGAGATCGCCTCCTCGATCTGTAATGCTTGTCCTTCTTTAGGGGACTTTTCCCAGTGATAATTGAAGTCTCCAACGATCACCAATTTATCGTATCTTGTACACAGGTCCTGGACCAATCTTACAAAGAGGATAGGGAAGTCAGGCGATGCCCAAGGTGGCCGATTAACCACCAGGCACACCACACAGACTGCTCCCCTCCTGAGCTTAACCCCCATAACCTCAGCTCCTCCAAGGGTTTCGAAGAGGAACCTATTGGCACGGAGGCATGACTTATAAAGAAGGGCTACTCCTCCTCCTCTCTTAGCTCCCTCCCTGTTAAAATGAATAGCCAAATAGTTATCTGGGAGGGCCGCCACCAAGTCGGGCGCTGAACAGTCCTCCAGCCATGTTTCAGTAAGCGCGAGGACATCTAACTCCCCGTCTTCCAGGAGTGTAAAAACCTCTAACCTATGGCTCTGCAGAGAGCGAGTATTCAGTAGACCGTAGCTCAGGGTGTGTATGTTGGGCGTGCGCTGGCGCCCTCTGGCGCCTCTAGGTTATAAATATATATATATAAATAACTGTGCATGAGAGCCACTGAATGTGTGAGTAGCTGTATGGATCATTGTGAACTTGTATCAGGGATTGTATAAGAGAGTAAATATGTGTTAGTATATGCTTGAATAAGTAAGGTGTGTATAACTGTATAGTTGAGGAAATGGAGGTGAGATTGTTTCTTTGCATGACTGACTAGGTGTGTGAGTAACTCCATGGATGAGTGACAGTGTGTGAGTTTCTGTATACACTGAGTGTATCTAAGGTTATATTAGAGTCTGAAGAGGTTTATCGTATTAGCACAAGAATGATGTCAAATGAGATGTCATCAGTGATGTCATCAGTGATGTCATTTGAGATGTCATCAGTGATGTCATCAGTGATGTCACTGACCATGTCATGAATGATGTAATATGTGACATCATCAGCAGTGGATTGCGGGTGCGTGATATATAGTTAGTGCAACTAACTATATATGGAATTTCAATGGTTTTGTGTGAGTAAAATAAGGTTTTTTAAATGCTAATTCCTAACTATATATGGTCTATAACCTATGGTTTTTTCAGTGAATTTTCAAGGTTTTGTAAATGCTAATTCCTAACTATATATAATCTATAACCTATGGTTTTTTCAGTGAATTTCAATGGTTTTTTAATAGCAAATATCTGTAGCTGTAAAATGTATTCTTCTTTAAATCCCAAAATATATTTTATATGTTTATTAATAACTTTTTTTTTTTAAAATTTTTTTTTCTTCGTTCCCACTTCGCGAATCGGGAAGCTTCCCGTTAGCTGACCTTGATGCCGCGAAATAGACCGCGAGCCGGTAAACGTTTCTTTACCACAACTGCCGCGTTAGAAAACAACATCGTGACGCCTCCCGTCTGCATGACGTTTCGCGTTGTCGCGTGATACGTCATATGACGTACTACGTTAGCGAACTGGTACGCTTACCGAGTCGCAAAGCACAGGTTTCTGGAAGCAAACCGGGAGGCCCTGCAAAGCGTGTAACGTAAACACAGCAGGTCATGTGACTTGGTAATAACACTTTTCATTGGTTCATTTCACTTTTGGTTTCCTAATGATGTAAGACTAGGTCATATAATCTAAAATGAACACTTTTCATTGGTTGAGAACTATTGTTTTTCCCAAATGATGAAAATCCCTCTTTCTTTCCTCACTCTGACTTTCATCATTGTGAGAGAAAGACCCTTTGTTACCAGTGAGCAATGGCTTCTTTAGTAGCTTCAGCTGGTGCTTCCCCACCACCTCCACCACATCCAAGGAAGAGTGGACCGATGTGTCAATGTGTTCACTGTATGCAACAACTTTGACACTTACAGAAGCCTCACCTTCTCCATGCCTCCTACACAGTTCTACATGTACATCATAAATGCAAACAGAACAGAATTAATTATACATGTTAAATGGTTTATTTTTGCTGTTCTCAGAATGTATCAAATTTCACTAAAAACAGTGACTTGAAGGTATTCATCATATAACAGCGGGGGAAAAAAAACACAATCAAAATGATTGTGTTTAAAAAACCCATACAACATAACAAATCAGAATTCAGAACTCCTTAAAGTTAACTTACTTTCCATGACGGCCAAGGATGTCCTATGAACAGCTTACACTCTGTTGTGCTGTTATTACTTTCAACCCGCCACTTTCTGAAAGAAAACCTCCATCGTTTTCAAAAACATGTTACATACAATAAATGACTTCTTGCTCTCTACCACAAGTTTCCACAAGGCCAAATCTTGTCAGACCCATTTATAACTCTTGGATTTCTTGTAAGCCAATCCCGTCTTTTCGCATTTCCGCAACTTTCAGAATTAAAATGTTGAAGATCATTTACACAATCCTGGACTAGTAATATCTTCCCCTTCTTGCTCAATCATGTTCTACATTTCCTATCACACTGATACTGCTTACTATGAAGCAGACTTACACTACCTTTATGACTAGTACAATTATTTAATTCTCTACATCACTTTTAATCACAAAGCAATGTAAAACAGTAGACAGCATTGCAGACTTACATTCCCTCTACTCCATGTTTTGATTGGCTGCTTCAATTAGCTTATAAAAAGAAATAGTTTTTCTGAACTCATTCAAAGTGCACGTATTTCTCCATGACGTCCAGTGTTATGGTAAGAAGTTATGTCTCTGTACTACACTTATCCTCAAGGCCAAATAGTGTAGGAGCCATGAGAACTTCTTGAAATTCCTCAGAGCACATCCCGAGATTCTTTCCCTAAAATTCTGGTTTTAAAAACACCAGGTAAGAGTTTTTAAGGTCATATGGCAATTTTTTTTTGAAAATTAAAACAGAATCATTGCAGAATGACCAGCCATTTCTACACTTTAAATAAGCTGTATAATGTCCTGATGTTATTGAAGGACCATCATGATATATAATTGCTACAGTTACAAAAGTCCTTCCTGATATTGACAACTGTGAAGCCACAAAATTTTTAATTAAAGTTGTCAATTTTGTTCCATCAGGCCTACATCGTTGGAACATTAAAATGACATACTGGCCATATGTTCGTATAAATAATGTGGACATCATTTCAGATTTACATTGGCTACACTCCATGTTGTGATCAGCTGCTTTTACTAGCTTATTAAAAGAGACTGATTTACTGTCTGGCAAAGTTAAATATATAAATCTTTCTGAGTCTACACTAGTAGTACTTGATACCCTACAGTTCTCGCAGTCATGCTGCCATTGATAAGAAAGCCCAAACAGGTGATCTACATCTACACCTTCATCATGCAATACATCAAGCATATACATTAAAAACTCCTGACAATCTTGCTGACTATTTTGAGAGAATTGTGTTTGGCCTGAACATCTGTCTAACAGATTTCGAATTTCAGACACACTTTCTATGTTTGTTCTATCAGTGCTACATTTCTCTAACACAGAATTTAGCAAACTGCAAAATCTTTGATCAGAATTGACCACAATCTCTTCTTTTACATTTTCTAGAGAAAACAAAACATTAACCACTACATTAGCATAGCAGTTGACACCAGAACTGTTTTCAAATTGAAAACCAACAACATCTTCAACAGAATCCTTTTTGTTTCTGCTTATAATTTCAGGTTCATCGACTTTTCGTCTTTTTGCTACAACCTCCCCAGTATTGGTCACATTTCTTCGTTTCCGGCCTACCACACGTTTCTCAAACAAAGGATACTGAGGCAAATGTGGTGCATACTCTCTTCTCAACCTATTGTATTCCTTAACACAATCTAGATCCGCACAAATGTTTGTGACATCACACTCAATCAAGTACAATCCCGATAAAGTCCTAACTCGTGACAATGCCACATATGCCATACCCTCCTTGAACACAGAACTGCCAATATTCACCAATGCACAGTCTACACTTAAACCTTGCGATTTATGGATTGTCACCGCATATGCCAAGCAAACAGGAAACTGCTTACGACGAACATATAAGTCTTTTACAAGCAAAAATCTAGCAGAACAACGAGCAATTAGCTGTACTTCCTCAATGCCATCAAATTTAATTTTTAAAAATTCAATTCCATCTCTATTTCTGTATTTCACAAAATCAACAACATTACCCATTGATCCATTTACCAGACCTCTTTCAACATGTAAATTCCTTCTTAAAATTATACGGCAGTTCAAGCACACATTCAGAGTCTTTTCAAAACCCGCAGTTTTAGATATACTCTTCTCTAATGAATCCAATTTTGTTTTCAGATTCTCAGACAAAATAATTGTTGATCCCATATGCTCTACTCTGTCAATAGCTTCCAGTTTCACAATCTCTTGCTTTTCTAAATGCAACATTTTGTTGTTGAATTTGGCACATTCTGCAAGAGTTGGCATCAAACATATTCCAGATTTTTTCTCAGTAACTTTCTGAAAAATATTCTCAGGCACAACATCTTTGTCTGGATATAAATTTGTCAGTAATCGTGCATGTAAAGCTTCTTTCCCATGCTCGGTCACTTTTCCAATTCTAACATCTTGTAGAATAGTCTTGTAAACTTCATCCTTTGCCTGACGCATATTTTCATGCAGTTCAGCATAATTGAAGTTTAACCATATATTGACGTTGCCAATGCTCCCTAAGCACTTCCTGGTATCTTCATGCGTGAGCATTTTGAACACAGGTTGCCCTTTCACTGGTGTCAGCTGCAGAAGATCTCCGAAAACAATGATGTGTTTGCCACCAAATAACACATCATACTCTGTTTTGAGAACTTCTTGCATTCTCAAATGCACAAAGGCAAGCATGACATTGGAAACCATGCTTACTTCGTCAATGATAAGAAGTTTCATTTTCCTTAAGACTCTTGAAACTTCAAAACAAGCATCTCCAGATAGCTTGTGATATTCTAATTTGTTGTCATGCTCCACTGGCAGCATCAGTAAACGATGTAAAGTAATCCCTTTAATGTTATGTGCTGCCAGTCCAGTTGGAGCGGTGACAACACAAGACAGCGATGACTCTGTCCTTTCCTGCAAATAACATGAAATTGCTTTAATAAGGAAACTTTTTCCAGTTCCCGCTTCTCCACTCACGTACAGTCGGACAGGCTTCAACGACGTACATGAGCACTCTTTCTTGTCATGACTTAATCCATGATCAATTTGCATGGTAAGTTCGTCATATATTTTCCTCTGCTCAACGTTGAGTTGTCTTTCCAACTCTTCTAAGTTAACCGCATCCTCCTGAGCATGTGCCATGGCTCTTTCCACTTCATTCATAGCAGTGGCAGCTTCATTTTTGATAAGAGGTCCTCCTAGTGGATCCTGACTCAATGAAGCAGAACTCTGACTGTCCTGAGAACTGTCTCTGGCAATCTCGGCTGCAATCGTTGCTTCCTGCTCAATTTCCACATTCAACATTTCTACATATTTGGGAAAAGCAGGACATTCTATGGTCTCCTTGGCAGCATTGAATGAGTCTTTGTAACAAAGGAAATCTCCAAGCAGTTCCTCTTCTGCACGCCAAGGCTTAAAAAGTTGCAAAAGTGCTAAATAGAAAAACTCCTTTTTTTCAGGAGATTCGCCACTCAATTTTCGATGGTTTATCAAGTGGCATTTTCTTTGCTTGACCAGACATCCCTCACTTCCTATTACAGCATACACTCCTTTCTCAGTATCTTCTTTGATGTTCCTCTTGAATATGTAATTTTGCAGAACCTCATACAGACAAACATTCTCGAGGTGACTGCTTCGATTTGGATAATATGTATCCAACATGTTGCTCTTCAAAATGTCGGTACTGTTTGGCTCCTTTTCCGCCAAATACTCAATTTCCCGCACAGGTTTCAGAACTCGATTACGCGTTGCAGCAAGACCAACACTCGCCCAAACAATACTCCTGGACTTGGCATAGAGACTTGCTGAAGACAACCGGTCAGAACATTCGTAAGCTCCGATTTCTCGATGCGACAACATCTTCAAACTGAAACTGTACAACTTCTTGCTGAGGCTCTTTTCATGGGAAATGTCCTCCCACATATCCTTCAATTCTGTCTTCTCTTTTTTGGTGATGTAAGATGTCACATACCGAGCCACAGCCATACAGTTATCAGCCACAAACTGTATATCCATGTTAGCATTCCACATGGACAAAATCACCGGGTTGTAGTCGTTGATGTACTTAGACTCTTCGTTCCTCTTCAAATTGTATGTGTTTTTAGGTGATTTCTTCATCACATTATGTCGCAGCGAAGACATCAAACTGTTCACTCTTCCTTTAGAAATCACCGGTCGTGGAAAGCAAAAACGACATTTGGTGTAGAACTTGTCTTTGTTCCGGAATTTACGACGACAGTACTTTCCACATCGATGGCTTTGGAAACGTAGAACTTTTTCTCTTAGGCTTTTTTTCTCCTTTGCGTTTGGAACAGCACACGTAGAATACTGTTCTATGAAACTCATCACTGAGTCTTCTGCATCCGTTCCAAATTTAGGTGCATCCTTGATCCACAGCAACATATGTATATGAGGAGCACCTCTTGCTTGGTACTCCTTCCTCCAGAAGAAATCCAACACCTCTCCAAGAGGTGGATTCTTCTTATTCATGATGAAAGACATCATACCTTCAAATCTATGATTGAAGTACCTACATACATTGACTGGATCCAAAGAGCACAGTTCTCCGGGTGTCTTGAATTCGATGTTTTCTACGTTAGCATTTGCCTCTCGTAGAAATTCAAGTAAGTCTTCCCAGCCATACTCAGCACAGCTCAATGTGAGGAACCATGTGGGAGTTCCTAAGTTCCTCAGCATACTTTTTAAATCACCATGACGACGGTACCAGTACTCATTAGTACCACGCTGACACGCCATGAGATTAATCAGGTGAGGATCCAAAATACTGTCTTGGACATTGACTTTATCCATAAAGTCACTTGCCGAGATGTTTTGCATGTGTATACCACTTTTCAAGATGTGGTTCACTGCATATGACAGTCCAGACAGATCGCTTTCAAACAGGAGATGAAACAAATAAGGAATGCATTGTCGAAACCTAGGATCTCCTGCATACAATCGCAAAGTCCGGTATTCAGAAGCAGGAATTTGATGAGGTCGCTCATCATATCTTCCTCCCTGACCTGTTGGAAAAAGCTGTGGGAAACACCGAGCTTCCAAACTTTCCTCCCAAACACTAATGGGACTCCCTTTCGCTTGCTTCATTTGAAACAACTCAATAGCATTACCCATGACTTCCTTGGAATGCAAAGGATGAACACTATAATGTTCATATATTTCTTCACTAGTACAGGGTTCTACTTTCTCAATTTGACCAGCACACAAATCGCTATCCTCTTCCTCACTTACTTCCTCTTCTGCAACATATACATTTTTATAGTATTTATTATATTTTTTCAAATACAATGTTGCCCTTTTGACTTTGCTAACATCTACTAAATCTTGCCAGATTTTCTTATTCTTTGTCGGAACCCCATTAACTAAGATAACAAGAGGTTCCTCTTCCACTTTTTCTACACCAATTGTGTTAATGTTTTTCTTCAAATCTAGAGGCAAATAAACAACTCTTCCCTTTAATCCTCTCTGTAAATCTGATGGAGGCAATTTCCCTGTCTTTGGCTCCATTCTTACAATAGCCTGAAAGGGATGGATACTTTGAATCAAAATAGATTCATAAGTATTTAAATCCTTCAATTCAGAAGGAATCTCAACCAATTCCAGATTATTATGAACTGCTCTAGCAGGCATCTGGTTTTGATTTAATTTGTTACAACAATAAGTACACACACGTTGATCCAATCCCAAATCAAAACAATTTTCTACCATCAAGTATGTTGTAAAATCCTTCCATTCACTATTATTTTCCCTTTCACTTTTTCCATATAAATCCACTAACTTAGTCTGATTCTTATAATAAATGCGTCGACAACACACACAAGTGAAATTTGGCCTGGCCTCTCACTTGATTTCACCTCAAACGTCGCAATTTCCCTCTGGAAATTATCTGTACTGGAAACCTGTACACTATCTTCCACATTACTCTCTTCTTCTTGGTCAATTTCAACATTCTCCTCTTTACTTCCAAAGTAACAAAACTCAATTTCTTCACATATATTCTTCACATCTATTTCAGAACCATGCAAAAGAGCAGCGCATAATTGTTTAAGCCTAATTGCTGGACTCTTAGCATAATACAACATTCTAACTAATTTCCTCACTTTATTATGATGCACTGCTAGCATCCTGAAATGATGAAAAACACTCTGGCATACTCTCCTGGAAAGACAAGCCAGTGAATGACCATGCAAACCTATCACTTCTCTCACTCTGCAAGGATCTAATTCTTGCAACAACTTCATTTTCTGCTTCAAACTTTTCTTATTAAATGACCGTATAAAATCACAAAGCAAATTGATGGAATCCTGTCGTACACTGCAAATACTACTACACTTCCAGGTGTACACAGGACCCTTAGGACGTCTCCCTAAAACCTCATTACCTAACACCTCTTCTATCTCTGTTCTCACAACTTTTTCTTTTTCAACTGGACAACCATCTTTCACTTCATAAGCTCGACCACTGGTGTCAACTGCATGCACCAAATCATTATCCTGGAAATAACTCTCCTCATTAAAAAATGCCTCAGAGCTTGAACTATGCATCCATTCTCCAGAAAAAACTTCACAAAAATTACTACGATTAACTATTCTCTTCCATCTACTATTTCTTTTGAAATCATAAATTACCTTGTTTAGCTTCCTAATTCTATTGATTGTCAAAATAAATAACTTACGTTTAATTTCAAATGCCTGATCAATAACTTTCTCAACTATTTTTTTTCTCTTATAAAAAACCACTTTCTGTTGACCTTTCTTAATATTTTTTAACAAATTCCCAATTATCCTGTTGCGGAACATTCGTTTACGAATATCCCTAAACTGTTGTTTCCTTCTACTTTCATGCATAGAGTTATCTCTTACTCTAGCAGTAACATTTCTCATTGGCCTTTCCTTACCATTTGAATTGTTTCTCCTTTTCTGGACTGAAACATTTTCTGTAGTAATATTTTTTTTACTACACATATTTCTTATGACTGTTTTTGGACTCTTACCCGGTGCTTTCTTGGTGACTTGACAAATCTTTTTGTTAGAGGACTGCTGCATTATTCCATGGTCCTGCTGTCTTTGACGTTTTGCAGCCTTTCTCACTCTTTCTTTGCTAGGCATCCTAAAATCTTGAAATAATCTGCAGTTGAATCTGTGGTAAAATATAATAAAATTTTTTATTAACCACTATTACCCAACAGTAAATTAATAACAGTCATCAAAAACTTAACACACTACTTAAGTATATAATATACTGAAGCCTATCTCCAATTTTTCACTGAACAGGACTCATCTCTTCTTAACCTTGGATAAACCTCACCTACTCTGTGTCCCCTGCACATAATTAAATGTAAAGGGGCAGATTTATATTAACTAGCACATCCCCAGGGATGCACCAGTTAACGTGCACCGCTGCTCTGCCACCCACGGTGTGCCGCATTTACAATCAGATAGGACAAAGCTACATCAAAACCCTGCGCCTGCTTGAAGCAGGCATAGATCTTGACGCAGGTAGGCTGAAAGCTAAAGCAACAACTAAGTGTCGTGTGCAGAAGTTCCAAAAAAGGAAAAATGGCGTTTAAACCAGTAATGAGACCATGCTAACGTAACACAGAGTAAAAATATCCAGGATCTACATCAGTTTGGGGTTCACGAACCTGGCAGGTACAAGGCACTGAGGCTTTCCACCGTGCATGTCTCATCCCAAATCATATGTTGTTTGTGAATGAAACAATTTCCCAGACCAAATGCTTTGGATTGGCTACTTCTAAAAAATTAAACACCCCTACTATCCCGGAGTTAGAGGAATATGATGGTTGGAGTAATTTTACTCGTTGTCCATTAAAGATTTACAGGCCCTACTCCGTAATTCTTCCTTTAACATTTCCAGTATAAATCCAAAAGGTTGACTGCTTTGGCAACGTGCCTTATCCACGGTTTAATAACGCTGCCTTTTGCTTTATATAAGTTTTCAAATTGTATGAAATATATACCAATAGGTCGTTATTAACCTTTAGGTAGTGGTTTTCTTCATGAGGTCTGGTCGCTTCCATACACATACAGATTTTCAAAGATGATCAAGAACTTTATCTGAATGGAGAGGAATGCACTGAGACGCCAGATCATTCACTAATGTGTAGGCACATACAGTTACACGGTTCATGCAACAAACACCGACCAAATATGGCTTGCGTGTTGCAAGGCACACCAGTTCCTGCTATCATCCCCACGTTCAAGTTCTTGGAAAATGGTAGTTATTTGATGCTCAATAATGAAGATTGTTCTGGGTTAATTAAAAGTATTCATTTTATCGTAACAGTAAATGAACGGGTTATTTGCTGCAGAAATGTTCTATTTCCTCCCACACATGAACATAGGGAGTTTTCAATCTGGCCACAAATACCAACCATGGGAGCACATTTCAACGGCATGACAAGAATAAGAGCTCTTTTGTCTCAAAGAGAGGTGGCCTTGACTTCGGCCCGTGAAACTTTCGTGCTTCACATAGCGAACACCCGTACAGAGGTGCAGACCCTTTTAAATACAGATTCGCCTTTCCATTTCAGCAAGATGGTTCGGACTATCTCTAACGCGTCCTCCACAAAGGGCCTGGCGCACTTTTTTAAAGTTGTTACCAGTGGTCTCGTGACTTCATTTGAGAAAATCTTTGGAGTCATCCCTGCTTTCTTTCATTCTATTTTTTCCACTCTGCTTCGTGGATTCCCATTTTTACTTGCATTACCAGCGGACGCTCTTGTGCTTTTTTACATTTTTAAATATGGATGTCCCTCCTGTGCAAGCTCCCGCCCTGCAGCTGCTGACACTGTTCCGCAATCGCATGCTAGAATATTATGGCACAATGCCGTTGGCGATATTAAGCACGGCATATGGATTATCTTTTCGATTCTCCTACTTCACCTGTGTCCAGCCTGTATTTCACTGCCTGACCTGTGATTTCGATTGGGCCATTGATTTGTGTCTCTGCGGACCGGTTTATCCTGACGTCGACTTTAATCAGCTGATGACTCCTATCATTACTCACGAGTTGGTTTGTCCTGGCGAAAGGATTATGGCTGTGGCATTGATGCATGGACTAATTGGTCCCTGGAATTTACTGGCGGCAACACAGTCTTTCTTGGAACAGAGCTTTCTTGAAAACCCACCGAGCTGTCCTCTGATGTTGATAGAGGATCCGGTGCTGGGAGAGCACGTATGTTCTTTTCCGCTTTTAAATTGGATGGCTGAACTCTTTTCGGATGAAGACGGTGACTTCCTATTGGAGGCTGTTGCAGCTTATTTTGCATACACAGTTATGTCATAGACCTTTTTCATGTTTGATATGCTGAGTACTAGCATTTCATTGACAATTCATTGACTTATTTGTCAAGTTTTTATTATTTAGCTTGCCTATTGGCTTAAGACTCGATAAAGTACTTGGCTGTTTTATTTTTCTTTAGCATTACATTTTCCTAGTTTTTAATGTTTTACCTTGCGGACCGTCCACATATAATGTTGCAATCTGCTCTCATGAGATGGCACTTCTATTATCTTATTCAGTGTTCCGGATCATGGGGAGGTGTCATCTAGGTCCTGGATATCTTTACACCGTGTTAAGTTAGCATGGACTCATTACCGGTTTAAACGCCATTTTTTCCTTTTTTGCAACTTCTGCACACGACACTTAGTTGTTGCTTTAGCTTTCAACCTAATAGTTCATCGTGATTTACATGAGAATAATATGTTATTGCTCTACTATCTGCTTTACTTGTTAAACTATATCTGTACAGCGAGTGCTGAAGTTTCAAGAACAACACGATACAGAATTGTTATGAGGTCTGATCTCCACGACTTCATACTCATAACATAAGTGCAGCTTCTCCCAATTCTGGGCATGAGGCGGGTTTTATATTGCTTTGCCGAACACACATACACAACACTTGATGCGGTTCACATGAAGAGAGAGCTGGTGTATGCTGATGTGATTCCTTCAAATCTAAGACACTAAAGTATGGGCACGCCCTAAACCAACACAAACAGACCTTCTTAGCAAATAATATAATATGTGTATTAGGGAGGGTGAGATATAAGCAGCCGCGGGCCGTGGAGGGAGTTACGGTGAGGCAGGGAGGCGGGGAGGGGGAGGGGCAGGGTGGAGCCCTCTCCACCCTGCCCCTCCCCCTCCCCGCCTCCCTGCCCCACCGTAACTCCCTCCACGGCCCGCGGCTGCTTATAAAAGTGTTGCTAACTCTTATTCATTTACAGCATGTTAACATACTGTCACCATTCGCTTTTTATGTACTACTGACTATGCTGGTAATTTTGCTACTGATAATATGTGTACTTGTATAATCTAAGATACTACGCCTGAGAAGACGGCATTAGTAAATAAACATTTCAAATACACATGTGTTCTTCTTAACTCCATGTTCTGGTTTCTAAGAAATATATAACGACCGACTGTTCATGAGTTCCACGTATCCTGAGGTACTATAAGTTCATATTCTGGATTGTCTAAACATTGAGAGTTTGTTATATCCAATGTGACACTGTACCTAGCTTGCTAAGGGGTTTTGATTACTAAGGTGAGTTTTGGGACACCCTAATTCGCCGAGGTTCCAATCCTCTGTCCACAGTTCTGTGTGAGAACAGAAACCCTGCGACAGGGGCACCCCTCAGCCTTGCTGGAGCTTCATCACACTTGCGATACAACTCCAGCAATGCGCCAACTTTACGGCACAAATACGTCACGCATCTGTGCTGTTTTTGCCCCATGATGCGCCGCATTGTAAATGCAGCACACCATAGGTGACGGAACAGCGGCACAGACTGACTAACACATCCCTGGTGATGCGCCAGTCATCATAAATCTATCCCTATGCTTCTTATCTTGTTGGAGATGAACCGCCATATGTATCATCAAAGTTTTTTCCATTTCCTAAATAGCGAACTTTAAGGAATAAATAGCGATTCTTTACCATTCCTAGTTTGCGATGACCTATTTGCTAATTACAAATTACCCATTCATTTCCATGCAGCAGGAGGCCCATAGGAATGAAGGTGCAATTTGCGATTAGCAATTACCTCATCGCAAATTACGAATTTTTCCGACGGTGCAGGGGTGTCTCAAGAACACCCTGCTGCACCCCTGAAAAAGAAATTTGGGGTCATATGGCGCACATAAATTTTGAAAACATTCCTTTACCTCAAAAACGATTTTCAACTCATAATTTGAAAACACTGCACATAGGGAAATGACTTAAAATGTCCTTAAGACACATAAAAGCATTTTTTGATTGCCTTTGCAGCATGTTTCAGTCACCTTTAACATGCCTATGTAACGGAAACATTCAAAATCTAAATTTGCCATGCACAGGTGGGAGCATATTTACAAGCAATTTGCTCCACAGACAAACTTCTTACATTGAAATGGGAAAAATAACATCAGAGACTCTCAATTACCTTATAAAGAAGCAGACACCATTATGTCCTTCTCATCAATATTAAAACCATTGCTTTTTCTCAAAAACGATTTACAAGTCATAATTTGAAAACACTCCACAGCTCCTATGCACATAAAAGCCCTGTCAGTACTAATACTTCACATTTTCTCCAATTACAATTTCTCAAAGAAACAAAATCTATTTGTGAAACACTTGAGACAAAGCAACATTTGAAAAACACAACTTTCTTCATAATTTTCTCCTTAAAGCACACTATTTTCTATCTAAATTACAGAAATCTTTTCTCACCTTAGCAAATACTTTGAGTTTCAAAACAGTCTCAGAAACACACCAATTTGTCTTCAGCAGAGCAAAAGGTATGCACTCCAGAGTCTGCAGCTATCAAAAGCACAGAAATGCTGTAATTCCTCACACATATCTCTCATGTCACCCAATCAAAACTCTTCCCTCACTTTTTTTCAAAGCAAAACCCTTCCCCCCTCTGCCCCCTCTCTGCTTTTTCTGCATAGCAACCACCTCTTGCAAGACCTCTCACACAACAATGTTGCAATTGAACTCTGAACTCTCAGTGCACCTGCATATCCAGAGCATTCTTTCATTTAATGATTTTTTCTTCGCCACTCAAAATACATCTTTCAACGAACTCATCCATGCACACTAACTTTCTGTTTTCAGCAATCAAAATCCACCAATCACTCTTACTGCTTCATTAACACAGAAACTCCTCAGTTTTTTTCATTTTACACTCTCATTTTTTCAACTGCCATTTCATTGCCACACTTCATCTGACTGCAGCAGAACCTTCTCTCACCATGTTTTCTGTCTGGATTGTTGGACATAGTTACATCTATTGGGCTCAAAGGTACGCTGAAAACAGGAATTTACCTAACCTCAATTTACAAGATGTGGAAATTAAGTGGTTTGGCCACAGAGGATTAAAATGTCACCAATTGATACCATTGGTGAAAACCTTTATGCATTTGCCAAAACCTGACCTGTTAATTGTGCACTGTGGAGGTAATGATTTGGGCACGTTGACTGGGGTAGGTCTGGAAATGCTTTTAAAGGACACCTTTGAGCAATTGATGGCACTTTTTCCTCAGACTGCCTTGGTATATTCAAATATATGCCAAAGACAGAAATGGAGGTGGTCGAACCAATTTTGTCCACAAATTGAGAAATCGAGGAAGCATGTAAACAAATCTGTTTCAGCTTACATGAGAGACCATGGAATGGGCTCCCTGTACAACAATAACTTGCGTTACTACATGCAAGATATCTACAGAGGAGATGGAGTTCACTTCTCAGATGAGGGCAACAGAGTTTTCACTCTGAATTTAAGACTGTGCATTGGTACCTACTTATAAGTACCTAAATGTACCATAAACCCAAAAGCTCTTCTCAGAGCTACCCTACATCTGATCACTCACAATTATTATTTTACTCTAACTTTTTTCACTAATTTTCAAGAAAGTACGCTCCCCAGAACGCTTCCCGGTTCGCGAACCGGGCGCACTCCACGCAAAAAAACTAAAAAAACGGTATATTTTTTTTTTGCCCTGCGAGACCCTTTCAAAGCCTCCACATCAAACCTAGGGGGTCAGGGACGATCTACTATGCCCCCTTATGGTCATTTGCCCCTTCGCTTTGGCCTCCTCTTGTCTCTCGATCCTACCGAGAGACAAGATGGCGGCCGCTACGGACTGTTTGGAATGTTTACAGACGCCGAAAAACCAATCAGCTTCGCAAACCTCCGTAACGCGAAAAGTACGCGAAGCGGAGCGCTGTTACAGATATATATCTTTTTTTGAACGTTATTTTCTCAAAATCCACTGGAGCACATATATTGAGACCTAGCAAAGGCACATCGGGCTACCAGTCCCTACAATTTTGCCAAGTTTCGTGCAAATCCATTCAGCCGTTCGATTATTATTATTTTTTTTTTTTTTGCCCCGCGGGGCCCTTTTAAAACCTCCACATCAAACCTAGGGGGTCAGCGACAATCTACTATGCCCCCTTATGGTCATTTGCCCCTTCGCTTTGGCCTCCTCTTGTCTCTCGATCCTACCGAGAGACAAGATGGCGGCCGCTACGGACTGTTTGGAATGTTGACAGACGCCGGAGAACCAATCAGCTTTGCTTCACAAAGCTCCGTTGCGCGAAAAGTACGCGTCCTGGAGCGCTGCCCGGTCCGCTGTTACAGATATATATCTTTTTTTAAACGTTAATTTCTCAAAATCCACTGGAGCACATATATTGAGACCTACAAAAGGCACATCGGGCTACCAGTCCCTACAATTTTGCCAAGTTTCGTGCAAATCCATTCAGCCGTTCGGGCTAAAAGTGAGGCCAACCGCCCTATGGAAATTAACATGGGAAAAACGCGTTTTGGGACCCCCCTTTTTTCTCGGCCCCCCTTGACGAACCCCCCCAAAATTTTCAGGGGCTGCTCAGAAACAAACTGTGCCAATTTCCTGAAAATTTCAGCCAATTCCGTCCACAAACGCCAAAGTTATTAGACATAGAATTTTCAAAAATCCCATAGAGAAAAAATCCTAACTATATATACCTACTGGCGACCGCCAGTAGGTAATATGTGTATATGTATATATATGTGTATATATATGTGTATATATATGTGTGTATATATATATATGTGTATATATATATATATGTGTGTATATATATATATATGTGTGTATATATTACCTACTGGCGGTCGCCAGTAGGTATATATAGTTAGGATTTTTTCTCTATGGGATTTTTGAAAATTCTATGTCTAATAACTTTGGCGTTTGTGGACGGAATTGGCTGAAATTTTCAGGAAAATGGCACATTTTGTTTCTGAGCAGCCCCTGAAAATTTTGGGGGGGTTCGTCAAGGGGGGGCCGAGAAAAAAGGGGGGTCCCAAAACGCGTTTTTCCCATGTTAATTTCCATAGGGCGGTTGGCCTCACTTTTAGCCCGAACGGCTGAATGGATTTGCACGAAACTTGGCAAAATTGTAGGGACTGGTAGCCCGATGTGCCTTTTGTAGGTCTCAATATATGTGCTCCAGTGGATTTTGAGAAATTAACGTTTAAAAAAAGATATATATCTGTAAGCGCGCTCTGGGCAGCGCTCCAGGACGCGTACTTTTCGCGCAACGGAGCTTTGTGAAGCGAAGCTGATTGGTTCTCTGGCGTCTGTCAACATTCCAAAAAGTCCGTAGCGGCCGCCATCTTGTCTCTCGGTAGGATCGAGAGACAAGAGGAGGCCAAAACAAAGGGGCAAATAACCATAAGGGGGCATAGTAGATCCTCCCTGACCCCCTAGGTTTAATGTGGAGGCTTTAAAACGGCCCCGCGGGGCAAAAAAAAAAAAAATTTTTTTTTTGTTTTTTTGCGTGGGTAGCGCCCGGTCCGGGAACCGGGAAGCTTTCTGGGCAGCGTACTGCAATGAAAAATGAATGATAGACTTTTCAAATACTGTTGTTAATTGATTGTTGGTTTTGTTGATTATTTTTTATTTTTTTTTATTTTTTAAGGATTGTTTATTGTGTTTAATAATTTATTAAACTTTCTAACGCGGCACGTCATATGACGCATTACGCGACAACGCAGGTCCAGAATATAGTCAAAATGTCTCCACCAACCAGCGGACGGCACACAACCCCTTTCAGCAGGCTAAATAGTTCTGTTAAATGACAACAGAAGGGACAGGCAACAAGAACCATCAGTCAAAGAGGGGAGGGCAAGTTCTTCTCTACCGGGTCACGTTGGAGCGCTACCGGAACTGATCGAATTGGTAGTCTACAGTGTTTCTGGATGTTTCAGACTGAAGCTGGCGTTAGCATGAGAGCACCACCATTTCGTAGCTCCGTCGTGGCCATTCCACGAGCAATCATGCTAGGCGCTCCCCACCAGAAGCCTGCGGGAGTCGGGGGCCCCCAAGACTTTTGTAGAATCTTCAAGGATGAGGGGACGCTTTCGAGAATGGAGCCCAAGCTCTAGCAGACAAGCGTCCGAGTTCCAAGGTGTCGCAGGCCCATTTTAGTGGACCACGCCCAAATCTGAAGAGATGGCCGCCATTTTGAGAGTCCTGTGGCAGCCGCCTATCGCTGCACCGCAAGAGCGGGAGCAACTCAAGTACATGGTGAGCGAGACGCTGTAGTCGAAAGAGCGGGCGGTAAACAGCTGAATAGCGGAAGAGGCACAGTGTAGCAAAAGCGGGCTGAATGGCAAATGAAACGGAAAAGGGGTGCCCCACTACAGCGTGTCTTTAGGTGAAACGGATTGTGGGACAAGGTGAAGAATGGAAGAGTCACCAAAAGGAAAAAAGTTCCGCTTGACCCCGGGAGCCGGCCACCTATGTCGGGGGCGATCTCAGGCCACACCAGGGCAACACGACTTGGGGAGGGGGCCGGAGCCAAGCGCCCCCTCCGAGTCCGCGACATGACACCGTCCCTCGGGGGCCTCCGTCAAGCGGTTCAGGGTGGCACCGCATCACAACAGCCCCCACTTACTTTAAGAATAGTGAAGATGAAGCAATTGCAAATAGGCTTCAGACAATGTTACAAGCACTCCTCAAAACTTTGAACTTTCAGAGTGCATGAGTTGGGACAGCGAGGGGTGATTTGGTTTCTCGGACTGTTTTTCTGGTCTCTCACCACTGGCATACTTTAACGTTTTCTTGTTTCTAGGACATTAATAGGTTTTATCATTACGTTATGTTATCGTTTCTTTGTCTGTTGTTTAATAAAAGTTCATGTTCATCAGTGGCCTACTGATTTTCGTTTTCCTATTTTTTTCTTTCCAGGTTGTTTCATGGTAAAGTTTCTGTTAACAGGATACAGTGATCACTTCGTTATTATTGCATATGTCCTTTTCACTAGGGGTGCTCTCTGGTCGGGCCAGATGACGTATCTCTAGTAAATGGTCCGGGTGAAAAAGGTGCATCAATCAGTGGGGAGTAGATAGGCATGACAGATTACAACGGGGGAGAAAGGTCCGCATTACGTACCCTTTCACTACTTGCAAAGATTTTCCTACGTTTATTTGCAAACAGGGAATACCTCCAAAAAGAACTAATTCCCAAACAGTCAATGTTCGGACAATCAATCAATCAATGAGGAATGAAATAGGTACGACGTGTTAAAGGCTTGCGTTACCTACCCTTCACTATCTGCAAAGGGAGAGAGAATATTCCTATTCTTCCTCGTTTGCAGGTAGAGAAGATCCTTAAGAGAATTAACTTCGAACAATTCAATGCTCGATTGAAACAATCAACAAGGGGTACTGTGAACACAAATGAACGCCGCTTATGTACATACGCATTGCTATTTTCAACAGGTTGTTCCTAATGTTTCTATTTTAGCGAGGTCAAAAAGAGATCCCATTAGTGGCCTACTGATTTTGCTCGATTCCTTTTGTTTTTTTACACGATTTTTCGCTATCTGCAAAGACTAAACAGAGTATTGCGACTCTGTGCTTGTTTGTAAATAGAGAATGAACCAAAGAGAACAATCAATCAAATGGAGAGAGAAGCAGGCACGACGTATTACAAAGGGGGCAAAGGGCTGCGTTAACTACCCTTCACTATCTGCAAAGAGAGAGTACTCCTAATAGAAATGAGGGGTGGGGGGCAGTATTCAAAGCAGATCAGTGTGCATAAACACGAAAATGTTTTTACTTACCACGTACTTGACATTCGACAGCTTATGATATTTGCTATTAAAAAACCATTGAAATTCACTGAAAAAACCATAGGTTATAGACCATATATAGTTAGGAATTAGCATTTACAAAACCTTGAAAATTCACTGAAAAAACCATAGGTTATAGACCATATATAGTTAGGAATTAGCATTTAAAAAACCTTATTTTACTCACACAAAACCATTGAAATTCCATATATAGTTAGTTGCACTAACTATATATCGCGCACCCGCAATCCACTGCTGATCATGTCACATATTACATCATTCATGACATGGTCAGTGACATCACTGATGACATCACTGATGACATCTCAAATGACATCAATGACCACATCACTGATGATATCATTCATGTGACAATACAATGCATCTCCTCACGTTTTAATATAACCTCTGTTTCACCCAGTGTTAAATACAGAGTATAATTTTTGAAACCATTGACACACCAATACTAGTTACTACATACGTACTCACTGATTCCTACGTCTACACACACATTCACTCATTCACCCATACAATCATTCATACATACAATCACTCATCTTTACAACACTATCATATGCACTCATACACCTATACAGACACTTACACTCTGCCACTCATCCATGGAGTTACTCACACACCTAGTCAGTCCTGTAAAGAATCAATCACACTTCCATTTTCTTGTCTATACAGTTAAACATAGAGCACCTTACATTTTCAAACATACACTAACACATACTTACTTTCTTATACAATCATTGATACAAGTACACATTGATCGGCACAGAGTCACACACCTCCCAGCCAGCCACACACACACTCAGTCTCCTATACAAATACTTGGACAATCAATCAATAACCCATATAGTTAATCATATAGCTACTGATCAACACATGCAGCAGTTTACAGAACAACAGACATAATGATGCACAAATTAAGACAGTTTAGTCACTAACCCATGCACTCAGTGAGACACATTTAATCACTCACTCATACATTCAGTCATGCACCTACTAAATCCTTCGTCCAGACACTTATACATCTACTCATTCTTCAATATGTAAAACATATTTAAACTTTACAGAAACACACAGTCACTGGATGATGTCATCAGTGATCTCATCAGTGATGTCATTTGAGATGTCATCAGTGATGTCATCAGTGATGTCATTTGAGATGTCATCAGTGATGTCATCAGTGATGTCACTGACCATGTCATGAATGATGTAATATGTGACATGATCAGCAGTGGATTGCGGGTGCGCGATATATAGTTAGTGCAACTAACTATATATGGAATTTCAATGGTTTTGTGTGAGTAAAATAAGGTTTTTTAAATGCTAATTCCTAACTATATATGGTCTATAACCTATGGTTTTTTCAGTGAATATATATATGTGTGTATATATATATATATATGTGTATATATATATATATATATATTCACTGAAAAAAACATAGGTTATAGACCATATATAGTTAGGAATTAGCATTTACAAAACCTTGAAAATTCACTGAAAAAACCATAGGTTATACACCATATATAGTTAGGAATTAGCATTTAAAAAACCTTATTTTACTCACACAAAACCAATGAAATTCCATATATAGTTAGTTGTACTAACTATATATCGCGCACCCGCAATCCACTGCTGATCATGTCACATATTACATCATTCATGACATGGTCAGTGACATCACTGATGACATCACTGATGACATCTCAAATGACATCACTGATGACATCACTGATGACAACATCCAGTGACTGTATGTTTCTGTAAAGTTAAAATATGTCTTACATATTGAAGAATGAGTGGATGTATAAGTGTCTGGATGAAGGATTTAGTAGGTGCATGACTGACTGTATAAGTGAGTGATTAAATGTGTCTCACTGAGTGCATGGGTTAGTGACTAAACTGTTTTAAATTGTGCATTATTGTGTCTGTTGTTCTGTAATCTGATGCATGTGTTGATCAGTAGCTAAATAAGTAACTATATGGGTTATTGATTGGTTGCCCAAGCATTTGTATGGGAGACTGAGTGTGTGTGTGGGTGGCTGGGAGGTGTATGACTCTGTGCACAGATGTGTGAGCAGTTGATTCACTAGATGTATGGGTTCAAAAGTGCATGTGGAAACAGCTGTATGGGCGGTTGACTGTGTGCATGAGTGTATTGGTGAGTGAATGGATATCTCAGTGCTACATGTCAAAGTAAGTACATATGTAAAATACAGTACATGTGAGAGTTGACATATATAAATAACTGTGCATAGGAGCCAGTGAATGTGTGAGTGGCTGTATGCATCATTGTGAACTTGTATCCAGGATTGTATAAGAGAGTAAATATGTTTTAGTATATGTTTGAATAAGTAAGGTGTGTATAACTGTATAGTTGAGAAAATGGAGGTGTGATTGATTCTTTGCATGACTGACTAGGTGTCTGAGTAACTCCATGGATGAGTGACAATCTGTGAGTGTATGTTTACACTGAGTGTATCTAAGGTTATATTAGAGTCTGAAGAGGTTCATTGTATTATCACATGAATGATGTCATCAGTGATGTGATCAGTAATGTCAAATGAGATGTCATCAGTGATGTCATCAGTGATGTCATTTGAGATGTCATCAGTGATGTCATCAGTGATGTCATTTGAGATGTCATCAGTGATGTCATCAGTGATGTCACTGACCATGTCATGAATGATGTAATATGTGACATGATCAGCAGTGGATTGCGGGTGCGCGATATATAGTTAGTACAACTAACTATATATGGAATTTCATTAGTTTTGTGTGAGTAAAATAAGGTTTTTTAAATGCTAATTCCTAACTATATATGGTGTATAACCTATGGTTTTTTCAGTGAATATATATATATATATATGTAGATATATATATATATATATATATTCACTGAAAAAACCATAGGTTATAGACCATATATAGTTAGGAATTAGCATTTACAAAACCTTGAAAATTCACTGAAAAAACCATAGGTTATAGACCATATATAGTTAGGAATTAGCATTTAAAAAACCTTATTTTACTCACACAAAACCATTGAAATTCCATATATAGTTAGTTGCACTAACTATATATCGCGCACCCGCAATCCACTGCTGATGATGTCACATATTACATCATTCATGACATGGTCAGTGACATCACTGATGACATCACTGATGACATCTCAAATGACATCACTGATGACATCACTGATGACATCATCCAGTGACTGTGTGTTTCTGTAAAGTTTAAATATGTTTTACATATTGAAGAATGAGTAGATGTATAAGTGTCTGGACAAAGGATTTAGTAGGTGCATGACTGAATGTATGAGTGAGTGATTAAATGTGTCTCACTGAGTGCATGGGTTAGTGACTAAACTGTCTTAATTTGTGCATCATTATGTCTGTTGTTCTGTAAACTGCTGCATGTGTTGATCAGTAGCTATATGATTAACTATATGGGTTATTGATTGATTGTCCAAGTATTTGTATGGGAGACTGAGTGTGTGTGTGGCTGGCTGGGAGGTGTGTGACTCTGTGCAGATCAATGTGTACTTGTATCAATGATTGTATAAGAAAGTAAGTATGTGTTAGTATATGTTTGAAAATGTAAGGTGCTCTATGTTTAACTGTATAGACAAGAAAATGGAAGTGTGATTGATTCTTTACAGGACTGACTAGGTGTGTGAGTAACTCCATGGATGAGTGGCAGAGTGTGAGTGTCTGTATAGGTGTATGAGTGCATATGATAGTGTTGTAAAGATGAGTGATTGTATGTATGAATGATTGTATGGGTGAATGAGTGAATGTGTGTGTAGACGTAGGAATCAGTGAGTACGTATGTAGTAACTAGTATTGGTGTGTCAATGGTTTCAAAAATTATACTCTGTATTTAACACTGGGTGAAACAGAGGTTATAATAAAATGTGAGGAGATGCATTGTATTGTCACATGAATGATATCATCAGTGATGTGGTCATTGATGTCAAATGAGATGTCATCAGTGATGTCATCAGTGATGTAATTTGAGATGTCATCAGTGATGTCATCAGTGATGTCACTGACCATGTCATGAATGATGTAATATGTGACATCATCAGCAGTGGATTGCGGGTGCGCGATATATAGTTAGTGCAACTAACTATATATGGAATTTCAATGGTTTTGTGTGAGTAAAATAAGGTTTTTTTAAATGCTAATTCCTAACTATATATGGTCTATAACCTATGGTTTTTTCAGTGAATTTTCAAGGGTTTGTAAATGCTAATTCCTAACTATATATGGTCTATAACCTATGGTTTTTTCAGTGAATTTCAATGGTTTTTTAATAGCAAATATCATAAGCTGTCGAATGTCAAGTACGTGGTAAGTGAAAACATTTTCGTGTTTATGCACACTGATCTGCTTTGAATGGTGCCCCCCCCTCATTTCTATTAGGAGTACTCTCTCTTTGCACATAGTGAAGGGTAGTTAACGCAGGCCTTTGCCCCCGTTGTAATACGTCGTGCCTGCTTCTCTCTCCATTTGATTGATTGTTATCCAAGTATTTACTGTTTTAGAATTGGTTCTCTTTGGTTCATTCTCTATTTACAAACAAACACAGAGTCGCAATACTCTGTTTAGTCTTTGCAGATAACGAAAAATCGTGTAAAAAAAAAGAAAAGGAATCGAGCAAAATCAGTAGGCCACTAATGGGATCTCTTTTTGACCTCGCTAAAATAGAAACATTAGGAACAACCCCTCATGACAAATACAAAACTAGTGAGATGAACTGAACTCCACACAATGATGGCTGCAAAACAGCTCGGCTCCGCCACCCACCCCGCCCAAAATAACGATAAAGAGCGGCTGCCATGATTGGTTGCGGAATGGCCACGACGGAGCTACGAAATGGTGCTGCTCTCATGCTAACCCCAGCTTCAGTCTGAAACATCCAGAAACACTGTAGACTACCAATTCGATCAGTTCCGGTAGCGCCCCAATGTAACCCGGTAGGGAAGAACTAGCCCTCCCCTCTTTGACTGATGGTTCTTGTTGCCTGTCCCTTCTGTTGTCATTTAACAGAACTATTTAGCCTGCTGAAAGGGGTTGTGTTCCGACCGCTGGTTGGTGGAGACATTTTGACTATATTCTGGACCTGCGTTGTCGCGTAATGCGTCATATGACGCGCCGCGTTAGCGCATCCAGGAGTCATCCGGGGCGCGCAGCGCGTAACGTAAGCATAACAAGTCATGTGACTTGTTAATAAAACTTTTCATTGGTTCATTTTACTTTTCTTATTCTAATGATGAAAGGCTTGGTCATATGACCTAAAAATTACGCTTTTTATTACTTCCGAACATTATTTTTTCTTAAATATATGTTATAATGTTCCAGGCTAATGTACTTTCCCGGAAAATTTACAACTGTCCTGCAAGTAAAATATATTCTTTTTTCGAGAAAAAGAGCGTTTCTTCATCCCATGACGGAGCCGTTGAGCAAAAGAGGGTCGACCTGCTGTCTTAGTCGCCGATACGCCTGAATATGAGATTCTTATCGATCACTTTATGTTGCAGGAGTAGAAAACACAACAGCCCTTTACCATTTATCTTTACTGCGTTCCTTCGTATTATACCTTTTACCCTTCATGTAATTGGTCTGCTTTATTTCACTTGCCTTTTAATGATTCTAAAACAGTGACTATTATTAAAAACTTTACCAATGTATATACTACTACCATGTTTTCTTTTAAAAACCTTTATTGTGAAAATTTCATTATACAAATACAAGCCTATAACCACGTGGGCCGACCACGGAGCAAACTGTAATCGTATATGATGAGTAGACATTTACACTGTAGAGGAACGTAACGGGCGGGCCATTAGGTTGCAAGAACTAAGGTGTCTAACAGTTACGGAATCGGTGGACGTACATTTTATAATTAAAATACGACAGGGCCAGTTACAATAAAATTATCTAGATATACATTTGCGGGCAAGTACCATGGGTGACGTTAATTCGAACTTTCAATAGTACAGTAATCAATAACACATCAGAACTTAATATCAATAGGGATGTCGAAATATTCAATCAATTCTCGTCCCCGCCCGCCATGTGCTTCAAAACTGCATACGTATCTTGTGATTTCAAGGTTCTGCAACCAGTACACAACAAGGAGTTACGAGTCCCATTTATTCCGGCGCCATTTTGGGCGAGGACGGGCAGGTCCAGGATATAGTCAAAATGTCTCTACCAACCATCGACTATGATGATGTTCATATGCTGTATTTATTAGAGTAACACTCATCTGTCCACATGAAATTAATTTGCCACAATCTAAACATGTCATTTTAATCTTTCCAAAGTTCTTCTAAATATTTGGGACCGTTTCCCTTGCCTCTGATGCTGTCAGTGCCACTTCTTTGATGAATGTACTACCAGGTCAGGGGTTCTCCTCCAAATCTCTCTTTTATGCAGCACTATAATTAATTGGTGCCACCTCTCCATATGACGATGCATGGTATAGTTACCATAACTATATATTTTTTCGGTTCCTCTGGAGAGTTCATCGTGGCAGATGAAGCGTGTAACGTACCGGGCATTTACCTTTTTTTGCATGTACAGGAAAGGAAAAAAAAATCGAGCGTCCAAGTTCTAAGGTGTCCCAGGGCCATTTTAGTGGACCAGGCCCAAATCCAAAGAACAGGCCGCCATTTTGAGAGTCCTGTTGCAGCCACCTGTCGCTGTAGCATCAAGAGCAGCCGAAACTCAGCTAAATGGCAACTGAAACGGTAAAGGGGCGCCCCACTACAGCAGACGAGCCTCCACCTAGGAAGGCCCGTTCACGCCGCCTCCCCCCCCCTTCGGGCACCCCACGCCGTTATTCGGAGCAGTATTGTAGGATGGCCACACCAGTGCAGCAACTTGCTAGACACCACCTCGGTGGTAACCGAATCTCAGCGCCTTGTGGTGTCTTCTATTCAGAAATTATTGTTGTGCTACCTTCGACCTATTCGCCGCAAGTGCGCACGCAACTCAGCTGCATAGCTTGCTAGACACCACCTCGGTGCTAACCGAATCTCAGCGCCTTGTGGTGTCTTCTATTCCAAAAATATTCTTGCGCTACCTTTGCCCCATTCACACATCGGTCCGCTACTGACGCCATCTCACAGGCAATGGGGCGCCCCACGCCGAGTTTCAGCATTGTAGGATGACCACACCAGTACAGCAACTTGCTAGACATCACCTCGGTGCCATCCGGATCTCGGCGCCCCACTGCAGATGAAGTGCCTCTCAACTATGAAACCACCACGGTGACATCCGGATCTTGGCGCCTTGTGCTGGTTCCGGCCTATTCACACATCGGTCCGCTACTGACGCCATCTCACAGGCTAATGGGGCGCCCCACGCCGAGTTTCAGCATTGTAGGATGACCACACCAGTACAGCAACTTGCTAGACATCACCTCGGTGCCATCCGGATCTTGGCATCTCAACGCCTAGTGGTATCTTCCATACAGAAAATATTGTTGCGCTGCCTTTGGCCCCATTCGCACATCGGTCCGCAACTGACACCATCTCACAGGCCAACAGGGCGCCCCACGCCGACTTTTACCATTGTAGGATGGCCACACCAGTACCACAACTTGCTAGACACCAACTCGGTGCCATCCGAATCTTGGCATCTCAGCGCCTTGTGGTGTCTTCTAGTCAGAAAATATTGTTGCGCTGCCTTTGGCCCCATTCGCACATCGGTCCGCTACTGACGCCATCTCACAGGCCAACGGGGCGCCCCACGCCGACTTTCAACATTATAGGATGGCCACACCAGTGCGGCAACTTACTAGACACCACCTCGGTGCCATCCGGATCTTGGCGCGTTGTGCTGCCTTCGGCCTATTCGCACATCGGTCCGCTACTGACGCAAACTCACAGGCCAACGGGGCGCCCCACGCCGACTTTCAGCATTGTAGGATGGCCACACCAGTGCTGCAACTTGCTAGACACCACCTCGGTGCCATCCGGATCTTGGCATCTCAGCGCCTTGTGGTGTCTTCTATTCAGAAAACATTGTTGCGCTGCCTTTGGCCCCATTCGCACATCGGTCCGCTACTGACGCCATCTCACAGGCCAACGGGGCGCCCCACGCCGACTTTCAACATTGTAGGATGGCCACACCAGTGCACCTTACTAGACACCACCTCGGTGCCATCCGGATCTTGGCGCGTTGTGCTGCCTTCGGCCTATTCGCACATCGGTCCGCTACTGACACGAACTCACAGGCCAACAGGGCACCCCACGCCGACTTTCAGCATTGTAGGATGGCCACACCAGTGCTGCAACTTGCTGGACACCACCTCGGTGCCATCCGGATCTTGGCGCGTTGTGTTGCCTTCGGCCTATTCGCACATCGGTCCGCTACTGACGCCGCCTCACGTGCCAACATATTTTCTCCGCATTTTATACCCTGTGCCGCATAACAGGTCATGTGACTTGTTTATAAAACTTTTCATTGGTTCATTTTACTTTTGGTTTCCTAATGATGGAAGGCTTGATCATATGACCTAAAAACAACACTTTTCATTGGATGAAAACTTTTTTTTTTCCCCAAACGATGAAAGCCCCACCTTGTTTCTGGATGTTTCAGACTGAAGCTGGCGTCACCATGAAAGCACCACCATCTCGTGGCTCCGTCGTAGTCATTCCGCGAGCAATCATGGCAGCCGCTCCCCACCAGAAGCCTACAGGAGTCGGGGGCCCCCAAAACTTTTGATGAATCCTCAAGGCGGAGGGGACGCTTTCGAGAATGGGGTCCAAGACCTAGCAGACAAGCGTCCGATTTCCAAGGTGTCCCAGGGCCATTTCAGTGGACCAGGCCGAAAAAGGAAACAGCCTGCCGCCATTTTGAGAGTCCTGTGACAGCCGCCTATCGCTGCACCGCAAGAGTGGGCGCAACTCAGCTGAATTGCGGCTTTTGACACAGTGGACCAAAAGCGGACGGAATGGCAACTGAAACGGTAAAGGGGCGCCCCACTACAACAGACGAGACTCCACCTGGAGAGGCCCGTTCACGCCGCCTCCCCCGGGGCGCCCCACGCCGTTATTCGGAGCAGCATTGTAGGATACCAAAACCAGTGCGGCAACTTACTGGACATCACCTTGGTGCCATCGTTCTGCTGCCTTGGAACTATTCGCACAACAGTTTGCTACTGATGACCCACCCCCCGCGACGCCCCACGCCAGAAATCTGGACGTTGTGCTGCGTTGGGACTATTCGCACAGCCGACCGCTACTTCGTTGTTTTTCCCTAAAAATGTTTATATGTTATTACTGTTTTTGTTTTCTTGTATATATTTATAAGTTATTAAAGTTTTATAATCTTACTACTTTGTTGGAGTGCTATATATTTTTAATGTGACACATAATTGTAAAAACTTTGATGTACAAAGAGTCATCCCTGGAATCTTCCGCTTCAGTGTCGGTCCCCTCCCCAATCACAATACAGGATGGTTTTCAGATAATAGGAACGCGTCTGCTGTGACGGATCTCATCGAGTGTGGGCCTTGATCTACTATAACTCCTTTGAAGAGGGGTGATTCTTTACAGCTGGGGCCATAAACTACATCTGCAGGGCTAGCTGATACCCTAGGACCGGCCTGGACAATCGGACACAGAGGAAAAGGAGTGTCAGAGGGTGCGGTAGTGAATAGGGCGAAAGGGAGGTGTCGAGCGGGCACAGGGTGTGATTCTCAGGGAAGAGCAGCGCAGATGGGGGGTGGTTTATTACCCATGTATAAGACAGAGAGCGGGGGTGACCACTGCCTGGGGGAGATGCTTGCGAGGGTGGGGAGCCATGCTAAGGATCGACAGCGTGCACAGAGTTGGTCTGTTCAAGGCATCTAAAATGACTGCCGTGCACGACAAAAGTGTGGCATTTGAAAAAAGGCAAGATGGCGCAGACAATGTTTTTCAACACTTCCTGATTTCCTTCGAATCGAACGTTAACAGACGTTGGGGCATATTACCAAAGTTAAGCGATATTTATCCCTAACGATGCTTAGCAACGATTTTTTTACCGCTAAGCATCGTCAGAAATTATCGCAGATAAACCTTGCTATTATCAAGGTTTATCGCAAATACGATAAAAAACGACCGCAATGCATTAATATCGCTGAAAACTCAGCGATATTCATGCATTACCGAGCTAATGCTCTTAGCCATGTTATCCACCTCCCATTGGATAACATGGCTAAGAACTGCTCAGGGCAGGTGTTAGTTTTTGGAGATATTCGCGCTTATCGCGAATATTTCCAAAAGTTGATAATAGGAGATAGCGATGTTAGCAACTGTTTCCAGTCGCTAACATCTTGGCATGCCCACTTTGCATGTCATTAGTGATAAATATCACTCACATGCAAAGTGGAGCCCAAGATGGTCGCTATCTCCTACTAGCCGTCGCTAACTGGTGTTAGCAACAGCTAGGTAATACAGATATAATTTTATCTCCGCGAAGCGGAGCGCTGTTACAGATATATATCTTGTTTTTGAACGTTAATTTCTCAAAATTCACTGAAGCACATATATTGAGACCTAGCAAAGGCACATCGAGCTACCAGTCCCTACAATTTTGCCAAGTTTCGTGCAAATCCATTCAGCCGTTCGATTATTATTATTATGTTTTTATTTTGCCCCGCGGGGCCCTTTTAAAACCTCCACATCAAACCTAAGAGGTCAAGGAGGATCTACTATGCCCCCTTATGGTCATTTGCCCCTTCGCTTTGGCCTCCTCTTGTCTCTCGATCCTACCGAGAGACAAGATGGCGGCCGCTACGGACTGTTTGCAATGTTTACAGACGCCGGAGAACCAATCAGCTTCGCAAACCTCCGTTACGCGAAGCGGAGCGCTGTTACAGATATATATCTTTTTTTGAACGTTAATTTCTCAAAATCCACTGGAGCACATATATTGAGACCTAGCAAAGGCACATCGGGCTACCGGTCCCTAATATTTTACCAAGTTTCGTGCAAATCCATTCAGCCGTTCGATTATTATTATTTTTTTTTTTTTTTGCCCCGCGGGGCCCTTTTAAAACCTCCACATCAAACCTAGGGGGTCAGCGAGGATCTACTATGCCCCCTTATGGTCATTTCCCGCGTCGCTTTGGCCTCCTCTTGTCTCTCGATCCTACCGAGAGACAAGATGGCGGCCGCTACGGACTGTTTGGAATGTTCACAGACGCCGGAGAACCAATCAGCTTCGCTTCACAAAGCTCCGTACCGCGAAAAGTCCGCGAACCGGAGCGCTGCCCGGTCCGCTGTTACAGATATATATCTTTTTTTGAACGTTAATTTCTCAAAATCCACTGGAGCACATATATTGAGACCTAGCAAAGGCACATCGGGCTACCAGTCCCTACAATTTTGCCAAGTTTCGTGCAAATCCATTCAGCCGTTCGGGCTAAAAGTGAGGCCAACCGCCCTATGGAAAACTCAATGTTAAAAACACGTTTTGGTACCCCCCTTTTTTCTCGGCCCCCCCTTGACGAACCCCCCCCAAATTTTCAAGGGCTGCTCAGAAACAAAATGTGCCATTTTCCTGAAAATTTCAGCCAATTCCGTCCACAAACGCCAAAGTTATTAGACATAGAATTTTCGAAAATCCCATAGAGAAAAAATCCTAACTATATATACCTACTGGCGACCGCCAGTAGGTAATATATATATATATATATATATATATATATATATATATATATATATATATATATATATATATATATATATGTATAGTTTGGATGGACACCCATCCCTTGGGACGGGATGCAAGTTGATCAGGGGCTATAGTTGTGGGAGTGTATTAATACCCAGCTATTAATTTTCATACTTGGGTATTACTTAATACTACTATTTTAATTCAAAGATTTTAGAATTAAAAGCATTTAAATAGTTAATAAACTAATTAATCATATGTAAACATGCTTAAGACAGATTAAATGTAGAAGAATATTTGAGTAAATTAAAAATGTCAAATATAGAGATTAAAAAACGAAGACACCTCAAACTACATTTGAAAAAAGTTTCTTTAAATTTTTTAAATAAAAGACAGTCAATTAAAATGTTTAAGAAATAATGGAAAATAGAATTTCAATTTTTAATATTTGATCAAAATCAACATTGCAACTGTACTGTACACTGACATGTTCTATTTTTGTAGGTTTTCCCACGGTTTCCAATTGAAATCAATGGGAGAAAATGTCCTTGTTTCATTTTTACTGATATAGATTGCGTAGCTGGTTGTACGTAACTTTCTACAGTCGATGGAGCATCACGGTCAAGAATGGTTGGAAGGAAGAGCTGCGCTCAGGTAAGGCAAAATAAAACAATTAAATATAGTTGGTACTTGGCTTAGTTTATTGTAAGTTTTATGCATGTTTTGAATGTTTTAACCCACATTTTTATTCATACGCAGGTAGCAGTTATAGGCCTTGTCAGGTTGACTGCATTCTTGACACTTTAAGTTTGAGATATATTTTTTTTTCAAAGAAGGCTTAACTTGTTAAAAAAAAACAAAAGTGTGCAGAAAGTAATATTTTAAAATATTTCTAAAAAAAGTATTGCATAGTCGTGTTAATTCTTCTAGATGGAACGTTCAAGAAAAAAGATGGCATGGATGGAAAAATCAATTTTTTAGACATTTTAAAAAAAATTCTGAATGGATTTTTGCTATATTGTTGATTACTGTTGTTAGAGGACTGTATTAATGGATTTCGTGTTGCGAAATCTGCCGCAAACCTTTTTTGCCAGTATTTTTCTGGGGAATGCGATTTGTTTTTAGGTGGACACAGTACTGTTTGCAGCACTGATTTTGCTAAATAATATTGCTATGCCAAACTGTGGACTTTTTTGTAAGTTTGACTCGGGTTTTGGATTTCAACACGGTTTATCGGTTTATGGATTATTTTCTCTGGATTTATGGACTGCACAAGACTCTTGGTGAAATGTGTAACTTTACCAAAGTCCAAGAGCCAAAGAAAGAAGACAACTTAAGGTAGGAAACCTGACTTTTAGTTTAAATTTAACATGTATTTTCGAAAAATACCAATTGAAGTTGTAAAATTGAATTTCAAAACAGGCATGTAAGGTTGAATAGGGGTTAGTGTAGATTAGAATGAAGGATGTGTGCAATATTGTCTAGGTAGTCTGAAGTCACCATCAAAATAAATTGTTGAATTTGACCCCATAGTCTTTTGTTCTTTTTGAAATTCATGGGTTCAGACTACCAGTCAATGATTGTGCTATTCTCATTTCATGGAAACTTTGCTCCTTCTTCAAAATTTTCAAAAAATTATTCAAATTGTGTGAGGTTTTCCAATTGATTTGTTGAAGGAGTTGTGCCATCCCTACATGGCATTGTTTGTTTTTGCCCCTCCCTCTGAGCAGGTTGTGTAACAGTTGCACCATTCCAACTGAAATTGTGGTTTCCTCCGGTGACCTTACCTGCTTAGATGGTCAATCCATGTGTCCTCAAAATAATTTAAAGGGGTACCAATTTTTCATCATAAAATATTTAGATTCTGTAATAGATGTGTGTTATCAGTCAGGATGAACAAAGCAAAATGCCTGTGAAAGGTGAAAAAATATCCTTGATATTGGGTATCTGGATACATTTTGGTGGTGAAGTTAATTATGGGCAATTAAAAGTCAATTAACGCTTTTCTAGGACTTTTGTTGCCAGGTTTTAGCTTTTACCACTGATAAAAATTCTGTGTATGTTGAGGTGTGCTTATCAGAGAGTAAACTGTACAATATAGGCAATACTGTGTTATTAATGTAGGCATAAATAGTGTATATTTGGGTGAATGGATGGGGTGTCGATTTAAAAGTGCCATCCATCATCCAAATATCACTAGTCTCTAATTTCACGAGGTTACAGGTTGTGCTAAATATTAGTATTCTTTTTTTGAGGGTCTTTGTTATCATGTAAAAAAAGTTTTCATTAGTAACAGTGACAGTTAGTTCAGGAGGAATGTTAATATCAGAGTATGTTTGGGGTGTTACTAGCCTCGTTTTTCTCCTGAATAATTCTATGTAAGTTTGGGATTGTGGGCATACAACTTGCTACAATCATAGGAATGTTTTGGGATACCTCCCTCAAAACTAAGCCACAGGGTTCATTGGAGATCAATGCAGGTATTTAATTTGATTTATGTTTTCTCTAACCTCAATATCCATTGCAGTGGCAGAGTGGTTATGCTGTGTGGTCCTTTCAACTGTGTCACCAAGACTAACCGCTCTGCCTGTGCAATGGGACCTGTAATGTTGCACACACCTCCAATGACACCTGGGCTCTCCTTATAATAATGTAGCCACTGTACTTCAATAACCTAGTGCCTCTGTTGGATTTCATGTATGTATCTTGTCCTCCAGTTGCCATCTTGATTTTTACCAAAAAATTGCAACCTGTGGAATTACATATTTGGGTTAATAGTTTTTGGTTGCCTACTGGCTTTTCAAATAGCATGCTGTTTATTAGATTGTTTGTCTTTAATTATGCTTACTAATATTTCGTGCATTTGTTTTGTAGTTGAGTCCTGCAAAAAGAATATTAGGCTTTTATTGTCTTTTTTGTAATTTACTCACCTTTTAAAGCTTCTTCTTGCTTATTTGCTTGTCCTTTTGATGTTGTTGGGCATTTTGCTGGTGGTTTGGTTGAATTTGTGATTCTCTTTTCTTGTTGTTGTTTGGTTTATCTAAAAAATAAATATGAGATTTACTGACTTTTTTTAAAATTATCTTTGGTTAGTCTTCTTTTGAAATTTTCTATTTAGCTTTTAAAGTGATTTTTTGTTTAACTCTTTTTTTGGCTTCTTATACGAATTGGGCTAGTTAGTTTTTGCTGTTTCCAAATAATATACCTGTGAAAGGCCTTTTGATTTTTCAGTTAGTGCTGGAGAGATTTGGTGGAATTCAGCTGCTGGTTATTTTTTGACGGTTGTTTTTGCAGAACAAATACACCTGCGAAAAAAGGTTTATTGATCATATGTTCAACTTTAAAATGATTATGTTGTAAGTCGAAGTAAATGTCAATTAACTTGCATTTTGTACCTCATCGCTTTCCAACACCTTCCGAGAGCCAAGCACATTTACATGTTAGAATAGTAATTTTGCCTCCCACCACTGTCCAGCACCTTCCATGAAGCAATCATTTGGCACGGTTAGAATAGTAATTTTGCCCTCACCACTGTCCAGCACCTTCCCTGATTCAATAACCGGGTCGTTTCAACAGTCAACAAGATGTTCAGGAATTTACCATGGTGATGCTTGGATTTTTGCAAGAAGAAGAATGTAATATTGATTCATTATTTGTTACACATGGAACCATGATTGTGAAAGTTGCTCCTTTGCAACTACTACTCAAATCAATTTGGAAAGATTTAGCTACTTAACATTAACAGATTCTAAAACTGTGTCTCTTGACAAGCTAATCAAAAATACAAACCAAAGTATGACCTGCTCAAATTGTAGATTAGATTGTATTTCTACCTTGGAGATACAGAGAAGTGAAAAATACATTATATTGTTGCTACAGCGATGCAGAATTGATAGATCACAAATGGAAATTGAAATTACAAGCATCAAAGCAAAACATATTTCAATTTCAGGAAGAACATACACATCACTGGCTATTATCTTTCATGGTGGACTTCATATAAATTCAGGACACTGCACTGTGTTTCTAAAAAATCCAACTGGATGGACAGAATAAAACAATGTTTTAAGGACAATTAGCATTTAAGAAGTGGTATATGGTGTTTGTTTTTTATGGATGATCAGTGTGTAAGATATAATTCAGCCTAGCAGGGGAGATATCTTCAAAATGCAGTTCAAAATGTTAAAAATGTTACATCTATTTTACGTAGTTCAGTACCTTTAAATAGAATAACTTATTAAGTGTCTTTAGTAAGTGAGATGCATGGTATGGCTTATTTATAGTATAATACTGTGCAGTTCTGTCTTTTTTTCTACAATCTATATGATTATTTTTCCCCACTGTACAACAATGAATATTTATACAGTACATTGTATACGATGTACAAGTAAAAAAGTTGAGAAGTGTAAAAACAGAAAATATGTTTAAAGAAATATATACATGTTTTACAGTGTTACAGTTATTTTTCAGTAATTTTGGCATTACTGAAAAATGTTTAAATATGTCTTAATATCAAGTATTTCTGTTTTCTCTCTTTTATAACAGATCAATGGATTACATTTTTGGAGAAGTTTCAATATTCAATTCGGTATATAATTGTTATAAAAGACATGGTAGAACACACTGATGGAAACAGTGTCATACCCTTACAAACACTAATGCATTCACTCATATAATGATGTATACCCACACTGGGACTCACTAATACTTACCATGAAACACCCATGAACACACTGACAAACTCTGACATACTCACTCACTCAGTGATACACAGTCTGACACACCCTAGGTCTCACTAACACACCCATTCAAACATTGATACATTCTCTGACAAAATCAGGTACTCACTCATATATACACTGAGACAACCTAGGACTAACTAATACATACACTGACACACCCATGGACACTCCAATCCATTCACCAACACATTCAAACAGTTTCTCATACACATCCAGACACACTCTATAGTTTAACTACTTTATATACTGCCACACCCATGGATTTGCTAATGCAGTCACTAACACTCTCACACACTTACTTCTACACACCCTGAGACAACTTACAGCTCCCTAATAAATACAGTGACACACCCATAAACATACTGATGCATTAACCTCTTCACTGAGGCGCGAATTCCGCCGCAGTGCTGGACATTCCAATCGTAGGCGTGGGCGTGGTCATAACGGCTCCCGGCCGTCGTGCGCACACGTCCACCATGACTCATGATGGCCGGGAGCCGTCATGAGCATGGAAAAGGTTAACTGACATGCTCACTCACTCAGTCATGCACACACTGATAGACTCTCACTAATAGACACAGTGATGCATTAAAAGAGCAATTTGATATTACCCGTGCACATTGTGCACGGGTAATATGTCTACCCTATTGACTAAATCTGAAAAAGTGTTGTACATTTTTGCCAAATCCAAGGTTGCAGCACTGCGGTTCCATTGTGATCACGTGATCGGAGTAGAAAACCATACAGTCCTGGATGACTAGCGTGTCTCAAGGGAACCGCAGAAGTACAGCGGGCCAAAAAATAAAATAAAAAGACATTAACATATTTCCAATAACAAAAAAAATCCAATTAGTTTTTATTTAAAAAAAACAGTTCAGCCATGGAGTATAAAATATTTTTTATCGCTCTTTTTGAAAAGATTATATAAATAATATCAAACAAAAAAAGTAGTTTATATTTATAAACAAAAAACTATTTAATGATGTTATGTATTTATACAATTAAGCTATAAACAATAGTAGAATTTGGAGGAAAACAACACAGCTGTAAAAAAAGCACCTTGAAAAATATTGAAAAAAGAAATGTAACAGTGAGAAAATTCTAAATTAAAAAACCTTAGAAATTCACTGGAAAAAACAAAGGTTACATGGACGTTATAGTCAGCCTGAAATTCAGCAGTTAATGTTAGGTGACCTAACTATAACGTATGCCCCCGCAATGTACAACTTATGACCTCACATATTACATCACTCTTGACATGTACAGTGAGATCACCATTGACATCACTGATGACATCTCAAATAACATCACGATGACATTACTGATGATGTCATCCACAGAACAACTCACACACCCACTCAAACTCCCATACTACATCTCGTATGCCCAGTCAGACACCCACACAGCCACTCATGTACCCATTAACAGACCCATATTAGTACACACATACCCACTCACTCCTCTATAAAGCCATGCACAAATCCACATACTCACTCGTACAACCACTCACACAACCATTCACACACAGACACAGCTACTGATAGACAGTGACTCACCATACAGCCACTCAGACAGCCACACGCTAAGCCATACAGCTACTCACACACCCACATATTCACCTATACAGTCACTCACACAGGCACTCACTCACCATACAAGCACTCACACACTCACTCCCACACCCACATAATCACTTACATACGCATTACAAGCACTCACATACAAGCACTCACACATTAAGTGAATTTCTATATTTTTTCAACTAGTAGTTGTGTTTGCATGGTGGTGGACTAAGGGGTCAGGGCTCCAACCAGCTCTCAAGGATCCTGCTGTGTCAGATGTACTGGAGGCAACAGAAGGGCTTCTGGGCCCCCAAGAACCCTCAGTTTCTATGAGGACTTCATCTCCCAACCAGCAGTGTGCTAGGATGAGCATTTGCAGAGTAGTGGAGACGTAGGGCATGATCTCCAAAGTCCTCTCAGCGATCACGCGCTGTGCAACTTACTGGAGGAAACTGGAGGGGTTGTTGGCCCCCAAGGACCTTCAGCATCCATGGGGACTTCATCCTTCAATGAGCAGTGCACCAGGAGGTACGTTTGCAGAGTGCTGGAGAAAAGGGGCGTCCCCACAGCAGTCCTCTCAGCAATCACGCTGTGTGGGACTTACTGGAGGATACAGCAGGGTGCTTCATCCCCCAAGGACACTCTAGTGCCAAGGGAACTTTATCCTTTAACCAGCAGAGTGCCAGGAGGTGTGTTTGTTGAGTCGCAAAGAAAGGGGGCAAGGTATCCAAAGACCTCTCAGCTGTGTGACTTACTGGAGGAAACAGGACGACTTGTTGGCCTCCCAAGGACTCTGTGGAGGCAAGGGGACCTCATCTCTCAACTAGCACTGCGCCAGGAAGTGTGTTTGGAGAAAGGGGGCATGGCCTCCAAAGTCCTCTCAGCAATCGGGCTCTGTGAGACTAACTGAAGGTAACAGGAGGGTTTGTTGGCCCACAAGGACCCTCAGAATCAAAGGGGACTTAAACCCCTAACCAGTAGTGTGCCAGAAGGTGCATTTGCAAAGTGGTGGAGAAAGGCGGCCTAGCCTCCTAAGACTTCTTAGCAATACCCCTGTGTGGGACTCACTGGAGGTACCAGGAGGGTTTGTTGGCCAGAAGGACCCTCTGCACCCAAGGGGACGTCATCCTACACCAAGCAGTGTGCCAGGATATGCGAGTGCAGAGTGGTGGTGAAAAGAGGCTGTGCCTCCCATGGCTTACCAGTCCTGCATTTATGTTAATTTTTTTATGTATTCCAGGAGGGGGTCCACATGAACCCCCTTCACTAGGCTGATTTGGGCCATGGCGACCCCATCCCCTGGGACCAGGCCATTTTTAATGGGGGAGGCCTTTTTCTCTTTTTACAGATTAATGGGATGGGTTCTGTAGTTGAATCCAAAACTCCCTCATATGAGAGTAGCCGCAGGGTACTGTCAGTACAAGAAATATTCTTGATATTATTTGACTCCACTAGAAAGGCAAATGGGGAAATCTAGAAGTTAAACAGCGTGCAGCTTAATGCTGACACTTGAGGTACACCACAGTTGATTTTGCCGTGGAGAAATGGGGTTTCATTCACACAATTGTTCTTTAGCAGTCAAAAAAGATCTAAGCCATTTCAAAACCAATCCGCTCATCCTGATATCTGCGTGACATTGAAGCAATATATAGTGGGTGACGAGGTTGAATTCCGCCAATAGATCTAATAGAATTAGGGTGGTATTCTGACCCTGATCCAATGTAAACTTAATGGAGTCTGTGATTTCTAGCAGGGCAGTTTCCATGCAATGACAAGCAGATTGAGATAGGTAAATAGGTTATGGGTTTCAACAAACTCCAAAATTTGTTGGTTGACGATTGATTCTCATATTTTTGAGTCCGCAGGAAGGGGAGAAATCTGAAGTTATAAAGAACCATACTATCAGCATCAGGCTTTTAAGAAGAGGGATGATACTGGCCTTTTCCATGTATCAGGCACAATGGACATCTGCAGGGAAGAGATGAAAAGACTGAGATAGATTAGACCAATAATTTCAACAATCTGTACCAAAATGTAGGGGGAATGGTCAGGGGTCTTTCATTGAGCCCAATTTACAGTTCATAAAGTATGCTTTCAGCTAGTTCCCTTACGGCGATACGAATTGTAGTAGCTTGTTTTTCGGGGAGGGGCTGTAATTGTGGGGTACAGTTCAAAGGGAGCGCCAAAATTGGATGCCGATAAATCAACTGTATTTTAACAATTTTCTCTTCAAAGAAGTCACTTATAAATATAAATTAGAGTCGAGGGTCGGGATCCTTTAGGGTCCATATGCAAGTATTAATTGAAATCAATTGAATTGAATTTAAATGCAATGGTTTTCCTCATTTGTTTTTTGTGATGGAATAATTTTTCCCTTGTCCCATAATATTTTAACCCCTTATTAATTTTTACTAATTTTTGCTTTTATTTCTAATGCAAGTTATATATTTTACTATAACTTGTAAATGAGATTTGGTAATAGCGAGCACCCAGATTCCCTAACAAATAAAGTCATTCACTGGCTGCGCCACGTTAGAGGCTGCCGCTCGGTGATTAGGGAGGATACCTTAGAGGTAAAAAGGATCAGTTCCCCAAATTCCATATGTGACTCTATAGAGTTAACTCTGAAATCTGCATTTCTTGCTGACAACCTCTTCACACTGGAGTTTAGGACCAGTGCCCCATCTCAATCACAGATCCAGCTAAGGAAAACATGCCCCCAGATTCTGATGCCCACTTCTAACATCATGGGAAGAGTAAACGTGAGGAATTGCTCTGGGTTAGATAGTAATGATTGACAAGCACTGGTCCCACTGTTAGCAGATAGTGGAAATTTGGTGGCCCTGAATGGTGAAGAATACATGGATGCACCAGAGATAACAGTAGTAGCAGGGGGTGAACTGTCGGGTGCTGCCCTCTCCTTGAGTCCCAATCTAGAGGTTGATACCAGGAGTGGGGTAAGTTCTATAATTAATTTGTATCATGGAACGTCATGCGAATTAAATCAAGGGCAGTCTAGTAACACCGTCTGTAACTACTCCCTTAAGACCTTTTGACAGTATCAAGGATGGCATGGGCCAGCTAGTCTCATGGAACATTGCTGGGTTGCGTTCTAAACTGGAATCCCAGGACTGGCTAAGCTTTGTTAATAGTTTTGACATGTGTATCTTCCAGGAGACGTGGCTATATGAACCATCTTTTGCTCAGGGATACTTAAATTACTTTGTGCCAGCATCTAAGGGTGCCAAGAGGAGACCTATGGGTGGCTTGACCATCTGGGTCCGCCAGAGTCTTTCACTCACTGTTAAGGTGGTAGACACCAGAAATAGAGATATTCAACTTATTAGAGTAGACTCACGTACTCTGGGACAGCTCGATATCTACAATGTCTATACGAGGGGGAACAGGGGTGGGAGGTCAGAAGTTTTAGCGGCTTTGGGTTCCCTCCATTAAACCCACTCCCAGGACAATAACATTTTGATTGCTGGTGATTTAAACCGAACCTTTGAACCCCTGGCTATTGGCGATGATTTCCTTGGGGATGAAGATGATAGGCAATGGGGTGTCCCCAAATTAGATCTGAAACCTGTTTCTCGCTGGTCCGAGGTTGTCATTTGTTTAAATGCCATATGCTACGAAAGGGGTCTAAGAGCACTAAATGGGAGGACTCTGAGCGATAAGGCTGGGGCTAGCACTTTCGACAATGGGCGTCATAGGAGTAGAATTAATTATGTTTTATGTAGCATGACGCTCTGGACCCTGGTTTGTGACATGGAGGTTAAATGGAGGATCAAAAGTGATAATAATCCATTGTGCATAGAGCACAAATGGTGGACACCTGCCAATGCAATCTCAACCATCGAGGGGGCTAGTCCCCCTTCAATTGTCCCTACAAACGACATGCGCAGGTTAAGATGGGCACATGTTGTAACCAACCAACAGGCCATTGCTAATATCAACGCTGAAGCAGATAAAGCAATAATGGCCATTGAGTAAATTAATTTGTCTAAACCAGGAACAAGCAATGTGACTGTAATTCATGATACCCTCTTTTCTGCTATCAGGAATCATTTTTGGAAACCAGCGAAGAGTAGTAGAGGTGGACCCCGAAAGCAGGCAAATTGGTATAACGCCCAGTGCAGGAGCGCCCGATTAGCTCTAGGAACTGCGATTAAAGGGATACAACCTATGACCATTCGTACTGCCAGAAAAGAATATAAGGACAGTGTAATAAAGGCAAAGAAATTATGGGACGAGCTCCACTGGCAAGAGTTAAAGGAAGCTAGCAATAGGAAAGACTCCAGGTACTTTTGGAACATCGTAAAGTGGGGCAGAGAGGGAGTACCCGACCCTCCAAATAACAACGTACCTGAGGAGGAGTGGGTTAACGACTTTAAGCCCCAGTATGCCGAAACACAGCATGCCATTGTGGCGGTCGGCTTTTGTCCCGCTTATTATGAAGATAACTCTTTTAGTACTAACGAGGTAATGATGGCCCTTAGTACAGTGTCCAGTGGTAGAGCCCCAGGCATAGATGGTGTGCCAGCGGACGTCTTTATCAATGATAAGGAGCGCTGGTGTAAGTATATACATCTTCTTGCCAATGCAATTGCACGGGGTGCAACTGTACCGACATCCTGGCAAGGTGCAGTCATAATACCTGTATTTAAGAAAGGTGACCGATCCCAACCGGGCAACTACAGGCCCATAAGCCTTATTGACACCATCCAAAAGGTAGTTGGGCGATTGGTTGTAAACAGGCTGCATGACTGGGCAGAGGAGAACAACGCTCTGTCCCCATTCCAAGTGGGATTTCGAAAATCTATTAGCACGGTGGATCAGGTGTTCCGCTTTACCTTGCTACAGTGGAGGACCGTGTTGCTGGGCAAGGGCAGCCTGTACGCGGCTTTCGTCGATTTGCGGGCTGCCTTTGACCTAGTTCCTAGGTCCAAGCTGAGGCTGGTGCTGCGGAACCTAGGCCTACCAGAAGAATTACTGACAATGATAATGAGGCTCCACGAAGCAAACTTTGCTAAGATCCAGTGGGGGGGGGGGCAGGGAATGGTGACCGCAGACTTCCCGGTGGAACGGGGTGTCCGGCAAGGGTGTTCGATGGCTCCCACACTCTTTACACTATTTATCAACGGGGTTATTGCTCGCATGTTGTCTGCAAATGTGGACGCTCCTTCATTAGCTGGAACCAAAACACCTATTTTAATGTTTGAAGACGACACGTTGATTTTATCAAAGACTCCGAGTGATCTACAACATGCTCTATCCATCTTTTACCAATTCTGTGGGGAGCACGGCCTAGGAGTTAATGTGGCCAAAACAAAACGTATGGCTTTTAACCCACACCGTAGTTTTAGATCCAAGCTAACTATGAATGGTCGTCCTTTAGAGGTAGTAAATGCCTTTATGTATCTGGGAATCCATGTAGCTAACGATCTTAGATGGTCCCAGCATATCGACATTGCTGCATTAAGGCATAGGCAATTGGTTGGTGCTCTTGGTTCAGAACATAGAAAATCTATGACTAAACCAATACAACCAGCTTTGCAGGTATATGAAGCGAAGGCCCTCAGCTCTGCGCTTTATGGAGCCGAGCTGTGGGGCTATGAGAAGCTAGTGTCACTTCAAACTTCAGAAAACAAGTTCTTCCGGGCTATTACCGGCCTCCCTAAGAGCACTCCATTGCTGCCTCTTAGATATGATTTGGGCCGGAAGGCTGTTGTAGACCTGGTTAGGCTTCGTCCGATTTTGTATTGGCGGAGGCTTTGGACCACGCCTGAGCTTTCCCACTATGCCGAGGGGTTCCTAGACATCATCAAAGCGGATGTGTTCCATGAAATTGGATGGCTTAAAACACTCAGTGAGTGAACTTGGCCTCCGGTCGCTTTGGGAAAACCCAGCGGGAACTATTTTCCCAACCAAAAAAATCCTAAAAGAAATCTATTGGGAGAAAGTGGCCTCTCGGAACTGGAGTAGTACTAGTGCAGCGTCTATGGCTGGAGGATTCTTAGAAGCTAAGTTGTATCCCTGCCTCGAACCATACTGGGACGCTTTAACTAGACCGGGTGACAGAAAGCTCCTTTTCCAACTTAGAGCAGGTGCACTTCCCCTTAGATCTCTGACAGGCAGGTGGGGAGGCAGACTTACCAACAACTGCCTCGCTTGTGGAGCCTCCAAGGAAACAATCGGTCACTTTTTATTTACCTGTACAGCCTATGCTGACCCAAGACGCATTTGGCTAACACCACTGTGTAAGAACTTGGGTACAACTAGCAGTGTTGTAGCTCTACGAATTATATGCACCAGCACTTTACTGCCCCTAGCAATAGCTACAGCTAAGTATCTTGGATGGGCATGGTCTATTAGACAGAGATCACCAGACACTTGATTGCCCTTTTTACTATTATATTAATAGTCTGTCTGCACTTTTTTACTTGTAATTTTTATCTTAAATTTTACTTGCAAAATTTTACACTGAAACAATATTTATGTCTTAAACTATTTGTCAGCAATCAAGTCTTAATTTTTGAATGAAATGTTTGTTAGTCTTGATTTTATATTTGTGATTGTACATGCTTTTATGAGTGAACCTCGAATAAAGCAATATTTGACTTGACTTGACTATAACTTGTGTGGACTTTGAATTTCTTTATATATTCTTGCATTGTTTGCTTTGTAAGCATGGTGCCTAAATGCACAGCTTTAAAGATTGCCTTTTTGCCTAGGTCAGGTTATCAAAGGTAAAAAAAAGTTGTACTCATAGAAATCTGTTAACCCAAGTAGAATAGATGCGTGGGCATACCATGATAGAATACTTCATTACGGTAGGAGTGAGTATTATTGTTGGGAGGTGAAGAAAGGGCATATTGCTGATGTATTATAAAGATTGTATCAAATGATCTGGAAAAAAGGGAAATGAAAGTGAGTGAAGAGTTAAATAGATTCATTTTTTTAAAACTAATTTAATTAGTGTACAGTGGGCCAGCCATAGTTATTGGATGACCATTGATTGCCTGAAGAGCCAGGTCTTTAAATTTCTCCGAAACAGCCCTTCCGAAGGCCACATAGGCTATATAGGTGTATGATCGTCAGGTTGAAGGGGATATACACGACTCAGGGAAAGACTTACCCTAAATTCGCTGCTGGCCCAACTCAAATGCCATGTCTACAACAGAAAGCAGAGAATGACTTTTGATTTTTTTTAGGAAGCCAACACGAACACAAAGAAAAGACAAACAGCGGAGGCGGGGATAAAAATAAAGGCAGGAGAAAGGGAGGACAGACTTGAGCCCCAGAAGACAAAAGAGGAGGACAGAGAGCTACCAAGTGCCAACAACCCGGAAGACACGGAGACCAGGGAGGCTAGATGCCCTTACCTAGAGTATGCGTGCCGCTAGAGAGACAAACAGTGAGAAACCACCAAGACTTCTTGTTGTCCAAAACAGACGGACGAAGCTGTGAGGCACGAGGAGAGCTGAGGAACCCGCTGGCTGCACACTTCTTCCCACCCCTTTCCAGGAGAAGCGTGGCTCAACCAGGTGCGTAACATATATGGTTCCGGAGGCGGAAGGGTGGGAACGTAACAGGTGGGAATGCAAACTGAGATAAGAGCACAAACATTATCAACTTTTTCTGGGCAAGCTAATGGAGCTAATTGGAGGAAAGGAAGCTTTTTGTCATTTTTTGTTAGCACCAGAACATATACAAGAGCACAAGCTGTTACTTGAACCGTTATAGAGTTTTGCACAATAAAAGAAAAAGGGGTCTTGCGTAGGGATCACAGCACATTGTGAATGTCCCATAGGGCTTTTATTTTGCATGTTCAGCAAGAGATGTAGAGTTGAATGATGGTTATTTTAATACCTGTTCCCCCTTAAAGTTCCTACTGTTTTTTCATTCTTACTGCAATAAGAGTAAAGAAAAACAAATAAGAGGAGAATAAAAATTCACAGAGAAGGGCAGGAAAACACATAAAGTGGAATTAATCTACTTGTAATGACTTGGTAAGACCTCAGTACCAACCTGAAACACAGAAAGAGAAGATCAAGTCATGATCCGGAATGCTCATTACTGTACTTATCCTTTAAACCCCTTTAGCTAACTACTGTGGTCATCCAAATAAAAACATATAACTGCTACCATCTGCCTTAAGAGTGAAGTGTTATTCCCTATCAAGCAACAATGATCCAACCGAGTTGGGGCACAGATAAACCACATTTAGTTGGATCACCCCTTGTGGGCTTTTTCTAGGACCTGATAAAGTTTCCTGAGATTCAGGGATGTGTTCCACCCTGAAATGAAACTATTCTGGTCCCTATAAACCTGCATGGACAATATCGAAAGTTGACCTTGTTGAGGATCTTGTAATCGGTATTGACAACAGAGATGGGGTGACAGGAAGAAAGGTCCTCAGGGGGGCATCCTGATTTTAAAGTGGAGGTCACCAGAGCTTCATTAGTCATGTTTTGTAGGTTTTCCTGGACTTTAGCAGCATCATGTATGACCTGCAATTTTGGAACCAACTCTGCTTCAAAGGCCGAGTACAACTTGATAGGCAGTCCAGCCAACCCTGGAGAATTGCCCTTTGAGATAAGATGAATCGCCTCTTTGATCTCCTGGTCAGGAAGAGGGACCCATAGACTCTTGGTCAACTCTCTAGTACCAACAGCAACGTGTAGGTCTGTCCAATAGGTTTCTATTCCTAACTCGTCTTATGGGTTATCAAAATAATATAACACTTTATAGTTGTGATAGAATTCCGCATTAATCTCGATTTGCATGCAAACTTCACTGGATTCTGTGTCTCGAACAGTGAGAATGGGAGTGAGCTGCTGAGCAGGTTTGATGAGCCACACCAATAAGTGCTTTGCTCTGTCTTCTTCTGCATGGGAGACATCTGATTGAGCATTGTAGTCCAGGCAGTGGAGGTGCTCTACTAGGGCTGCATGGTCCTTCCCGGATTTTTGTAACCGTTGTACTGTCGTCAGATCTCGCACAGCATCTTATTCAACCTCCATAGGAGAGGCCTTCATTGAATGTAAGTCATAGATGAGGGTGAAGCGGGCTCCCACAGTGGCATGAAGGCATATTCTCCTGACCACCACTTTAAAGACCTCCCACTCCACTAGCAGGGAGGAAGTCATTCCTTTGTTGTTCTGGATATAATCTGTGATAGCATTGAGTAAGGTATCTCCCATGACTGGGTCTTCTAGCCATAGCGGCTGGAGCCTCAAGGTAGGGATCAGGGTGGGGACCCTGCCCCATTTAACACCTACCTCAAGGGGGTTGTGATCTTATAGTGTCCTCCCTAGATATGCAGCCTGATAAATGGCTGTACTGAAAGAGCAGGTGCCCAGTACAGAGTCCTATGTGACATGCAGACCATGAGTGGGAAAACAGAGGAGTAATCAGTTATCCCTGGCTTCTTGCCAAGCCATAGATCTACCAGATCCCAGTCCGACGCTAAGGACTTCAGTGCCTCAACAGTACTGATTGCCTGGGCACCCAGCAAGAGAAGTGAGGAGCAGGCTAGGTAAATATCGAAGGCCAAGTTAATATCTCCTCCTAGGAGCCAGGGCCCAATCCACCAGCCTCCGGAGACTTCTTCATTCAGGCATATATTCTTCGCAGGATGAGCGGAACGCCATTAAGCCTGCCCTTGGGCAGAATGTAGCAACCATGCAGATCGATACAGGTGCCCTCTACAGTCTGATTCATCGAGATGGCAGTCCCCTGGGAAAATGTCAAATAAGTAGTATAATAGAGCTGGCCTCTCCAATGGCAGTGTAGTGCTTTTCCCTACTTCTCAGTAAGGTGAGTTTCCTGTATGAACTATATTTTGGCTCATTGTTGCCTCAGCTGGGCTAGGATTCTGCAGTGTTTCCCCAAGGCGCCCTAACGTTCCACATTGTTATCAAATAGTTACTTGTGTTAGGCATTATGTATAGTGATAATGGACGAGTTTGAATTCTCTGAATGAGGGATTCTCCCCATTCAATCAATCTCCAACACCCTCTGTGGGTGGAGCTGCTGACAGAGCCTAGCAGAATATATGGCGACTTCCCTGGGTGGTAGTGATTTCCCCTGTTCTAACTTCTGGCCAGACTGTGGATCAGCATCTGGCCAAAACCGAGAGAACTGAACAACCTCAGTCGCTGTAAGGTACTACAGAACAACTTCATAATAAGAGCCATTTTCTAGCTGTTGCGGGTCAGAGTTTGATTGTGGTGGAGAGCAGTGAGGCTGTCCCTTGGCCCATAATGGATCAGATTAAGTGTGCAGTGCAGAGGTAAATAACGGAGGAATGACAGGGTGGTGAAGCTCACTGAATATCTGTTGCCAGAGTCCCCAGTGTGAGGGTCGCTTTTACCTCCCAGGCTAGGGGTTTAAAAGAAGGTCAATCATATTACACCAGTTCATCTGTTACCTGTAAGTTCAGCATCAGGAAGGATCTGGAGCATTGCTAAAGTATGAGCATGACAGGCCAGCACTCGACTACTTTGATTCTGGTTATGCCAGCCTGTCTTGGAATGTTGTAGCCGTGGATCTATGTTCTTTATGCATCTGCTGCTAAAAGGAGGCACCCGGGGGACTTGTCCTCTCTCCCTCAACCTCTGAGATTGGCGGGGGGATCCTGGGCAGGCAGGCCATGTGGGCACTCAGATGATGGCCCCTCATCCTCTCGGCCCGTAGTCTGTTGATCTAGCCATGTCCAGGCGACATACAGGGTGGTAAAGTAGGTCTTCTGATGAACCATAATTTTCAGTTTTGCAAGAAAGAGAAGCGCATATGTCATTCTCAATTCCCTGTTGCACTTCTTGACCAAGAGCTAGGAGTTTCTTTGTTGCTGGACTGCCACCCTTGAATTGTCCACCATTGTCCCCAGTATCCAGAATGGATACTGGGGACAATACAGTCACAGTCTCAATAATTCAAGGTCTTTGCAATGATTTGTCTAGGTGAGTGGGACACTAGTTAAGGGCTCCTTGTTCTATGAACATCAGGAAAAGCTCTTGAGAGCCCACCAGGGAATGAAGCCATGTTTCAATATACAGTGTGGCATTGGGGTCCTATAATTTGTCTGGTAGGACACCTATACAGAGATGTTTATCCATCGACTTTCTCTCTGCATCTTCCACATGGTGTTCAAGCATCCGAATGCTCTCCATTAGGGTTTGATTGTCCTTGGTCAGGTCTTTTGTTCAAAGGGTTGTTCCCTGTATTGCTGTTTCAGTTCATTGCTGTATATCAGCTAATGTCTTCTGGTGTTCCTGCAGTAAATTGATTTCCAACCCAGTCATGGGTCCTATACCTTTGTTCTTCCCCATAGTGGTGTTCTCTGGCCAAACGTAGATGTACTACCAATTTGCCTCCAAAGGTGGCGTACCCGATTCCCAGGGGAGAGATGAAGCAGCACCTCCCCAGGGTGGCATGTACAGTCTCAACTGGTGTGCTTAATTACACAGTCTGTGAAGGTCCGGTGCACCCCTGAGAATTCAGTACCTCCAGAGTGTCTCCTTGGCCCATGAGACACCTGGGAAATAGGATGTGCAAGTGCAGCCACCACAAGTATCCGGGATGCAGGAGCCCACAAGTTTGCTCCCCAAGTGGGGGTCTAGAGCATCACTCGCACTACCTCTAAGCTGCATCAGTCACCTAATATAGCTCCAAGCTCACAGTAGGCCAAGCTGCACGCCATCCATTCCCCAGGCCGCCCAGGTGTCCCAGAAAGATCTAATCACCGATCCACAGGGTCCAAGCAATACCTTGTCAGCCTGTACTACCTCATTGTAGTCACTGCAGGGGTGCTCCACAGGTTGATGATGGATTTTGGGGGCCGGATGGGAGCTCAGATAAAAGCTGTCTGCCATGTTTGATAATTACCTACACCCTCCAAGAGTTAAATGGTACCATGTGGTCATGAACAAAAGCCCATTACAAAAGAAAGGAGGCGCCCAGGAGCAAATTGCTGCTGTGATGTCCACTTAAAATGAGTCAAAATAATTTGGAAAATATGTGACAGGAGGAGTGAGGAATCAAATAAAGAGTGTATTGAGTGTGAACTTCAATGCCACTGAACAATAGGGGCAGTGGGTGCGAGTGGAGGTGCAACAGAGGAGTAGAGCAGTTAACATTTTTAAAGAATATCCAGATGTGAAGTGGCATGGAAGAATTGGAATTGCTTTAGTGGAAGGACAGAGTGGCATGTAGAGTGAGGGGTTAAGCAGGGAGAAGCACATAAAGGAGAGGAAGAAAACACCTTTACTCTAAGGGAGTGCTAAAATAAAAAAGTGGTTCCCTAAATACAAGAATTGGAAGGATAGAAGTGAACCAATCAGAACATAGTAAAGACTGAATGCTTCAGAGGTGGAACAACTGAATAAGGAGCAAAGCAACTGAACAAGAACAACAAGAAGCAAAGAACTGAAATAGACAAGAAAGCAGTCTAATCAAGAAAAAGGGGTTCATACAAAGCCTGCTATGTTTATATAGTTTAATAAATTGGAGAAAATAGGTTTTCAACAACAAACAGCCTTAGTTAAAGCTGTCAGCAGGCGAGACCTAAAAAACATAATACTCAGCAGTGCTAAGCTTTGCCATCCCATCGCAACTACATTTTCCTCATGCTTAAAAGCCGATATTGAGTGGCATACATTCCATTTCATTTTAAGACCGGAGGCCACCATTATGCATAATGACCTTCAATTGCCACTCTGCAGCACCTTTAAAGAACTATAGCAAATCAAAAACCTAGAACTAGAGTACTCAGTCCATAAATATCCCTTGTCAAGAACATTCCTCCTCTTTTAATTGCAGCTCAGAAGACAATAAGTAAGTACCTTTAACTTTTTTATGTGCAAGGTGTTTGGTTGTTTTGGTTTGAGACTGTGAGTAATTGTTTGCTAATATCTGTATATGGTGTTTTGCGTCTGGTACACTTGAGCTGCCAATTTTCAGGAGCTGAAGTGTTCTTTTGTAGTTATGGTAAGGAGTGTTAATTTAGGAGCATTAGTAGCGTTTTTAAATGGAGTGTAGCTTTTAGAGTTATTGATTTGGCCAAGTATGAATTTTAAAGTGTGTCTGTGTTTATAAAATAAAAAAAAAAACATCTAAGAGTAAAAGAGCATTTTTGTAAGCGTTGCGCAGCATCTTACCAATAGCGCGATCGCGTAACTCTCGCTTGTTTCAGACATAAGTGGGAAGAAGGTCACGAGTCATCAGTGTCTGCATCGGGAGGTGCAGTCGCATTAAGGATTGAAAGTGATTCCGCTTCGTGGGCAGTACGTATTTGATGCGTGCATGGGCAGCGTGTGAGGTTTCAAATATCGTGAGTTTTCGGTGGCCATTTTAGATTGCGCAAGATTTAATTAGGATAGACAGTTTAGACGTGAGCACAATTAAACAGTCGGACGATTACGGAGAGATGAGAGGTTGTTTGGGGGATATTGTTGAAGTAGAGAGGAATATTTAAGAACAGTGTTGATTTTATTTGTTGAGGATTTTAGGAACATTTTTAAAAAGATTTGAGAATGTCAGAGAAACAGGTTGGTGAATTTACAGTGACAGGAGACATGGTAAATGAGGAGGTAGTTAAAAAGCAAATCCAGCATGAGAGTAAAAAGCAGGTGAAGGAGGAAGTATATGGTGTTTTAAAAAACAGAAAGAGAGAATTAGATGGTGAAAATATTTTTCTATTTCTGATGGTGAAGGAGTAAGTGCTGAAGTGGGCAGAAAGAGGACTAAAAAGACAAGGCATTTGGAGGATGTGGTGATTCACAAAAAAAGAAAGGATGGCTTGAATGTCATAACTATTATAGGCGTCCCTTGCGGCATGCAAAAGAAAGGTGTCCTAAGTGGCACACATGGAAAGGTGTCCTTTGGTGACACTCACAAAGATGAAGACTATGGAAAAAGAGTGAATGAGAGAGATATGGATAATGAGAGGAAATGGAAAAATATTTTTTTTTATATGAATCAGGATGAGGATATAGATGAAGAGTTTGAGGAGATAGAGGACTGGGTTTCCAATGATACCATTAAGGACCCGTTTGGAGGAGAGCTATTAATATTAAGCATCCTTCTAGTGGAGAATTTTGGCTCATGTGGCAAAGTTTATTAAGCCTTGGATTCGCAAACCTCTGGATAGGGGGTGCGAAGAGTGATCAAGACTGAATGTGCCAGACCAGTTATAGAGTGTGTAATGCTCCAAATTTGAATGCTGAGTTGATTCGTTTTTTGTTTCGACTTGGTAGAGATCCTAGAAAATATGTTGAAAGGTCTTTAAAGATATCCTAGTATAAGCTCTGGATGTGTTGGGTCCTTTTGTCAGAATTTTAGACATGATAGAAGAGGCCTATGCAAATGTTATGTTATGTTAAATTTATTCTTGTATAGCGCGCGGTGACTCAAAAAGAGTATCCCGGCGCTTTAGCAGCGAGACCTACGGTGAGGTAACATAACACAGCTATAAAACAAAAAAGAGAGGTTCAGTAAAAGAAGGAAACAAGGCCTATAAAGTAAACAATACAGAAAAGGGGGTGGTGATGAACAGAGTGTCTGAATTAAGCAGACCACTCTTACCCAGTCCAAAGATCAGGGCTTGATTCATCACCGTTATTTATCTCACTGCCCCATCCCAGCTCAGAACCTGGCTATATGCAAATTAGTCTGTCCCTGGCCCAGTGCATCATGGGAACAGGGCAGACCAAACTACCAAGCCAATTCTTCACCAGAAAGGAGACAAGCTACCGGGGACCGGTTTCTGGCATTTCAGCCTCTTCGGCCCGGCTTGCTTGAATCCTGATGGAGCAGTGAGAAAGGGACTCATGTCTGAGTATACCCTGCCACACCTATAGTGGCCAAAAACGATACAGAAAAGGGGGTGGTGATGAACAGAGTGTCTGAATTAAGCAGACCACTCTTACCCAGTCCAAAGATCAGGGCTTGATCCATCACCGTTATTTATCTCACTGCCCCATCCCAGCTCAGAACCTGGCTATATGCAAATTAGTCTGTCCCTGGCCCAGTGCATCATGGGAACAGGGCAGACCAAACTACCAAGCCAATTCTTCACCAGAAAGGAGACAAGCTACCGGGGACCGGTTTCTGGCATTTCAGCCTCTTCGGCCCGGCTTGCTTGAATCCTGATGGAGCAGTGAGAAAGGGACTCATGTCTGAGTATACCCTGCCACACCTATAGTGGCCAAAAACGATACAGAAAAGGGGGTGGTGATGAACAGAGTGTCTGAATTAAGCAGACCACTCTTACCCAGTCCAAAGATCAGGGCTTGATCCATCACCGTTATTTATCTCACTGCCCCATCCCAGCTCAGAACCTGGCTATATGCAAATTAGTCTGTCCCTGGCCCAGTGCATCATGGGAACAGGGCAGACCAAACTACCAAGCCAATTCTTCACCAGAAAGGAGACAAGCTACCGGGGACCGGTTTCTGGCATTTCAGCCTCTTCGGCCCGGCTTGCTTGAATCCTGATGGAGCAGTGAGAAAGGGACTCATGTCTGAGTATACCCTGCCACACCTATAGTGGCCAAAAACGATACAGAAAAGGGGGTGGTGATGAACAGAGTGTCTGAATTAAGCAGACCACTCTTACCCAGTCCAAAGATCAGGGCTTGATCCATCACCGTTATTTATCTCACTGCCCCATCCCAGCTCAGAACCTGGCTATATGCAAATTAGTCTGTCCCTGGCCCAGTGCATCATGGGAACAGGGCAGACCAAACTACCAAGCCAATTCTTCACCAGAAAGGAGACAAGCTACCGGGGACCGGTTTCTGGCATTTCAGCCTCTTCGGCCCGGCTTGCTTGAATCCTGATGGAGCAGTGAGAAAGGGACTCATGTCTGAGTATACCCTGCCACACCTATAGTGGCCAAAAACGATACAGAAAAGGGGGTGGTGATGAACAGAGTGTCTGAATTAAGCAGACCACTCTTACCCAGTCCAAAGATCAGGGCTTGATCCATCACCGTTATTTATCTCACTGCCCCATCCCAGCTCAGAACCTGGCTATATGCAAATTAGTCTGTCCCTGGCCCAGTGCATCATGGGAACAGGGCAGACCAAACTACCAAGCCAATTCTTCACCAGAAAGGAGACAAGCTACCGGGGACCGGTTTCTGGCATTTCAGCCTCTTCGGCCCGGCTTGCTTGAATCCTGATGGAGCAGTGAGAAAGGGACTCATGTCTGAGTATACCCTGCCACACCTATAGTGGCCAAAAACGATACAGAAAAGGGGGTGGTGATGAACAGAGTGTCTGAATTAAGCAGACCACTCTTACCCAGTCCAAAGATCAGGGCTTGATCCATCACCGTTATTTATCTCACTGCCCCATCCCAGCTCAGAACCTGGCTATATGCAAATTAGTCTGTCCCTGGCCCAGTGCATCATGGGAACAGGGCAGACCAAACTACCAAGCCAATTCTTCACCAGAAAGGAGACAAGCTACCGGGGACCGGTTTCTGGCATTTCAGCCTCTTCGGCCCGGCTTGCTTGAATCCTGATGGAGCAGTGAGAAAGGGACTCATGTCTGAGTATACCCTGCCACACCTATAGTGGCCAAAAACGATACAGAAAAGGGGGTGGTGATGAACAGAGTGTCTGAATTAAGCAGACCACTCTTACCCAGTCCAAAGATCAGGGCTTGATCCATCACCGTTATTTATCTCACTGCCCCATCCCAGCTCAGAACCTGGCTATATGCAAATTAGTCTGTCCCTGGCCCAGTGCATCATGGGAACAGGGCAGACCAAACTACCAAGCCAATTCTTATACTGGGAAGGAAACACTGCTCCATCAGGATTCAAGCAAGCCGGGCCGAAGAGGCTGAAATGCCAGAAACCGGTCCCCGGTAGCTTGTCTCCTTTCTGGTGAAGAATTGGCTTGGTAGTTTGGTCTGCCCTGTTCCCATGATGCACTGGGCCAGGGACAGACTAATTTGCATATAGCCAGGTTCTGAGCTGGGATGGGGCAGTGAGATAAATAACGAGAAAGGATGGAGACAGGCAATAAATCTAATAGACTTAAACAAATACATAGTATACAGACAATTCAAAATGGAGGAAATCCATTGCTTGAGAGCTCTGTTGGAAGAGAAGGACTAGTTACTGAAATTTGATCTGAAGGATGCATATGTGAAGATTCCAAAGAACAGAGAGAGTCAGAGATTTTTACAATTCAGGTGGAAAGGTAATCTTTACCAGTTTTTATGTCTTCCTTTCAGCGGCACCATGGTGCTTCACAAAGGTGATGAGAGTGGTTGTGTCATATTTTCGGCAGAGAGGAGTGCAGATGATATCTTATTTAGACAACATGTTGTTGTTGTATCAGTATCAGGTAGAATTAAAGGAGAACTTGAGGGAAGTTATGAGGATGTTAGAGAATCTAGGTTTTGTTGTAAACATGTAGAAGTCTGTTCTAAATCTGAGTCAAAAGATGGAGTTTTTTGGGTTTCAGGTAGATACAGTGAAGAGTATGCTCTTGTTGCCAGAAAGGAAGGTGAGGTTGATAAGGAAGGAAATAAAGATGAACATGTGGTGGACATTTCTGACTTTGAGAGATTTAGCAAGGATAGTAGGATTATTGTCTTCTTCAATACAGGCGGTTTTTCCAGGTCCCCTTCACTATTGAGCTTTGCAGAGGGTGAAAGGGAGGCGTTGAGAAAGGGATTATGGTATGGAGATCTAATTTCTTTGAGGGTAGAAGCGAAAGAGGAGGTGAAGTGGTAGATGAACAATTGGAAGGCGTGGAATTGACGTGCAATTTTTGGGAATGGCCTAGGGATTGTATGCAGTGAAAAGTTTCAGGAGGATTCTAGGCGGGCAAACTGTGTTGATAAGGATGTACAACGTATATAAATAGTTTGGAAGGAACAAGATCAAAAGGATTGACACACTTGGCGATGAAATTTGGGAATTTTTGTTCAGTGCACAAGATAGAGGTGAGGGCGGAGTATCTGCAGGGAGAAATGACTCAGATAGCAGATTGGAAATCAAGGCATTTGAGAGACTTCAGCGACTGGAAATTGGATTTGAGGAGTTTCAGCAAGATAGACAAATTGTGGGGTCCACTGGAGGTAGACTTGTTTGCGGGCCGTTTAACATATCAGGTGGAGAATTATTTCAGTTGGAGACCAGACCCTTTATCACTAGCAGTGGATGCATTCCAACACGTTTGGGGAAGATTGAGGCCTTATACCTTTCCTCCTTTTGCTATGATACAGAGAGTATTATTGAAGGTGAGACAGGAAATATGTCAAATAGTGTTGGTGACGTTGTTTTGGGTGTCTCAGGTATGGTTCCCATCAGTGATGAAGTTAGCATGTTCAGAGCCTTTTTTTTATTCCAGCAAGAGGAGGACTTCTAAAGAATGCAGAAGGAGAGGAACATTTTTTGCTGCAGAGCAATGTGCTAACCCTTCTTGTTTGGAGAGTGTCAGGAGATGTAGCAGTTTCAGAGAGCTTTCGGAAAGAGCTGCAGAGCTACTGGAGGAATTATGGGCTCCAGGGACTATGAGTAGGTATAATGGAATGCATAGAAAGGAGTTTGGATCCCGTGGAAGCTCCTGTAGCTGAGGTAGTACATTTTTTGGTAGAGAAGTTTGACGAAAGATTAGGTAACAGAACAAATAATTGTTATAGGTCAGGAATTTCAGCAGGGCATACTCTTATGGACAACAAATCTGTTGGGAGAAATAGCATGGTTTGTAGGATTATAAAAAGTATGCGGATGAAGAGGCAACCTAGGGCAATGTACAATGTGTTGTGGGATGTCAACGCAGTGTTAAGTTTTTTTTTTTAATTGGCCAGCAAATAAGTACTTGGATTTGAAGACACTTACAGGAAAGTTGGCAAATTTGTTATGTTTGGTTTCATGTAGGAAAGTCTCAGATGTTAGAGTATTAGAGGTAAGTAACACAGTAATGGCACCAGATGGGGTGATTTTGAGATTTGGAAAAGGACAAAGACAATGTTGGAGACAAAATGTTATCCAAGGTTGCCAGAAGAGAGAAAGTTGTGAGTGGTAGAATGTATGAGTATGAAAATAGGGTGTTAGAATGCAGAAGACATGGAGAGAATCAATTATTAATATCATATGTAAAGCCATATGGACCAGTAAGTACAGTGACTATTGCCAGATTGGTCAAGAATGTTATGAAGGAAAGTGGCATTGATTTGGAGATATTCAAGGCACAATATTTAAGAGGCATGGTGGCAAGTAAGATGTATTTATCTGGGGGTAGATGAGATGAAATTTTGAAAGCGGATAATTGGTCTGATGTAAGAATGTTTGCAAAGCACTATTTCAGACGAATAAAGCATGAGTCGTATGTCATTTTGAAAGGCTTTCAACCTCATAATGTAGCCACCGGTCTTGAAATGAAATGGCGATTCTCCAAGCGTAGTGAAATGAGAATTAAGATTTCATTTTAATGACACAGAGGCTAAAATTATCCCTCCCACCTTCTCCCTTAGAACAATAGTGATTTAGTAAATGTATTTTAAAAAATTATATAGGCAAAATGGCGGCTAACTGACTGCAGTGAGGCTAGATGACATCTGACTGACTTCCGTGAGAGTCGCTGCCGAGACTCTCTCCTCCGAGCGGCTTAATGGACTAGAGATAAGGCAAAGATATGCCGCTGCGCTCTTACCTGTTGGACCAGCTGATAGGGTGGGTGCTGAGATGTGGCTCCCGCCGGAGATCGAGGGAGCTTTTGACGATAACTGAGGCACTGCTGTGGGAGACAGGAATCACTACTGCTACTGAGGCATCATCAGGTTGTCCAATTTTTTGCGAGCTGATGGGGCCAAAAGTAATTAAATCCACGAAGGACGAAGGGATGAAAGATGCACAGAAGGAGGCCGGCACAGCTGTGCGAGGCTTGGGTCAAAATCGGTGCAGCGCGCTCTTGAAGAACGAGGAAACCAGCTGAAAGCCATGGGATGGTCGCACAGAGGTACTGAGCGGGCGACGCGCAACGGTGCGGAGAATTCTCGGCAGCAACCGACATTAACAGAGGCTTTTGCATCCTCTACAAACAACATGCCGCATGCTCTCTGCCCAGATGAGTCCAGCATGAGAGACGCAGCTGAGATAAGTTTGGCTCCACCTGCTGAGGCTGTGGTGGAAAGAGCAACGGACCGGGTTGGAGCCAGAGCTGGAAAGCAGGAGGAGGACCTGGAAGACCCTGCTGATGGATCGGTTGTACGGTCAGGACTGAAGCAGCAGGAATCGTTGAGTGCTATGCAAGGTAATGGGAGCAGTGCTTTGGGACATGCTGGATTACCCCCTGATTTGGCAGCAAAGGTGGCTACTTCGATGGCCAACATTGAAGCAGACGGAACCGAAGAGAAAGGTACTGGCTTGCTGTTTGGGGTGTCTGATATTCCTAAAGGTATTGTGTTAGAACTCTGGGATCAGGCAACCAGGGAAACTGAAGTGGAAGGGGAAAAAAACTGGACTAAATCAAGCACCATCATGGTCCACACCAGCCCTGGGGTCTCCAGTGGGGGGATACATTTTTTCTTTAAATGATGATACAGACCTCTCACTCACAAGTGACAGAAACACATCTCAAGGGTCCGACTCTGGGGACATCTTTGGGGACTCCTCTACAACACAAACGACACAACGTCTAAGGACCCTTACCCAGAGGCGGAGTTCTAAATCTAGAACCAGCCCTTCTAAGGTTGATATAGCAATGCAGCAACTAGGAAACTTAAGTGGGACTATTCAGCTACAAGCCAGATGTATGCAAAAGAAGGGGAACTAGCAACACAGGGGGAGCCAGTTAGCTCACGAGATCCTCCTGCCCTGTCCCCCCCACCATCGCTAGAGCTAGTGTACTCCACCCTAAAACAGATGCAGGGGGAAGCAAGACTGGAGAGCCACAGGGCACATCAATCCACTAAAAAACTGCAGGGGTCACTGCAAAAAGTAAATAAACTATGCTCTGAGATGATGGAAAGGGTCACCCATGTTGAGGAAAGAACTGCCACACTGGAGAAGGAAATTGGGTAGCTACATAATAATCCACATTTGTAAAGCGCACAACCACCCGTTAGGGTCTCTAGGCGCTGGGGGCCGTCGGGAAGATTAAGCAAGCTATTGCCCAGAGTCACATGGTGCTGGGCTAATCTGCCGCCGGTGCCAGGGATCGAACCGTGGTCCCCAGCTTCCGGAGTCAGTCGCCCTGGCCGTGGCGCCACACCTCTTCCTCTGCACGGCTATAAGGAGTTGCATGAGAAACAATCTGAAGATGTGATGTGGAAACTCAAGGATTTTGAGAAACGACAGTGCTGGAATAATGTGAGGCTGTTGGGCATTGCCGAGAACACCGAAGAGGAGAACTTTATTTCATTTGTGGTTACTCTATTAAAAGGGGCTTTTCCTGATCTTGCTCAGTGGAATTGGGCTACTGAGGTTCAGAGAGAGCACCGCTTCCCACTTATTCAAAGGAAAGACAACGATACAGGCTAAGGGGAGCTGCCTAGAGCCATTCTTATTTAGGTTGGTAACTTTCTCCTTTGGCAGGCAATTTTGGATAGAGCATGACCGGAAGCAAAACGAACATTCAAGGGCCATACTTTGTCCGCTCTGCCTGATTTTTGCCATGCAACGGTCGAAAGGAGATGGAGACTCCGACAGCTGATAGACCCCTTCCATGGGATTGGGTGTGAAGCATACTTGCTCTTCCCTGCCCGGCTCAAGATTATCACAGAGGGAAGGGTGCAGCAGTTTTTCTCAGAAATTAAAGCACAGGAATATCTGACTGAACTGGAGCGGACAAAGCAGGAGGTGGGGGGAATAAATTGTCTTAAGGAGGATCTTAGAGCACACTAAGAAGCAGACTCTTGTGATACGGTGGGGCTCTGTGAATTTTACTGATTGATGTAATGCAACATTTTTCCCCATGGTGTCTAATCAAGCTTGTTTCCTTACTGATACTTGTGGTTAAATCTCCCTCTCTCCTTCTTCCTCTTTCTTTCTTAGGATTAATTTTCAGAAGTGGAGCACAACGGTGTATTTGGAGCTCGGAGGCCTGACGGGGGGAATAGCAGTGACTTGAGTTGTAAGCCACAGCGGCCACACATAGGTCATGTCTGACCTTTTTGCCTGTGAGGGTTTTTGGGGGGATGGAGGAGGGGGGCAGAATGGGGGACGGGCTCAAGGGATAGTGCGGGAAGGGAGGACACGGAACAGCACAGCACAGTGCTCGAGGTAGAACATATTGAGTAAATATGGAATAGGTCGGAATATGGGAGATCAAAGAGTCGATTCAGGAAAGCAAAGATTTAATAAGTCAGGTATCGTGTAGGGAAATGTGTTTACCATTAAGTGATGAGTTTGCGAGTCGCTTCAATTAATATATGTAGCCTTAATGATCTGGCTAAAAGACAAAGAGTATAGATATTTTATGTGTTCAAGAGACTCATATAGAAGTTAGCAGGTGAAGTCCTATGGAGTAGCTTGAATTTAAACTGATTATTAATACCAAACTGAGTACTAGGACAAGTGGGGTGGCCATTCTTTCTCGACAAAGTGATTTTTAGGAGGAAAATGGCTGATAAATGGGGCCACTGGGTGCTGGCAGAAGGCATGCTACATGAGGAAACATTTACTTTATATTCTGTCTATGGCTCTACCGGAGATGACCCCGAACTTCTAGAATTTCTGGATATTGAACTTGCTTCTTGGCCCACCCTGGTCATAATGTGCGGGGATTTTAATATTAATGGTTTAGGAGGGCTTTGGGGGGGAGCAGGAGGCAATTATGTGGGGCGAAAGAGAAGAGTCTATGGAGCACTTACTAACCTGGTTCAGAATAAGGCACTTCTGCACCTCCTAAGATTTGATTATCTTTTTGTATCTTATTCGCTAACCCCAAGGTGTAGAATAGAGAAATATCCTCGGATTAGTCCCCTTAACAGTTACTTTGGCAGTGGGTAAAGATAGGAGAAGGTTTGGACTTTTAAATGAGGGCTTATAAAGGATCCAGAATATGTGCTTCATATAAACAAATGGATCAAGGGGTTCTGGGAGATTAATAGAGAGAGTGCTAGTCCGGGAATGGTCTGGGATTCGTTTAATGTTGGGCTCAAAGGAGAGACACTGAGCTACAGCCTGTTTCAGCAGAAGAAGTAGGGTCTACAGGAGAAAATAATTTGTAAGGTCCTGTCAGATGTAGAGGAGGAGCTCACAGTCGCTATACGGATAAGCAAAGTACTGGATCATATATTACCTTAACTAGCCTTAACAAAGGCAGAAATTGGGTATATTTCGGCGACTAAGGCAGCAGAAAAGTTCATGGTCAGAAGGGAACATTGTTATGAGTTTAGTGAGCTGGTGAGGCATACCTGGCAGTACGACTTAGACAAAAAAGCACGTCTTGGAAGAGTTGGGATATTACAGACAGAAGTGGGAATCTAATAGAGGGGTCACCAGGGATGCGGGAAGTTTTTTTCCAATTTTAAGAAGATCTCTATAGCGAGGAAAAACGAAAGGAGCAGAGTCTAATGAAAGGATATTTAAGCAGAATTTCGGTGCAATGTATTGATCCTGAAGATAGGGAGGCACGTGAAACCGCATTGACCCAGGATGATATATATTGTGCATTAGGGAGCCTCCCGGCAAGGAAAGCTGTCGGACCGGATCAGATTCCCTTAGAGTTTTATAAAACTTTCCTTGAGGTAATTGGGCCAGATCTGGTGGCTACAATTGGTCAAGCTCAGCAACGGCGTTCAATCCACGAGTCATGAGCTGGGGTGGATATCATAGTATTTTTAAAGAAGGGTAAGCCCTCTAAGGAACCAAGATCATACAGACCAATAACGCTTATGAACAGTGATGCGAAAATCTTTTCAAAAGCCCTGGCGACCCGCTTAAATCAAATGATTGGGAAAATAGTCCACCCCAGCCAGCATGGGTTTATCCCTGGGAGAGGAACTACAGAACCTATTTGCAGAATCATAACCCTGTTCGATGCAGCGGAAGTCTCAGGGGACCCATGGCTTTAATAGTCATGGATGCTGAAAAAGCATTTGATAATGTCTCCTGGGACAATCTCTGGGAGGTTATGAAATGGTATGGAATCGGGGTGATTTTATCTAGCGAATTCAGGCTATATATAAGGCACCAAATACTCGGTTGAGATTAAATAGGGTTACAAGGCACCAGTGACAATTAATTGAGGCACAAGGCAGGTTTGCCCTTGTTCGCCTCTCCTCTTTGCTCTGTATATTGATCCTCTGATTAAGAAACTGGAGGCTAGGAACAGCATTAGCCCTATGCGCTTTCAGGGGTTGGAAACAAAAAATTGGCCTACCCGCATGATGTTGCCTGGTTACCCCTATTCCTCAAGATACCATAGTTGCAATAGAGGGAGAGGCTCAAGTCTTTGGATTGGTTTCTGGGTACGCATTAAACAGAAAGAAGACGCTGATAGCTAAAAATAAGAGGATTCATTTGGAGGATTTACGGGTGGTTGACTCAGCTGTTTATTTGGGTATCGATATTACTCCTGATCTGGGGAAGTTAGTAGAAAGAAATATTGAACCAGTAATAGGGAAGGCTAAACAAGATTTTGATAGACTGCATGATCTTCATATGTCAGTGGTGGGTCCCAGTAATGTGGTTAAGATGATCTTCCTCCTTAAGGTACGCTATCTGTTTAGGGCCATACCATTCGAGTTTGAGAGGCATTGATTTGTGATGCTTGAGCATATGGTGAATAGGTTTATATGGGCTCAAAGAAAAACAAGGCGGGCCATGAGATATATGTCATTGTCAAGGGAAAGAGGAGGCTGGGCAGTTCCAGATTTTAAGATGTATTACCATGCTTGGGCTCTATAATATATATGTGGTCTCTTCGGCGGGGTGCTGGCGATTCTTGGAACAACATAAGGTCACCAGATATATATAAATCACTGTTGGGAGAGTGGGCGGTTAACTGTTTTATGAAGTTTAGCGAGCCAAGTTATTTTAAAAAAACGAGATTTAAGACACTGGTGGCTGCATATAAAATGTGGGCTGCATTTAGAAAGAAATTTGGCCCGGGTCAATTTAACTTTTACACTCAGCTATATAGAAATCCCACGCTCCCTGACATTTTTTCGGATGCAGTAATGGGAGGGCAGGGGGCTCAGGCAGTTAGGGGATCTAACTGGCCTGGAGGGAATCTGGGCGGGTAGTGATATCAATGCGTGATTATGGTGTTAGTACAAGCAATTTTTTTAAATACCTTCAGTTGCGGAGATTTTTTAGAGGGAAAAAGGGTGGGCTGAGTGGCTTTCAGAAAGTCGCAATCATAGATGTTTTAAGAGTTGGCGAGAACTGTACTATTAAGAGAATCTATTTAGAATTGCAATTACTCAAGCAGAACGATCTGGATAAGCTTGGGAAAAAGTTGGCTGATAAGCTTGGCATGGCCAGGATAGTTTTTTTGACTCCTTAGAATTAGGCCAGATTGTCTTGTGCTCAGCGAGGCTTCAAGCGCAGCATTTTAAAACAATTTTGTCAGTGTATAATACGGCAGCTAGGATAGCGAAGTGGGGGGGACAGGAAGGATTTAGATGCCCCCACTGCGATAGCCCAGATGCTGATTTAATTCACATGTTCTCGACCTGCCCGCGACTGCTAAATCTGATAAGTGCAATTGAAAAATGTATGGATCAAACATTGCACGTAGAAGCTGCTCTTGATCCTGCTCTAATGCTCCTCGGGATCCAAACCAGGGGAAGGCAAAACTAATTTAACTACATTCTGTTTCTTGCCATGGCTGCTCCACACATTAGAATCGCCTCTGCCTGGCTGGATCAATCAGCCCCAACCTTACAGCAATGGCTCGCCATATTGCTAGCTATATATAACTTGGAGAAAGGGATTTATGAGAGAAAGGGCAAGAGAGGGAAAAAGCTTGGCAGGCGCATCTGGGCGCCTATTTATAGATGGAGGTTGTGAATGATAGTAGATATTGATTTACTTTAGTTATGTGACTGATCATTGTTTTTTATTTGATGTAAAAAGGATATCTGATATGAACTATGATTTTCATTTGAAACAAAGATGAATTTGTGCTCTCTTGTCTTTCAGATGTATGGGATTTTTGTTAGTTTGGAGCTCCTCTTCCCTTCTGGTTTTCATTAATTTGTATTATATCATGATTGGGAAATTAATCCTCGAGTAACAAATGTATGTTTACTATGGTGCTGTATTAAACTGGAAAACATATATAAATTATTAGGGATAGAAGGGAAGAGGAGGGGTATTTTATAGTTTTTTGTATTGGGTTATTTTCATGAGATTGTTTGGGTGCACACTTGGGTAGATGTGGACAGATAGATGTTCATAGGTTGCTGTTTTTTGTTTATCAACAGAATAGCGAGAAAGAAAAAGGATTTGGAAGGCATGGCAAGTAGAAGAGAAGAAAAGAACAGAAGGAGAAGAGAGGAGGTTTGCAAATTAAAAGAGTAAGACTGTTCTGGACAAGGGATATTTATGGACTGAGTGTTCTATTTCTAGTGCTTTGATTTGTTATACTTCTTTAAAGGTGCTGCAGAGTGGTAATTAAAGGTTAGTATGCATAATGTTAGCCTCCGTGTCTTTAATGAAATCTTGATTCTCTTTTCACTACGCTTAGAGAATCGCCATTCTAAACCACACATAGTCAAACATGACACAACATAAGATAAAAAAATCTTTGTGATGTCAATTAAATGGGGACTTAACCAATGTTCATACATTACTGCAATCTTTAAATAAAGGAGGGTAGATAATCTCCAGCTAGTCAATATTTCATGTGGAGTGTCCTGATTGCCATTTTTGATACTGAAGGAAACTTGCACTACAGGGTTTTATAATAATTCAGTTGTATTGAAAAATGTGAATCATGATTGGTGCAGCATTATGTTAGATGTTGCAAAGGACACTTCATCATTTGTCATTTGGAAAAGTAATTGAAGTATCACATAAACCGAGCACCAAAGGTGCAAAATTAAGACATTTCTCTGCCACAATGACATTTTAAGTATTTGTGGAGCCCCGGGCAAGATATATTTTGGGGTCACCTGTCTGGAACATCTTTTACTTCATTACCTCTTTTCAGCTCATCTAAGCCCTCATGATACCAAACAATATCAAATTATATGGTAAACCTTTAGAAAAGTGGGCATTCAAAAACAGCCAAGATCTCAAGCTGGCCCGTTTTCACCAGCTAAAACGCACTTAAAGAAAGCTTGAGCGATGATTGGTTTGAGATTGTATCTACATTGTTTTACTTGCAGCAACAACATTTCATGTGGACTCCAGTGCCTAATCAGCTTGCTACCCTCATTGTAGGGAAAAAATGCTAAGGGTGACTTAGTAGATATTTTGTGACCTATTGCATAAAACTAAAATAAAAAAATTTGAAACAAAAAGCACAGGTGCACCACTCAATAACAATAGGAATAGTTATAAAGTTCAAATTCAATAGATAACAAGAGAAAAGTTCCTCAGTTTGATTTTTTTATTCCATTTTCTTGTTGCGTAGTAAAAACACAGTACCTCCGACGCGTTTCATCCTAGTATAGGATTTCTTCAGGGCACTGATTAGACTATTCAGAAAGTCTCCAAGGATAAAGGAGGATGCACAACGACGATCACTCAAAATTCAATAGTCCATGGTCAGTACACTGTGGATTCACTGGTCAGGGATATTTGCGTACTTTGTTTTTCAACTCTGAAAATTCACATAAACGTATTTCGCTGAAAGGCTGAAGTGTTTTCCTATGATTTGAAAGAGAAGAAAGAGCACACTCCAATAGGTATTTCTAAACCTTTGTGTTGAGGTGTCTTTGTTCTTTCTGGCGATGTAATAAACTAACTAACCTCATGCAGTTGTCAGCAGGTTATTATTTATCAAAGGGAATTATTGGCTAATTGACTGATTGATAGCGACTTTTCCCCCTTTACACTTTCATGCTTTGAGCCAACGTAGTGTGTCTCTAGAAAAGGTCTAGAACTAATGGGCCCAGCCCTTTCACACTGGTGCTGCTATTTTGAAGTACCTCTGTGCAAATGCATTTTTTCTACTTCTTTTTTCACCAAAGGGAAACTAGTTTTCTCCATTGAATAGCCCCTACTAACTTCCAACTTCGCAGTCTAACACGAGAAAATTAAGCTGTGTTAACGAAGCATTCACAACACGGCGGTACCATGCGATAGTCTCCAGATAACGCTTCAAATGACCATGTTAAAATCAACTCCACACCCCAAAAATGCAAAACGCGATTGCAAAAATTCTTGCAATGGGGTCAATTGTGGTACAAAAAGCAGCGAAAACCAGCGGCAGGCCTGCAAATCCCACGCGTCTGGCAGGAAAATGCACTATAAAAGGTACAGAAACAACACATCAGAAACAATCCAAAGCGCATAGCAACATGGATGCACCCTGACCGAGCGCAGAGGCCAACGCAAACCCCACAACCCCCACAGACCACAAGCAAGGAACAACGGGGTCGGGGAAGGCCAAGGAGAAGAGAAGGAGGAAGACGGGGTGCAGTCCACAGCAAAAGCAGATCTGCCACATGGAGGTGACAGAACACTACCATCAACTGACCTGCAATTAGATCACCGGTAATGTCGAGGAGGCCAAGAGGCGCTGCCTTGATGTGATAATCTAAACCAGGCACAAACCCGCTGCCAATAGGAAGGCAGCAACGGCGACAAGAGGTGGGAGTCCTGCACCACAGGTGGAGCTGGAGGAAATGGAGGCCACAGTCATCAGTGTGGAGATGTTGCAAGGAGTAGATAGTACGGACACGGCTCGAGAGGACCTGACATAACATCAACAGGGTAAGTAATGACCATGGACTGTGGTGACGGGGGGATATGGGCACTATGGCACACATGCACAACGATGTGTAGCACACTGCATACCCACAATGACCATGGATCATGTCCCTGATCCCTGTGGCACACTCCAGCACACACACCTAGCAAGAACAGCACACCCACAATGACGACAATGTGGTACAACACGCAAACCCGACACAGCATAACAGAAGACACAACTGGCTCCGCACACGCACAGTACCAGGCCTACAACATCTGACAGAGCTGGAAACTGTGAAATGGAAATGTACGCGTACAATCTCACATCCATCATGCAGTCCAAATGAACACTGTCCCGCATCTAAATCCTGGACCTCCAAAAGAGTCACAATGTATATTGTCATACTGTCATACTAGTCTGCATGTAAACAAGAACAATGCACCAACATACATGTCAACACAATGTCAACATGCAAATCCCCTTCACATTGCAGAGGGACACAGAAAACCTCCAGCAGAGCACACATCAGTGGTGCCGGAAAGGACCACCACACCTTCGACATAGACGCCCTACATCAGCCCATGGACATCCCACTCAACCCACCACCAGGACCAGGGCAGCCAAGCTACTTAGAGGAGAACCCAGCCCCTGCAAGAGACCGCACAGCATAAAGCACCCGCAAGCACGGCTGGCTCACAACACTTCACGACCCACACATGTACCCTAATGCCAGGTGTCAGAACACCAAAAGGAGGTGGCTGGCAGGTGCGGGTGGGGTCCAAACCCATGGAGGGCGAACTAGATCACAAACATGGGTGTCTAATACCCTTCACGGACCACCTACACCCCGCAAAGGAGACCCACACTGCCACAGAGACACATACAGATGCACATTACCAGTACAGAACCACGCCCAGGGGCATGCAAATATCAGTCACACACCCACGTTAGCTCTGCGTACGATGGTCCAGTCCACTCCCCTTACGTATTGAGTGTGTGGCGACAAAGCCACATTTCCAGGCTCTCACCCGCTGCCTGCGGTGACATGTCTCCAACCACTGTACACATCACAATGTATTGTTGTAGGGGCCAGGGCCCTTATGCATACAGCAAGACCACAGGGACACACACAGATATTATGTTGAACTGGCTATGGGCACGTGCGCCCAGCCCCTTTATTGGCAGGGCCACATGTACAGTGACGCCTGTGCTGAATGTGTGTGGGGTGAGTGTAAGCCAGCCCGCACAGAGTGGTTGGTGCTGGCACCAACTTGAACAGTGGACACCAGTGAAACAGAAACAGGAAACATCAGCATAACAGAGTCAACTGGTGAGCAAGATGGAGGGAGCCGGAGCAAGTACAGAGGTCACCCAACATTCAAACAGAAGTGTCCGTGAGTTGCAGTGCACTGAGGTTGGGGCACTAGAGCTGAGCGCGCACATGTGATGAAAATGACTAGGTTTGTGTCCTTTCAGGATATTCCTGATGCAGACGCAGTGGGGTGTGTTAGACGTGCATCATCCTCCTCATCAATGTCCCAGGTCTCCCACACTGCCTGAGGTGACATTGCTGTGCAACCTCTCCACAGCACAATACTCAATCAGTAACAGTCCATGGGTTGCGGTGCACTGAGTCAGTGGGACCTGGAGTGCTAAGAAGGGTATCAGGCAGATGATGGCATCCATGACAGGTGTGAGCAACTCCCTTAGTCTGCCAGTACCACTGTTTTGACTCTGGCAGATGGCGTTTGGAGGTGGTCCTGGTGATGGTGGCGTGTGCCTCCTGCGGTGATGCCACGTCCAGGCCGGTCAAGTCTCAATTGGACTTGTGAGCCCTGGTAGACCGCAGTTGATGCCGGAGGCAGCTGACAGCGCAGGGCCACAGACACATGGCTTAAACGACCACAATGCCTATCGCCTCAGAGGCCATCAAATATTGAATCAAACAGGGTCCCTGACTTGAGCTGCACAGGGTTAGTGGCACCGGATGCACAGCAACCGGCACAGGCACACCGCCACGGGACGGTGATGTGCGGTCCATTGAGGTAGAGCCATGCAGACTGAGCGGGTCTTCATCGATGCCGAAGGTGTATGTGGTGGAGGGTTGTGGAAGGTGTACTCCAGGGCATGAGGCAGAGGGCAGAAGCTATCCTGAAGCAGCAAATGGAGGAGTGGAAAGCGACAGCCTCGTTGCCACCACCAATTCGGTATAAGCTGCATGAGGATGAAAACTGCCCCCTAGTCCACAGACTCAGACGCCACCAATGTATGACCAGAGAGTGTCCATGAATGTCGGGGAACAGACTTTGTGGCACCGTGGCTGAGAGGGGATACAGTCTGCAAAGATGCCAGTACACCGATATGAACTCCGCCATTGCTAAATGAAGACTCTGTGACCTACTGGACCACAGTGTAGGCGGAAGGCAGTGGTTAGCAGTGTCCCACAGCCACGTGCCATAGGCTCGCGATGCACAGAGTTAGTGACAGCAGGGCAGTTGTTGGTAATGTTCGATCACCTCCGTAGCGATGATCCTTTTTCCTCCCAAATGCAATGCGTCATCCTCTTATGCCTCTCCTTGCATGCAATTATATGTACCATGCCTTTGAATAATCGATGTTCAGTTCAAATTGTATGACCTACTCGAGCTCAGCGTAGGCCGAGAGCAGTAGTCCGCGTGGGCCCACAGAATCTTGCGGTTGTGATGCACTACTAAGACCTGGTGGCACCACATCGAAGGGAGTATAGTGACATAAACTCAGCCATAATTAATGTGCTCTGCCATGGTGTAATCAAGACTCAATTCCAAATGTGTGACCTACTTGTCCGCTGTGTCTGCTGGTAGAGTACTTCAACGAGAAAGGAGTACTGCGGCCCTGTGTCGCAGAGTTCATGATGGTCTGAGGAGGCTGCCAAGGTCCTGGCCCTCGGGCTTGGATATTGCAATGGGACATGGTGGGCCCTCTTCGACACATACCGGTGTCAGCAGGTGGGCATTGAGGCCTGGGTGCACAGGGGCGGGTAAGACTGGTTCAGGGACCAGAGTCCCACGGTGCAGCAGGGGCACATGATCGCAGGCAACGCAGCTCACGCCAATGGTGTCGGCCTCGTGGCGGGGTGAGAGTTGCCACCCTGACAGAGAAGTTGAGCATTCTGGAAGAGGACCACGTCCAGAGTTACATGCCTTTTATTCACACCCCTACACTGGCCTGGCGTATGCCAGGCCAGCCCACTCTGCTCATGCCTATGGGGGGGACGTAACAAGCTACAGTTCCGCAATCTTCCCCACTGGCTGGGGTTACATTGTTGCATCCACTGTCCACTAAACTCCAAACACCAGTGGTGTGTGCCGACATGGATATGTGTGTGGTCTGCATACTGCAGTCTGTCAAGCACATCCACGCCATACTTGCCATTGTGTACATTCTCATTCATTGGTCAACTCCCTCCTTCGCACATTCCTGGTTCCCACCTCTCCCCACATTCTGCTATTGTGGGCTGAGGTGCTATGCCTTTGATGGCTAATGTACATGGCTGGCCCAGGTTCCCACAATGAGTTGTGCTGTCGTGTCTGGTGGGTGTGCATGTTGTATGTGTGCTTGTGACATGTGCATTTCCTGTGTTGTGAGTTGCATGATTGTGGAGTTGAGGTATGTGGTGTGTGCATTTGGTATTGACCAACGAGCAGTGCATTTCCGTGGGTGCCATCCGTGATGCTCAGGTTGATGATGGACTGTCGGAAGGTGGAGGAATCATGCACACTGCCTGGGTGGTTTGCGGCAACGTTGGTGTAGATTCACCGGTGGTCCACTATTGCCTGCACATTGGTGGGATACGTGTGCATTCTGTTGCGCTTATTGTGTGCAGTGTTGCCAGTGGCCACTAGTAGGACATGTGTGCAGTCAATTGCCCCCTGACATATGCAGGAAGCCAGCTGTGGCATAGACGCCTTGCTTGTCCTCCGGCTGTTCCTGTGCAGTGTGTGGGTAGTGTAGATAGTGGGGTACCAAGCTGATGGTGTCATCCATGACCCTTGTGAGGGACTTGGATTGGCCTGGCTATGTGACTCCTCCGTCTCAGGCGGATGTTGATTGGAGGGTACCAGAGGCCAACAGGTGCAGCACGGCCAGCAGCTTTGTCTGAGGTGGGATGTTGGTTGTCCGCTGTGTTGGTACGGTCAACTTGTCGACAATGGTGGTCCGGATGCGGAGGAGGGTTGTCCCTTTGAGCATGTAGTGGGCAATGACAGTCTCTGGTGTTAGGTCTGTGAGGTTGGTGCATTTTTTGAGGGTCGCTGTCTTTGTCTGCACTGCCTCAGTGTTGGTGCGTGGGGGTATCTGGGGGTGGTGGCGTTGGGTGTTGTGGGCCTCTTGGGTGTCCGGCCCGCATGTTCAGTGGCTCCATGGCGGCTGTTGTTCTTCAGGTGTGGCTCTGGGCTGGGCTCTCTTTTGTGGTGCAGGCTGCCGTCCGACATTACACCAGGTCAGAGCAGGTGTTAATTTCCTGCTGCTAATGCGCCTTATCGCATGTTTCATGGTCTTTTCGCTGATCGGGCTAGTCGTTGAGAATGTTGCGGAGTGGTGTTGTTGCGGCTTTTGGCACGGGAACGCCTAATATGCATCTCATTAGCGGTAGTCGCCGGGGTCTTCTCTGGCGATGTTTTTTGCGGCTGCTATTTCTGTAAACTGGTGTTGTCGGCTGTGAGCACCAGCTCGTGAATCAGGTGATACATTTATCATGACTTTGGCTGTGATAAAGTGCTGATAACTCGGCAATAACTCCTTGAGAATATGCCCCAAAGTGTATCAATGAATGAGAACATTTCCTCATTTTGCAGGTATTGTAAATTAAATGTATGTGAGCAAAATGTCACCAAGTTTGATTGGGAGAATCAGCTTGTAGATCTGTTCTCAGAAATCTCTTTTGTTTGCAGGTAAGTGAACACAGCTTGGAGGTGCGAAAACGTTTATGAATCGGGTGCATTTTGTGTGTTCATTCTTCTGAGATCATGGACTGAACTCAAGTAGTCACGATTGAGTATTATCTGACACAATTCAGGAAGAAAAACTGTTATTCATTGACTTATATTCAAGCTGATACTTTATTGTGTATTTTACTTCTGCACCTGGGCAGCAAATCTGGCGAGCAGTTCTGTGCAAAAAGAATTTCACCACAATCGAGGCTCTGGACTTTAGTACACATTTTGTTGTGATTTAATGACCACAGAATATTGTCCTGCAGGGAAGACAGGTGCTCATCAAGTTATAAGATTTCCAGTCTTGAAATATATCAATTTAGTGGTTTGTGAAATTTGAAAATATGTATTTGCCTTTTTTAGTAGTTAGTACATAATTATATTTCAGACTAATCTCACCCACAGAGCCCCCATTGCCCTACATTTAACATCATGATCCGGAAATTAAAATGGCCACTCATATATACTCCACATAATCGAATGAATTATGGTTCTAAAATCAAAATTAATGTGAGTGTGATGAGTCCAGTTAGCGTAGTGGACGCATTGCTTTATCTCCTCAACTAGATTAAACTAAGGGCACTGTGTTCGGGAAACCCCTTCCATCCGTTATCCCTGCAGTAATTGCTCTGAATCAGAGTCTGCCAAAGTGCTTTATGCTCTATTAACCCTGGCTTACCACACTGTGAATCTGAGTTACAGAGGCTTAGTACATGCCTTTGCAAATTTGTCCACTTAATGTGTGGCGCAATAACATATTAAATGCGAGGCAGTCTCAGTGGAATACTAAACGTTCTGATATGGATCACTTAACTTGCATTATTTTCCCGCCTTCTGGGCCATTGAAACTTGAGTCTAGCAAATTACTAAAAGTGATAGAGCTGTGTGTGACGGTTTTATATTCATGTAGCAAAACTGTAGCATAAGACAATAAAGTGGGATGTGAACTCCAAACAAAATGTGTTTCATGAGAACAATAATAGACGTACATAAAGGCCGATGCTAATGAATTAGCATTGTAAACAATACAATCTGTAAGCTTATTAGAGACATTTTGCACAAGTTAAACAAAACAAATAGCAAAGCCTTTTGAACCATGTTGCTGCTTTTATTGTAAGGAATTAGGAAAGTGTTATTTGCACTTATTTGCACTGGAACACAGCATGCAACGAGCTGATGTTCAACAAGTTTTGCTGTGTTTACATTCTATGAAAAATCAAAAATAAATGCTTTCCACCTTTGAAATATGTGAGATGTGACAAAACATCTGGGGAAATAAGTAAGGGCCTTATTGATGAGGCATTGGCGTGAGACAAGTCTTCTGCTCTACCCTATGCCAATGTGAAAGGGCAGAAATGCGCCGTATTTATGAAATACAGTACAATTGTGCTGGCACACAATTTTCTGCCTAGCGCTAATGTAAGTACCCTTGCTCAGTGACAGGCAGGATTGTTTCTGTGCGGGAAGGAGCTCCTTTCTGCACACAACCAATCCAGAGAGGTGTTTTCCTCTGCTCTGCACATGGAAAGAGGAAAATACGAGGAATAATAAAAATGTTTCTCCTCTTTACACCTGCTCTGGGTAAGCGTAAGGTTTTGGTGCTGCAACAGGTTTAAGCGATTAAGTAAATCTAGGGCATCATCAAAATAGATGGGTGCTGCATGGGAAAACCTGCCACAACGCCCATGAAATGCCTCTTTGACGCAGAGTAAGGCATGGTATCAACTTGCGTTGCTTTGTCTTATTCCATATCTATGAGGCCACGCAAAGCCATGTGGCCTCATAGATATGCTTGAGAGGCTTATGACGCCAAAGCGTAAAACAAAATGATGCTCCAGTGGAGCAAGCTACTTATAAATAAGCCCATTTCTTTTTAGTTATATGAGTAGTGAATATGACAAAGCGCGTTTGTTCTATTTATTCTAAAGACTTTTCTTGGACTAACATTTCTGGGTGCTCAATTCCAGCATTTTTACTGTTAATCGTCCACTAGCAAACTGACACTATTTATGACCACTCACAACATGTTCTAACAAACATGCATATTCAAATCACGCCATTAAGGCCATGAATACAGGATGGCCAGTAATGGTTAGAATATGCATAGGAATTTATAGCATGTAACCAAGTAATTTCGTCAGGTTTTACCTGACAAAAATTTCCCCATGGATAACTGCAGAGGGTGCAGAAACTACTGCAGTGTAAACTCCAGCTGCTAAGCCCTGATCCCACCTACCAGTGTGTCCACCAAAAACCATGCACAGCATTTGGCAGCTCTTTGTTGTGGTATTTGGGGCTTTCAGGAAAGGCCTGTGCCACCTGCCCATGCATCCCATTAGTTGGCTGCAGGGCCTGGCTTGTGACTGATCCCTGCCCTCAAAATCCTGTGCATTTGGCTATGCCCTGCAGCTCTCAACAGGGATGATGATTTAATTTCCCCATTAAAAAAATAATTATTAATTCATTTAAACTTCCTAATTTGGATAGCTATATTTTTCTCATTTTTTTTAGCAATTTTCCCCTGCATGTTGGTACACGTCTACCAAATTCATGGCCTAGAATTGATCCTCTCAGTTTGGGCAAATTCACAAATTCCGAGATGATAGCAAAACAAGTTTATACTCATCATGAATAGGTCTGGGCTGTAAATTCCTTCCCACTAGCGGAATTTGGATAATTTTGCATTCCGCGGAGAACACGGAATTGCCAAAATTTCTGCGATCTGTGGCTTTGCGGAATTTTTCTCTTGTTCGCGCTTTCAAAATGCGTGTTCGCAAGATATTTCCCTCATTGCACACAAACAGCATTCGCGAACAGGAAAAAAGCACCGCAAAGGGGCAGAACAAGCAATTCCGAAGACAAGACAAGAACTCTAACATTTTGTGCTTACAAATTTAACAACGATGATATCCTTCAAAGTATTCCCCATCTTTTTCAGAAACAAATGCCTCAAAATCTACTGAACATATAGGCATCTAAAAATACACTTTCTAATTTAAGTTTTACTTTAATGAGAAATGTAGTGTAAGTCCGTCTATGGTATTTTGTTGTGGTACTTTTTTGTTTTTGAGGAGAACAACATTTTCTATTTAAGATAAAATGTAAACTACATCTGTTTCAACCGCCACCCCACCTAACTGTGTTTTCTCCGCACGTATTTGCATGAGACTAAGCAAGCCAAAACATAGCTGGTTTCGCTGAGTGCCAAATTTTGATTCGTCAAACATTGCCAAAGGTTTAATCCAACTCTGTAATTTATGCGACAATATGCACACATATTAGATTTATATCTCATTCCATTTTTTTCTTTTTCATTGGTATGTGCTTCTGCTATTTCTTTTAGCTTATTTCTATATCTGTTAAGTCGTTTTTATATATTCCTACCATTTTTCTCATTTATATGTTTTATATGTAAACTTTACCTTATTATGTGTTTCTTTCCTTAATAAACATAATAATATGCCCTTCACTTATAACCGTTTATAATGTTTTTAGTATATTTTTAAACACTTACTTTTTCCTACCTATTATTATCCAGTAATCTCGTTTTGGTACCAGTCAGCCTCCCTGTTCATACTTAATATATGGGACCCCACAATTAATTGCACCCTTGGGTTCCACCTTGAGCTTTCAAAATCAGATAGGACTTCTTTTTCTATTAGAGTCATTGCATGTGAGGCATTCTAACAAATTCTTTAGACAGGTTCTCTCTAAAATATGTAGGGATGAATACTGCTAGGGCAAAGTTGATTTTATTGAGGGCATTTCTATTCGTGCTGGCAATCAAACTTCAACAAAGGTCACAACGATCAAGATTGGCAATCGGGAACTTCGCATGAGACAAAAAGAGAGCAAACTTTTCCTGCGTATGGACACTGTGAAAACTGGACTCAGCAAGGATGCAGAAATGCACTTCTGGCTGTACAAATGACCAGTTACTTGCCTCAATTCATTGACACCACATACATGATGCATTTACCTGTATATCAGTTTCTTTCTTTGCATGTTACCCCTACCTTCTGTTCTCTCTCCCCATACAACCTAAGGAAACCCCTCCACCCCCCATTCTTCCACCGACTGGTCAAGTCCTTGCTTCCATAAGACAGTAATACAAGTACTTTGGTCAGTATAATGTAACCAAGACGATTCTCCCTTAGGCATTAACCCCTTCCATATCTTCAGTACCTCGATAGATCTAACGTTGACTTTCATATGCATCCATAAGGCATCTTGACATACATCACTCCTCAGGACCCATGTTCTTAGCACAGCATGATTTAATTCTATATTTGGCCTGCTCTGTCCTGCCTCATTAGTCCCTGTTACGTTACATCCCCGTCACGTTACAGCCCCGTCACGTTATATCCCTGTTATGTTATATCCTTTTCATAACAGATATTTTATTGGCATTTTTTGATAAATGTCACCTTTCAGAACCCCTTTAAACAGCACAGCATGAGTTCTATCTTCAGCCTGTTCATTCCTACTGCATTAGTCCCCAGTATGCTATATCCCCGTTATGTTATGTTAATGTTATTTTATGTTAATTGGCTTTTGTATAGCGCTGGTTCACCATCAGGTCTCTTCGCGCTTCTAGGGGGAATATTAAAACAGACAATGCGTGTGAGCTAGTGTGAACGAATTATTACATAGTCAGTGCCTCCACAAATAAGATAGTCTTGAGTTTTTTTCTAAATGAAAGGAGGACTGGTTCCGTGTGTAAGTTTTCAGGTAGGCTGTTCCAGAGCTGTGGTATCAAGGTGGTAAAGGCTCTGCCCCCTTTACGAGAAGAATAAAAGCGAGGGGTGACCAGGCGGCAAGCAACAGAGGAACGGAGGGTCCGAGCAGGGATGTAATTCATCAGGCGGTCCTTGATGTATGATGGGGCCTGCCCGTAGATGGCCTTATGAGCAATGCAAAGGCCCTTGAAAGCTGCTCGCTGCCTAATAGGGAGCCAATGTAATTTTGAGAGCAGTGAAGAAGCGTGAGTCCGTCTTGGTAGATCAAAAATGAGGCGTGCCGCATTGTTCTGCACAACCTGTAGTCTTCTTGTTAGTTTCCAAGGGAGGCCGATGTAAAGGGCATTCCCATAGTCTAACCTGGACAAAATGGTGGCAGAAACAATAGCCTGTAGAGAAGCTGTAGTGAGAAGGGGAACGAGTTCAGACACCTCAAAATCCCTGTGCAGGTTCCAACCACTGCCGACACTTGATTGTTCATTGAAAGTTCGGCGTCGATTTTGATGCCCAAGCTTCTTACGACGGGGACTGGGGCAGGGATAACTCCCAGCTCCCGTGGCCAGAAAAGGTCACACCAAGGGTTATCGATGTGTGGGACGACCAGAATTTCCGTCTTGTCTGGGTTTATTTTAAGTGAATTGTCAGTCATCCAGCTTGCTGTAAAGCACAGCACCTCGTGTACGTGTTCCTGAGTAACACTGGAGTTGTTAATCCGAACAAGGAGCTGGGTGTCGTCTTCATAATTGAAGACCTGGCAGTCCAATTGGGCCAGAGCCTCCACCAGTGGTTGTAGGTATAGATTGAAGAGCAAGGGGGACAACGCTGAGCCCTGCGGGACACAACACGTCAAGGGTCCGGTGAACGATACCTGATCACCTAGCTGCACCCTCTGCGTCCGATTGGACAGGAAGGATTCAAGCCATTGGTAGGCAGGTCCATCTATACCCACATTGGCAAGGCAAGACAAGAGGGTTTTATGGCTGACGGTATCGAATGCCGCTGACAGATCTAATAAAATCAGGGCACTCGATACTTTCTTGTCAGCCATAACCCTCATCTCATCCAGAACAGATAGCATCACCAGCTCCGTACTATGATGCGCTCTAAAGCCAGCCTGTCTAGGATGTAACAGTCTATGTTCCTCAAGGAAGGTGGAGAGTATTTTGAGGACATGTTGTTCAAGTACTTTAGCCAAATATGGGAGCTGGGAAATTGGCCTATAGTTTTTAAGGATAGAGGCATCCGCTCCTAACTTTCTAAGTAGGGGGATAACTCTAGCCTCTTTCAGCGTGGGAGGGAGAGAGCCTATTTCCAAGGAGGCATTTAGTAGCTTGAGAATGGAACCTTCTAAACTTGCAGCAGCAAATTAGAAAATTCTCGGAGGGCACGGGTCTGCTGGCGAGCCTGATTTCACCCGGTTCACAAGGGGGAGAAGGGACTGAGCATCCAGAAGGGGAAATTTAGCAAGGCAGGCTTCAGGGGCAAGGGAGGCTGTAAGTTGAGGGGAGGAGCCACGACTAATTGAATAGTTCTCTATTTCTAGTAAAATATCATCAACTGTTTGGAGAAAGAAGGCCTGGAAAGCGTCGCAGTCTATAGGGGGGCTGATGACTTCGCCTCCGTATTTTGGCTGAGTTTTTTCAAGATTTTGAAAGTTTCTTTTTGCTTATTTACAGCTCGCTGGATTCTCCCCTCATAATATTCTGCCTTCCTTTCTGTGATGGCATGTTTATAGGAGGAGAATATAGATTTATAGAAGTTGAGGTCCTCTAGCTTGTAATTTAGCCGCCACCTCCTCTCGGCTTGACAGAGGTTTTTTCTTAAATCCTTAAGTGTGTCATTGAACCAAGGGGCGCCATGGCCTTGGTCTCTGATTTTTACCTTTCTTACTGGTACTATTTGGTCCAAGGTGGAGCGAATGTTAGCCATGAGTTGGTCGTTTTACTGTGCCAAAGTACTTGGCTGGGGATTAGTGCTAATGACTGTATCTAGAGTGGCAGCTAGATGGCTTGCTTCAATCTTTTTCCAGTCACGTATCAGTCTCCAGGCTGGTGTTGACTGTAATGGCTGGCTGTCACTCAGAACCCAGCAGCTGACTAGTGAGTGATCAGACCAGACACAAGGGCTAATTTTTGTCAGTTTGGCCCGCGGCTGCGATGACCAGATAAGATCAAGAATGTGGCCTTTGATATGAGTGGGGATATCTACCAACTGACAGAGATCAAGTGCTTTCATTGCGAGATCAAACTGACGTGCTGTGGGATCCTTTTTAACGTTGTCCCAGTGGACCAGTGTTACCTTTCAGAACCCCTTTAAACAGCACAGCATGAGTTCTATCTTCAGCCTGTTCATTCCTACCACATTAGTCCCCAGTATGCTATATCCCCGTTATGTCATATCCCTTAACGTAACAGCTTTTTTTCTGGCATTAGGATATATGTCATGGATGTATTTCAGGACTCATGTTTACTAGCGCAACATGAGCACTTACTTTGTTTGACCTGTTTTATCTGGCCAAATTCGTTTTCTCATGCACAATTTTGTAATGTTCCCAGGCGGGGTAGCATTGCAGCTTACCCACGACCTGGACGTATGCCTTGGTGCTGGCGCATGAAGCCATGTGCCGATATAAAATAGGCGTGGCCCAACATCGGGAGTCGGGACCACGCTACCAACCTAATCACTAGCATAGCGTAATTATTTCAGCAGCGCACACACGATCGCCCCCGCTGCAGCCCTTTACACTGACGGTGACAAGCCCACGCCGCATTGATGCCTAGATTCGGCGCTCCACAACAGAGAGTAGCCTGTGCCATGTGGTAAGGCCCTGCAGCCCCTTGAACAGCCAGCCTGCTGCCCCCAGTAAAGGCCCTGCAACCTCTTGCACATCAGGCTTGCTGCCACTACTAAAGGCCCTGCAGCTTCTTGCAAGGTCCGCCTGCTGCCACTGATTAAGGCCTTGCAGCCACATATAGGGCCAGCCGGCTACCACCAAGAAGGGCCCTGCAGCTACATAAAGAGCCAGCCTGCAGCCGCTAGTGGAGACCCTGAAACCCAGATCAGAGCCAGTGCTCGGGCCCGTGATTAGACCTCAACACCCCAGCCTGCACTCACGCGCGTCTGGCCCTCAGCACCCACTGTTGAATGTCGACATTAGGAGGGACCAGTGCAACCAGGTTTCACAGTGCCAAGGTCCAGCTGCATCACAGCCAACCTCGGCAAGGTGGCTGAATCTCCAGTCTGGTAGGAAGGCAGTGCACGTGCCACTTGGTAATCCCACAGCTGCGTCAGGATGGCGTCAATCCCGGATATTGTGCCCTTTGTGGTGGGCGGTGCCCCCTCTTCCCTCGCCCCTAAATGGAGGGACTGGACCGACCGTCTCCAAATCTTCTTTGATGGGGCAGGAATAGTCCGCGGCATGCGCAGGGCATTGCTCCTCCACCACGGAGGCAAAGACATACATCGCATCTACAAAGCGCTGGTTGAGACCACACCCAAGACATATGCGACACTGGTCAAACCTCTGAATGCACACTTCGAGCCCATGGCGAACAGAGGCTACAAAAGATTAATCTTTTGTCAGGTCAAGCAGGAAGCGGAGGAGTCGCTAGACATGTTTCACGGGCGTTTGAAAGAGCTGGCCAGCACGTGTGGCTTCCAGGATGAACAAGAGGAAATCAGGGCCCAGATAATAGAAGGCTGTTACTCCATGAAACTCAAAGAGAACATCCTCCAAGAATCCGGCAAACCCTTGGCAGATATCCTCACCATGGAACGGTCTATAGAACTAGCAAAGGTCAGAGCTTCTCATATGCAGGCCACTCTTCACAGTCCCATCAAGACGGAGCAGGTGAACGTTGTTAAGGCCATGCCGCCCCAACACCCAGGCAAGCGTCCTTGCCCACCGTTGCGTGAAGCCAGAATTTGTGTATTCGCCTATGGGCAGAAGATGACCATCCTACTACTAGGATGTTTCAAAACTGAAATTCGGCATCAGAATCGGAGGATCCCCACCACGGTGTACGTCACAGATGAAGGGGTGTGGAATGCTGACAAGCAGCTAGACAGCAGAACTGAGGCAGATCTCCTTCGCGCTCGCTGGCCAGGAAGAAGAACTAGCGGCCATTATGGAGGAGTTTGATGACATCTTTAAATGAATCGGGTGCATCAAAGGGCAAGAAGTCTCACTCCACATTGACCAGTCCGTTCAACCGGTGGTGCTGAGGCACAGACGAATAGAGTTTCACCTAAAGCAGAAGGTCGATGATGAACTGGAGGCGCTGGAACGGCAGGGGATCATAGAAAAGGTTAGCGGGCACACTCCATTGGTGTCCCCGATCGTAGTGGCGAGTAAACCAAAACAGCCAGGGCAGGTCCACATCTGTGTTGACATGCGCCGCCCGAACATAGCTATAAAAAGGGAACATCACATCACCCCCACCATCAATGAAATTCTGGGGGAGCTGAATGGTGCAGTGTGGTTTTCGAAGATGGACCTGCGTTCGGGATATCACCAACTGCCCCTACATCCGGATTCCCGATACGCCACCACATTCTCGACACACGTAGGCCTCAGACTATACATGCGTCTTAACTTCGGGATTTCAAGTGCTGCCAAGGTGTTTCAGAACACCATGAGGGAAGTAATCAGTGTGCTCCCTGGAGTCCTGAATGTGAGTGATGACCTGCTGGTATACGCCACATCCCTGGATGATCACCACGGAAGGCTCCGCAGTGTCCTCCAACGGATCCGAGAGTCAGGCCTCACATTACACGAGGAAAAATTTCAGTTCTTGAAGAAGAAAATCAGCTTTTTTTGGCTACACATTCTCGGACAAAAGAGTGGCCCCAGACCCTGACAAGGTGCGAGACATCCAGGAAGCCCCGGCACCCTCCAACATATCGGAAGTGCGAAATTTCCTAGGGATGGTCAATTTCTGTAGATGTTTCATCCCAGATCTGACCAACATCACAAAACACCTCAGAGAGCTGATGAAATCCTCTACCATGTGGCAGTGGGGCCCCGCCCAAGAACAAGCCTTCAAGGACACCAAAGCTGCGCTCTTGTTGGATACCAGGCTGTCCTACTTTGCTCTGGCCCAGCCTACCAACATTGCTGTTAATGCCAGCCCCTACGGGCTAGGGGCAGTACTCACATAAGAACAGTGCAATGAAGACTGAGCTCTGATTGCCTACGCAAACCGCTCCCTGACAGAAACCGAGCAGCACTACTCTCAGATTGATAGGGAGGCGATTGCCATCCACTGGACATGTCGGCATTTCCACATTTACGTGTATGGCCACCCATTCACGGTTACCACTACCATAAGCCCCTCATACACCTCCTTCAAGGATCACCCCCCCTGAGGATAGAGAAATGCATCCTCCAGCTGCAAGGACCCAGCAGACTATATCTCAAGGCACCCGAGGGCTGCGATCAAAGCAGAGGAAGAAGATGCCGAGGACACCAAAGAATACGTCAGTTTCATAATAGAACGGTCCCGACCACTTTCGATGAGTCTCAAAGCAATAGTGGAAGCCACCCAGAATGACGAGTGTCTGCAGCTAGCCATCACCGCAGTTCAAACAAATGACTGGGGCCCGTCCAAACCGCGATGGACCGGTGAACACCGCAAGCAAAGATCGCGCTGGAGTCGATCATGAGAATCAAAGAAGAACTCTCCGTTGACAGTATGGGGTGCCTGCTGAGAGCTCACGGCTAGTAATCCCTTCAAGCCTTGCCCAGCAGGCGGTGGATCTCGTTCATCCAGGGCACCAAGGTGGGGTGAAGACAAGAGGTTGGCTGAGAGCAAAAGTGTGGTTCCCAGGGATGGACACAATGGTGGAGCAGGCAGCCAGAACGTGCCAATGGTGCCAGGTGTCAGGCCAACCTGATAGACCTCACCTCATCATCACCGAAGACAACCCCTGGCGTCCATGGGAGTGTGTCAGCAAGCATGGACTTTGGACATCTACCTGACGGGCGCTATACCCTCGTGGTCATAGAGACTACACGAAATACCCCACAATAGAAATTGTCGGAGGCCAGACGGCCGCAGAGGTGATCACAAAGGTGGAAAAGATCATTGTTACCCATAGGATCTTTGAGGTGTTGAAGATTGGCAACTGCCCACCCTTTCAGGGGCAAGAGTTTGCAGACTATCTCAAATCTTGGGGCATACAGCATCAGAAAGAGACACCACACTGGCCCCAAGCAAACGGGGAAGTAGAGAGGTTCATGCGCACCCTCAACAAGGTCATTCGCATTGCACATACCAAAGAAGCACCTCTGGAAAGAGTCAACTAAAGCTTCCTGAGGGAGTGCAGGTTGACGCCCCATCCCCCCGACAGAGAGGGCACCAGGACCCGCAAGTATGGGCCAAGTAGTACGAGACACTATTCCCCATCACCCAAACTGGGCCCCTTCCCCAATTGACAGTGCGAGGGTCATAGCCAAAAGGACTAATACCAACGTGAAATCCAGTACCGACCAAAGAGCGAGAGCGTCGACCATTCGGGAGAGGGACATGGTCTACGTCAAAGACAGACATTCAGGGAGTAAGTTCCTCCTCCCGTTTGAACAGCATCCATGGAAAGTAACCCGCCGGACAGGCACAATGGCAACAGCCCGAGAGGAACGGAAGAACTCACAGAGAATGTATCCTTCTTCAAAAAGGTTCACGTCGGAACTCCCAACATTCCCATCTCTGAAAGTATGGATTCTGGCCCAAGTCAGAGGATAGCTGAAGAGGGGGAGGCAAGCCAGAGAACCAACCCCGTGGATGACTCGGGGGACTCGGATGTAGCTGGCAGAGGACTGCCATCACCGCTAGGAGCTCCTGAAGAAGAACTGTCCAGCTCCCCAATGAGGTCCCCTGCGAACAGGGAATCACAGGAATTCGCCCCATCCAGGTCCTCTGCAAGAGGAGAGCGTTCCACATACCACCTGCAGAGCAATCCAGCTACCTCCTCCTATCTTGCAGGATTCAAGGTGTAAAGAACCAAGGACCTGCAGCGGACATGGGCCTGTACCTAAGTTGGTGAGCTGAGGGCAGACGCCACGGCCGGAACTGGTAACACATTGAATGTTAATGTTGTATTTCTGTTTCATTAAAGGTTAGAAGGAATGTAATGTTCCCAGGTGGGGTAGCATTGCAGCTTACCCACGACCTGGATGTACGCCTTGGTGTGGGCATATGACGCCTTGCATCGGTATAAAATAAAGAGGCGTGGCCCGCATCGGGAGTCGGGACCACACTACCAACCTAATCACTAGTGTAGCGTAATTATTTCAGCAGCGCGCACGCGACCTCCTGCGCTGCAGCCCTTTACAAATGTATTTTTGTATTCATATTCCAATGTTTTTTCCTTTTTTACTAGGTTCTCAGTCTGTATGGCCGCGCATTGTATTTTAGGAGGTCACACAACTGTCTTTCTAACTTCCGAGTGTACCTTTAGCGGACGTGCATGTTACTTCCCTTTCCCCATGTAGTCTCCCGACTTGCGCCACTTTTGCAGCAGATTAACTTTGTCCGTCGGTTTACCACCGTGAAATTGTGTCTTTGCGGCAACCGCCTGTCACCTTTTGCCTTCCGGCTCTATTGCAGAGCATTTATAGAGCAGACAATTGAGTGCTGTCCACACGACCATACAGCAGAGACCGCACTAGACATCCCGATTTGGGATGTCTCAGATTTCCAAGCAATGACAAACTTACAGTAAGTTTTCCCTCCTCACTCTTCCAACCCCGAGGATGCATGGGTCTTTGTTTTTGATACCGAGGCGCTTTGTTTTCTTATTTCTCTGCTGCGCTTTTTCACTGAGGACATAGATGGCATCTTTTCTCCCATGGCATAAATGTAACCCGTTTGAGATTGATATAACGTTTATTTACTTTATTCCAACTCCTTTTTTCTGGTAACAAATTCCAAATCCACATCTCACCCTCAGCCTTACCAACTTATTTATGAGGTGCACTTGGGCAACCTCGGCTGGCCCTTCATGCTTACGGTGTATTGGCCGAGCATATTCTTAGCCTTGGTGCTTTGTTGAGCCTCTTGCTTGCCGTGCAAATATCGCTTAGCTCCATTAGCACACAAACGGTCCCTCTACGATGGTAGATCTTTTAGTTTTCTTGGGATGAATTCTATGCACTATATCGCATAGCTCCCGTGAGAACACATACATCCTTCTCCAATGGCAGTTCCTGCATTTTTACTATGGATGGATTGTATTTATTCACCAAGATGATACAAGCTCTTTTACTTTAACCATGTTTCACTCACAACATCATAACCCCTTTTTTAGAAGCGCACATGTACAATCCTTACTTTTATTTCATGCCTTTGGTGGGTTGGTCACTTTTCTCCTTAGAAACAATATACTGCAAAGGGTAGGAGCTATGCAAGACCAGCACTAAGTATCACTACTGATGTCAGCCTATTCCCTTCTATTTTCTGTGCATGGAGTCTGGGATGTGACCCATATACATCTCCAAATAGTGATTAAAAATCACTTATAACCAAAGAACAAGAAATGACCCCACACCAAAGTACATAAGTATATGGAATATATAAATGTTCTAGTACATTAAATCTAAAAAAACAGCACACCCTTTGAGAGGGTGAATCCGTAAATATGTAATATAAGCTGTACGTCATAGTTGTGTGATAATTACTTTGAAGGTAGTCCTGTAAACACTATGTTTATATCAAAATTATTATTACTATTATTTTTACGTTTCACTATATGTGTTTGTGTCTAGAACTTTAAGAATGGACCGTACCAAGGTCGCAGGTCTACTTTAAGACAAATGGATCGGGAGGGACATTCCCTGTGTCAGATAGATTGGAGCTACTACCCGACGGTCGTGATACTTCTTTGAATAGTAAGTGATAGCAATAAGTTAAATGTGGAGAAGGTCGAGCGTGTTGGGAAAGTGATTTAAGATGGCCTTCCCTCATAACACCTAAAATGAGAGGCCACCCCCGCGACTAGGGGAGGGGGGCCTTTAGTGGGCATTCCGTGCCCGCCTCAGTAGGTGAGTTTCGTTTCTTGGGATAGACGTCATGGGGAGGGTCTCTCCGTAATGTGAGACGCTTGGTGGGCGTCTGAGGACCCTCCCTCCAAGGCAATAAGAAGAGCAGCACTCCTGGGAGTAGCCCTCTTTCGTCTCTCGCCTGATTACAAGAAGGCTGGCCGGGAAAATAGTTGGCGAGCGGTGGAGTCAGGCCGGTCGGCTTTACTTTGTAGACAGGTGAGAGGCCATAGCGTAGCGTCTAAGGGCATACGTGATGGTGGCGGGAGCCTCGGGTTCGGGCCCCGGAGAAGCATTTTAATTGTGGGGGTATTTTTCCTGTTTTGAGCAAGGAAGAAATATATGCTGGTAAAAGCGCCCCGGGTAGCGTGGGTGATTAGCCCAAGTAAGCGGGCGATAAGGGTTTGTGGTAAGTCATAGGGTGAGGGAAACGAGCAGCGAAATCGCGGACAGAGCGAGTGCAGCGTATTAGGTAGGTGGAGGGAGGGGCGTTCCCTTCCGAGCCGCGTGGCGGGATGGGGTGCGCGTCGGGCTACGGGCCAGAGGAGAGCGGAGTTCGAATAGTTAGGGATGAGTTTTTAAAATAAATAAAAAATAAAAATAAAAGCACAGCGTTATGCAGGGTGTGCAATGTTTAGGAAATCATGGTCTCGCACAATTAAGAAGCGCGTTCGCGAGAAGCCCGGGTATGGTACAGCTGTGTGTGTTCCACCTTTGTGGTTTTTTCTGCCGATCAAGTACGGAAACAATACACATCCCCGTTTAAATTTTATGGGACCTCAGCGCTAATCTTGTTAACTCTTTGTGGTTTCTTACTTTGTAGAAATGGGGTGGGAAGCGCAGAGCGCAATGTCATTTTTGATTAATAGGCGAATTTCCCCGCGATTGCTATGCGTTTTTAAAATACGCGTCTCGGAGGCATGGAGGGGCGCAGCCTGAGGGGTGATACGGCGTCAATCATGATGAGGAAAACTGGCTGCAATGCAATGATCGTGTGTAGGGGCGGGGTCAAGGGAGTCCAGTGATTACAAAGACAGGGAATACTGGCGGCGATATATATGATTGTGTGTGCGGGCGGGGACAAGAGGGTCCAGTAAACAATAAGACATGGGGAGATTTTTGGGGAATAATATGCCAACTTTTGCTTAATAGAAATGGGAAAAGTTTTGGGCCGGCAGGCAAGTGTCATCGACATTTGCAATCTCTGCAGCAGAGTATATTATATGGCGTGCTGCAGTGATGGTGCGATTAACACCACTTCATCCACGATTGACACCACTTCTCCACCAGGGGTGTCACCTGATCAATGGTTCACCAGCATGGCCTGTATTCTCGGACAGTTTAAAATATATTACAAGGTGGCATTTCCCCATTTTTGAAAGCCTACAGAATTTCAAACGGTAAAATTAGGGTAGATGGCTTTGATTCGACTAGGGGCGCGCAAGCGGTACGGTGCAAAGGGGCCGCAGCTTACGTCATTGACGGGCATGGTGCCCGGGGGTAAAAGGGCATGGCTGGCGCAGATAGAAGGAGGCGCGCTAGGGCACGACCGGTCGTAAGGGGCATATATGTATCGACCAATTAACCAATTAATGATTGTGTTTTCTTTCTTAGTAGGCGGAGTGCCGCTCAAGCGGACACAGGGGGCAAGGAGGCCCCAGCAGCAACAGAGGAATTCCGTTCATTGGCGGCATTGTGGGAGGCCGCAAAGTAAGGAGGTATTGATTGGGCTCTGAGGACCCTATCGCAGGACGGGGGAACAAGTGGGCCTGCCCGGGCAGGCTGCGAGGAGGTGGTATTTTCGGGCGGGTTGCTAATGATTGTTTGCACCTGCGCGGGGGCGCTGCTTCCCCCGTGGGTTCCTTGGTTCGATCCCGGGTTTCAGCGGAGGGGTTTTTCTGCTGACTGAAAAGCGTTAGACACGGGAATAAAATGTCATGGGACTTTTGGGCTAAAAGTGCAAGACGATCTATGTGCCAAGTATACACTCTACTCATTCGTGGGCGATGTGACTTGTAAGCTAAGCTGATCATTAAACTCTTTCATGGCCACGCGGCCGGTTTCATACACAACTTGGGTACGGGTTGTTTTTCAGTCGTTTTTAATCGGGACAGTCGCCTCTTGAGGACAGAAAACCTAGATATCTACCGTAGCCTGGACAAGCAGGCAGGAACTTCTTTGTTATCCGTATTGATAAGGAATGGCCATTAATGCAGCGCCTAGTTCGTGCAAATTTTGGGGATCAGCTCTAATTGGTGGGAACAGGACGGATTGTTCAGAATGTTTTTGGCTCAGAGCAGGTGAGAGAAAGGCCCCCCGTGTAGGTATAGATCTATATCAGTGCACAGTGAAGGGTGACATTCAGCAATCGGAAATGGTCTTTTGTTTTAATGTTCAGGAACTGTGGTTGGAATAAAGTAGAAAACACAATTGAGACCAGACAGGCGTGCATCATCGGTGACCATGTTTAAGTGCTTTGGTTCCATCGATAGAAGAATAACAAAACAGGTTTTTTGACTGCTGTTGACTTATGCTAATTGTTAATTTAAACCCTTTAGGCCCATAAAATGAGGGCTAGAGAACACAGGTGCAATCCTAACAGAAGACATCCAATCATGGGGTTGTAATTAAAAACCGTCAAATGCTCTTTTACGTGCTGCACACAAATGGATGCTATTTTCCTTTTCAAAAGGTTTTAAAAATGATAAGTCTATTTTAAGTAATAGGTCAGTGGCTAAGGGGTAGTGCAAACTGCGGGTGATTGCGGTATGGGACCGTGCTTGGGTGCGCATTGCTCAGTCTTCGGGTCGGGGGTGCATGCTAATGGACCCCCTTTTTCTAGGAAAGCGGAGAGGTGAATTTTAAAGGAAGAGCAGGCAGAGTGGGCAGGGTTTCGTTGCCAGCCTGGGAACCTGCTTTTATTAGATGGAAATAAATTGATGTAGTTTCCCTGGGACACTGGTTTATAAATGAATGTACATTTAAAGAAGATGCCAACAACCGAGGGGGTAGAGCAGGTTGGTTGTTAAATGTGCATTTCAACATGAAGGGGTCGCAATTTCCAATAGCTAACGCCAGTAAACTAATTGTAGTATTCATGTAATGCAAAACACGACAAGGCATCTGGCGCTTTCCAAATATATGACCCCTAGAGTCACTCTGAGTACTGGTTTTCTTTAAAGATGTGGGGATATTGAGACATCATGAGGGAGTCTTTGCGCTTCAAGGTACGGGGTTGGGGAGCGCGCACGGGTGGTGGCGCCTCTGTGATTGATGACGGTGGTTGCGCGGAAGGGAGCCTCCGCGCTGGTCGGGCATTTGCAAGGATGGAGCAGCTAGTAGCCGCTGCTCTGCCGGGTCCTCTTGGCACAGGGCCAAGATAGGCGCAGTCATGTTTGCTAGTCATTTCCAGCTTTCCGTTGTCCATCAATAGACAGAATGGACATGTAGGGGGACGGCGAAAGGGTGAAACCCAACAACGGGCGTCTGTGTGGAGGCTCGGGAAGCCGTCTCAGCGGGGCTGATGCACAGGACGAGGCCGAGGGCACATTGAAAAGGGCAAATAGCAATTGCTTCCACAAAGGGCCTGACTGCATTCAGGTCTCTCCTTGTTAAAAGTTTGAGAACGTGTTGTATTGTACACAGGCGGCAGTAGGAGGCCTTTCACAATTCTTCTCTCCGGTGAAATGCATGCGTCACTTCCTTCCATCTGTGGGTGGCATGGCCCTGGGGTATTCCAAGCTATATAAGTCGTTTAAAAAAAAAAAAAAAAAAAACTGCGGTAGTGCTGGGACTGGGGGTGGCATTGCTCTGGGGTATTGCCAGCTATATCAGTCGTTTAAAAACAGCAGTAGGGCTGGGAGAAACATGTGAAAATGCATTTGTTACTGATTATTTAGGTTTGCTGGTTAGTGATTGTGGCGTGATCTTGGAAGGGCTATCTGCAGGAAGGATGTGTAATGCGGACATAACAGTTGCTTCCATAACCAGAGTAAAGGCATACATTATGGGAATGTCCATGACAAGTCAGAACAATCAACCTAATCTGCTCATTCATGCCAGATCTACTGCAAAGAGCTCCTGGTTTACAGGGGGCCATCTGTGGTAAGAGTTAACGGTTGCCGGAGGGTTGAAGTCGATATAATGGCAGACAATTCATCAATGAAGAGTCTGAGAATCTGCGTCACTGTGGTTGTGGCAAAAATCAGATTTTTACTCGAAAGGTTAGGTTTCTATCCTGCCGTTTTTTCAGGTTACATTTCAAGATTGGTTCACAAGGGGTGATTTGGTTGCAGTTATTGGAAGACGAGATACAATTCTGAAAGCATTGTGTGGCTGACTATGGTTTGGGGATGCATAGAGATGCCACATCTGCAGGTTTGTTGGGGCAATAGGTGTAAGGGGACACGGAATGCAGTTTTTCACTACATGGTAATTAGTCACCTAGGGTGCGGAGGTAGCCAGCAGTTGGTGCTACAGGGGCATTTTTGCCGGTTGTTGTGCGTCATTAAGGGAGTTAGCCAATGACTAGATCATCTCAGTGTGAAAACTCATCACAACTGATGGAAATATTTTGGTGACACATTCCCTGGGATTAATTGCGACAGATACTCAGGCAATGTGAGGAACGGTGCCAGTAAGTCCTTACCGAGGACTGAGGGTGTACAACACAAGGTGCATGGAGTGGGCCTTTGGAAGGTACTCTATTGTAAAGCTCATCCCAATAAAATGTGGAGATGCATTGGGTCTTGCTTAAATGCTTAACATTGGGTCTTGCTTAAATGCTTAACACTGCTATGCAGCACTTCTTCTCCTGGTAAGGAGCTCCCATCTCATCCCAATACAAGGTGGTGACTCATTGGGTTTGGCCTAATTGCCAAGTACTTTTATGCAGAGCTTCTCTTTCCTTCAACTACGGCAGTCTCTCGTAAGGGACTTATGGGGTACAATGCAATTCACAAAGAGTGGGCCTGGGGAGGAGAAAGCATTTTAAATCTCATCCCAATAACTGGTGGCAATTGAAATGTGGTGTACTCCACAGGTACTGTGGGGGATGGAATCAGCATATCAGATTGAGGATGTGCGGTGTACAACACAATTAATAGAGTGGACGTGGGGAAGGAAACCTTGAATGGCCAAATATTTATATGCAGACTTTCTCATTTCCTTTTATGCAGCGGCAGTCCTTGGGGAGGACTGGTAGGGTGCAACACTATTATCAAAGAGTGGGCCTTGGCATGCTAAAGTGCATCCCATAATGGGTGGGGATTTATTTGTGGCATAAACCCCGAGCGATGTGAATAGCTACCAAATCAATCATCAGTAGGGTTGCTTGGGTCAGGGGCTAGTGATATGGCATTTTACATGTTAACAGTTTTTAGTGAGGGCCAATGGGGTGCAATACAATTAGCATTCAGAGGGCAGAAGGCAGGAGTACAGGCCAGTTAAAGTCCTGCACGAGAGGGTCTCCTGGTGGACACAAAATATGTAGCATAGCAGAGTCGTTTCTAAGGACTCTGGGGTGCCAGGTTGTTAAGGCGGTATGTTTGGTGGCGCCAGCTGAGGGTATAGGGAGCCTGGGGGCTGGCTGATAAAAGTGGAATGTCATATGGGTGGCTTTGGCAGGTTAGACTTAGACATAGCTTGCTGCAGACATTGACTTCAGATGAGCATTGGACAGGGGGGGTGCACCTGTCTAGGGTAAGGTTGGAAGTGTTTGGGCAAATCATTCTGGGGGCCATTGCTTTGCATCCTGGAAGAGTGGCAGGGCGTTAGCGTGGGGGGAGGGCAAGGGTGCCAGTGGGGCTCCTTGCCCTGTGGCGGGGTCCCTGATAAGAGAAAAGGCTGGGGGACCCTTTTTGGATGGAAAAATGGTTGCCCCTGGAGCAGGGGAGGCAGTTATGGCGGCTCTAGGCTGGCGGGAGAGGGGGCCGTCCTGCTGGTGGTCCTGGACTCTCTGGCTCTACCCTAGTAGCTGGTGGCTTGAAAGGGGGTGGTGTTGTGTCCTGCTGGTACAACACGCCTCGAGAGATGCCAATTTGTATATATATGGTAAACTGTGGCGCATATGTATGGGCGCAGCATTTATGTGTGAATTTAATAAATGGTCAATGTGGGAAGTTTTACCCACAACTGAAATGGTGTTTTGGTATAATAATAAAGCTACGCAGAGGACATCAATCATTTGTAAGTGTTTTACTGGGGAGGGGTGAGCCAGGGGTGTTGAGCGAATGGCACGAGATATCCCCACTATGAGAGGCCACCCCCGCGACTAGGGGAGGGGGGCCTTTAGTGGGCATTCCGTGCCCGCCTCAGTAGGTGAGTTTCGTTTCTTGGGATAGACGTCATGGGGAGGGTCTCTCCGTAATGTGAGACGCTTGGTGGGCGTCTGAGGACCCTCCCTCCAAGGCAATAAGAAGAGCAGCACTCCTGGGAGTAGCCCTCTTTCGTCTCTCGCCTGATTACAAGAAGGCTGGCCGGGAAAATAGTTGCCCACCCACCCATCCCTAAGTTCAATTGTAGGGGGCGGGGTCCCTGATAAGAGAAAAGGCTGGGGGACCCTTTTTGGATGGAAAAATGGTTGCCCCTGGAGCAGGGGAGGCAGTTATGGCGGCTCTAGGCTGGCGGGAGAGGGGGCCGTCCTGCTGGTGGTCCTGGACTCTCTGGCTCTACCCTAGTAGCTGGTGGCTTGAAAGGGGGTGGTGTTGTGTCCTGCTGGTACAACACGCCTCGAGAGATGCCAATTTGTATATATATGGTAAACTGTGGCGCATATGTATGGGCGCAGCATTTATGTGTGAATTTAATAAATGGTCAATGTGGGAAGTTTTACCCACAACTGAAATGGTGTTTTGGTATAATAATAAAGCTACGCAGAGGACATCAATCATTTGTAAGTGTTTTACTGGGGAGGGGTGAGCCAGGGGTGTTGAGCGAATGGCACGAGATATCCCCACTATATATGTTATGTTTTCATTTATACATACATACATTCTTTTATGCATACATTAGGGTCTTGATACAAGAAAGTGGGAGGGTGTTAGTATACCAATGTATAAGATCAGCACTAAATAGATGGAGTGTTATTATTCTAGATGACACCCACACAGGATTCAACTTTTGTTCGCCACTTTGTTAATTAAATAAATGAAACATCATAATTAACAAAGCAACACAACATGGAAATTTCCAGTTGGACTCAAGATACTACATATGTTACAAAGAAATATAGATAAAGAGGGCCGACATGTGTCATGAGTGTGTGATCATTTGGCGAGTGTACTATAGGAGGAAGATGACATTAATTAAATCTTATGTCTGCCTCATTCCCCTAGGATTTTAGTTCTGAGAGACATCATTATATAGTGGACTTTGAGAAAATATCGGGGAGTATACTTAATGCCCTAATGTGAAAATGAAGATTGTCTTAAGATCATTAAGGGTATGAATATAATAATTTTCGGGCGTTGTCCTGACCCTAGGAGAAGTGTAATATCATTGTTATAAATATAAAATTATGATCTTAAATAAATGTCAACACTTAACTGTATAAACAGTATGTTGAAACTATGCAGCGCAATTAGAATTCTGACATATGAACTATTATACTCTTTATCAAAACATAGAAGATGTGAACATGTAATTCGATTTTGAAACCTGTAGATTGTGATATTTGCATGAACATCGATTGGTGTTTAGTAGCCAGTATACATTATTATTTTTATGATTTTGCAAATGTCTGTTTATGGATATACGGTTTCATCAGTGCAGTTACTATTTGAAGGTTGACGTGAACTTTTGTCAAAATATTGCAATCAAGGTGTGATGTACAATTTGTCATAACACTAATTTGACCATGATTTTTTAGGGATTAAGCCATAAATATGTCTCTTTTGTGTGTACCTAATCAGCGGTACATCAATTTTGCCTTAACTGTCACTAGAGATCGAATTAGAAATATGGTCTTTCAGCTTATAGGTAAATGAGTTCCTATTATGTGTGGTATAACGAACTAAGTGAATCGCAATATGTAAGATGTTAATCATGGTACTCCTAAACATGTCTCCTCCCGTATGTGTTTACGTTTAGGATACCTCTTTGTTGTCTTTTTAAAAAATAATATTACATATGGCTTTCCAATTCTGTATCTTAAAATCTGGAATAATGATAATATATGATAAGCATAAATGGATTCACTAAAAATTTCAAAATTTGTTTTTCTTTTAATTGTATATATTTTGTAATACATTGTGTTTTTATAAATTGATTCTAGCCCTGAAGAAGTCCCAAGAGGGATGAAAGGCGTTGGCGGCAAGCAATTCTTTAATGTTTTAAAGAATTTCGAATAATAAAGAATGAAATAACCTTCAATCAAGTTTCTGAAATTGCTTATCTTTGGGAAACAATTCACTGTTGCACTGTGCTGTTTTTTTAGATGAACTGTACTAGAACATTTATATATACCATATACTTATGTACTTTGGTGCGAGGTCATTTCTTGTTCTTTGGTTATAAGTGACTTTTCACCTTAACCCCTTTCCCTTTGCCTAATTCCTTTTACAGATTCTTGACCTTTCCATTGAGTGGCAGTCACAGCTTGGTAAGTCGCGATTCAGAACCTTTGTACATGTTATGAATATGCATATTGTTCGCCACTAAATCAGTTGCATTACCACACAATATTACGAGTGATCATTTTCTTTTTCTTTTTTGCGCCTACCTGGCAAACATGTTGGCTTTATTTCTAATGCGGTTCCATACCCGCTTGTCTTTCCATTAACGCGATCAGTTTTCTCGCCTCACCATACTCTGGCATGCTGACAATGGTCAATGTCTAACTCTGTATGCAGTGAGAGCCCACATATTTCAGTCTCCAATATCAGTGTTTAATACTATAATCTTGACTCTGGATCATAAAATGAACCATATGTATAGTAACCACATATTAGCAGGATGACATTGGAAAATTAAGTGCCATTTTCTTGTTTAACATATATACTAATTCAATAACCTGTTCTTTTTTCCTCATATTCTTACTCCCTTGACCTATATTTTAATTCTTCTATCTCCGGTGTGTACTACTCAATCCACATTTCTGTGTACTTCATCTGTACTTCCAATAACACCAAATGTTTCTGTATTCCCACTCAAAGCACACTTACACTAATCTCCGCCCCACCCCAGTCTTTGTATACCTCTTCCCCTTTCCCTCTCGTTATCTTCCTTCCTAACTTTTCTTCTCTTTTGTCACAATGGGATAATCTTCCCTTTCCTTTCTCCTATTGTCATGGTGACTAGGTATCGTATCTTTCTGCACCTTATTTGCACATCACCCTTTTCTTCTTGGGCCTCAGCTTGCCATTGGGCCTCTTGTAAATGACATGCATATTACCCCTCTATTGGCCTCCTCTATCTTACTATTGGTAGTTTGTTTTATTTATGCAAATTTTTCTTCTTCAGCCTTGAAAAAGCCCTTGGACCACTTGCCTTTTGAGTGAAACACGTGTTGGCTGTTCTTGTGTTCACTTGCATTTGAATAAAGAAGAAAATACTGAAAACATAGTGTTGAAGTTCCTGTATCGACAATGTTACACCAGAATTTGAGATTTCCTTACCCTACGATTCTACATATTTCTCCTTGGCATAAACCTATAACATTTCCAAAACACAACAATCAAAATTATGCCTGTTGCTATGTATTGTATATGTTTTAAAAGGTTATTTTTTCAGAAACTGATCAGTAGCCTTGATTTACCTCCTTCTACACATGATGTCTGTAAATTTACAAAATTCTGATTTATTCATGACAATTAACAATTAATGAATGTTCAATATACATGTGCCCCTGTATCAGTCTCAACCTTTCAATGAAAGGACCGGTTAGTGGTGTCTACTATGTATTATAATTGCCCCAGGGCCCGGCCCTCCCAAGTCCTGTATATGTTTATGAATGTAACATGAACTGAGAAGAATGCTCAGAAAAAATACCTTACAGTGATGATTTTACCTTCCTCTCATGCCAGCACTCATTTGCTGCATTTATCATAACAGTCTGTAATTTGACATAAACAACAGGTTTTCCCCAATGGCACAAGACCAACCAAATAAATAAAATCCAAATAGAGTTAAATTCTTGTCTGCACTAACAGCACTAAATATGACCAATTTTCAGCATTCAAACCGTAGGTTACATTTAATAGCATACAATGAACCACATCTCGGTCACCCACAAATGTGGATTACTTTGTTACCGTTCTTCATATTTTCTACCGTATGACTGCACAACAAAAAGTAGGACATGTAATTTAAATTCTACATGTCCTGGTAGTGAAATACTCTTAAATTAACTCACTACTGCAAGACCTATATTTCCCATAGGATGGAAGGGAGGAGATGCCACACTTGAAAGGGCTGTGTCCTGTCCCCACACAAAGGGCTGCAGTGTATCCCCTCTGCAGTGAGTCTGGAGCTAGGGCAGGAAAGACAGGGACTTGTGCACTTCAAAGACATCTCTTTGAAGTCTCTCCCAATTCAAAGGCCCAATTAGTATAAGTACTGGACCTCTGACACCACCAACTCAGAACATTGGTGATCAGCAGTGAGGATAGGAAAGTTTTATTTGGACCTGTACGTGTGCACTGCCATAGAGTAATTGGTGTACACTACTTTCCATATCAAAGACCAATTCAAAACCCTTTTAATTCTCCCTGATTGGCATTTTAAATATTTTCCCCAAATCCTGTCTCAGTCGGGAGGAGTTATGCATGCACCCGCTAAAAGAAATTTTGAGCTGGCCAACCTAGAGGGTTAACTGTGGCCAAGCTCATGGATCTCTGCAAGATGATTGAGCTTTCTACAAAGGGCATCATCAGGAAGGTGGGGCTGTAAAAGTCCCTGAGGGGCACAGCAGATGCTCATGTTGGAGTAAATGTAAACCCAGTGGAGGATAAGGAACTGGATGATGATGAGGAGCTGGGACATCACTCACTGGAGAGTCTGGGACTGCCTGAGGAGCAGGGGGTAACATTCTGCCAGGATTAGTGGTTCCCACCCAGGCAGGGTGCAGTGTATCATCCAGAGGCCTGTTCCCATAGGAGCTGGAGGACAGAAGAGAGGAGAGGAAATTTAAATTTGAGCTGGCTAAGCTCAAATTAGAAAGGAGAAAGCCTTAGAAGGAAGAACGTTGGCCATGGAAGCAGAGCAAAAGAAATGTTCCATGGAGGCAGCTAAGCCTAAGAGAACCTTATCCAAGGAAAAACTACTGGCCATGGAGCCTTTTTGCTTATGAGAGGAGCCTATGAGAACTGGACATAAATGCTAAGCAAATAGGGTCCAGAGTTGGCCGCATTTCTTCAGTGTCCTCTGACAAGAAGGACTGCATTACCAAGGGTCTGGTACAGGACTATGAAGTTGGAGGTGACAGAGATAGAGGGTTTAAGGCATATGAGATTGCCCCATAAGTGTGCAAGATCCCTGAGGGAGATTTGGGCCTAGCCTGTAGAAGCATATTCCTGCTGAGGGGAGGGATACCCTACTGGCCCTAGATGAGGGTAACAGGATGAGGTATCTCCCATGAAGGAAGCCCTGTGGACATTGTGGTCTTGCGTTCTAGCTGGGAGGAACACCTATGCCACCTTCATAAAATGCTTCAGGCTCTGAAGAGTGCAGGCCTGACTATCAAGGCCAGTATGTGCCAGATAGGGCAAGGTTCAGTGATCTCCTTGGGGCACCAATCGAGAGGCGTCAAAGTGCAACTCCTCCAGGCCAAAACTCAATCAATCAATCAATCAGGGGTTTGTTAAAGTGCGACTACTCACCCGGAAGGGTCTCAAGGCGCTAGGGTTGGGGGGGGTGCAGGTTCCATTCCATCAAGGAGGGGGTCTGTCGAAGAGCCAGGTTTTGAGGTTTCTTGCGAAGATGGGGAGCGATGTTTTCTGTCTGAGGTGGAGCGGAAGGGCGTTCCATGCTTTGGCAGCGAGGAAGGAGAAGGAGTGGCCTCCCGATATGGTCTTTCTGGTGCGGGGGACCACGGCGTAGGAGAGCTGGGCTGATCGTAGGGTCCCTTGGGGTGCGTGGAATTTGAGTCGGCTGTTCAGGTATGCTGGTCCGGTGCCGTGGAGGGCCTTGTGTGCGTGGGTGAGCATCTTAAAGGTGATTCTCGCCTCGACGGGGAGCCAGTGGAGTGTGCGCAGGTGCTGGGAGATGTGGCAGTGTTTTGGCAGGTTGAGGACCAGTCTTGCGGCGGCGTTCTGGATGTTCTGTAGCTTGCGGATGAGGTTTTTGTTTATTCCGGCGTAGAGTGCGTTGCCGTAGTCGAGTCTGCTGGTGACCAGGGCGTGAGTGACTGTCTTTCGGTGTTCGAGGGGGATCCATTTGAAGGTCTTACGAAGGAGGCGGAGGGTGTGGAAGCAGGAAGATGAAACAGAGTTGATCTGGCGGTCCATTTTGAGCTCGGAGTCCAGGATGATTCCCAGGTTGCGTGCGTGGTCTGTGGGGGTTGGCGGGTTTCCGAGGGCGGTGGGCCACCAGGTGTCGCTCCAGGCGTCGGGGTTTGGGCCCATGATGAGTACTTCTGTTTTGTTGGTGTTTAGTTGTAGGCAGCTGTTTTTCATCCATTTGGCGACGGCTTCCATGCCTTCTCGAAAGTTGCGTCTGGCGGTGTTGGGCTCGTTGGATAGGAAGAGGATGAGCTGGGTGTCGTCTGCGTATGACACGATGTTGAGTCCGTAGGTTCTGACGATGGGGGCAAGTGGAGCCATGTAGACATTGAAGAGCGTCGGGCTGAGGGAGGAGCCCTGGAGGACTCCGCAGGTGGTAGGTGTGGGGTCTTGCCGGAGAGGAAGGAGCAGATCCAGTCGAGGGCCTTGTCCTGGATTCCTGCGTCATAGAGTCTGCGTATTAGGGTGCGGTGGGAGACTGTGTCGAACGCCGCTGATAGGTCGAAGAGGATGAGGGCTACTGTTTCTCCTTTGTCCAGTAGGGTGCGGATGTCGTCTGTTGCGGCGAGGAGGGTTTCCGTACTGTGGTTTTTTCCGAAGCCGGATTGGGAGGAGTCGAGGATGTTGTGTTCTTCAATGAATGTTGCGAGTTGGCTGTTGATGGCTTTCTCGATGACTTTCACTGGGAACGGGAGCAGGGAGATGGGTCTGTAGTTTTTGAGGTCGGTGGGGTCCGCTGAGGGTTTCTTTAGGAGGGGGTTCACCTCGGCGTGTTTCCAGTCGTCGGGGAACGAGGCAGTCACCAGGGAGCGGTTGATGGTGTGGCGGAGCATGGGTGCGATGGTGTCGGCGGCTCTGTTGAAGATGTGGTGGGGGCAGGGGTCCATGGGGGCCCCTGAGTGGATTGACTTCATTGTCTTCAGTGTGTCTTCGGTGGTGAGGGTTGTCCAGTCATCAATCGCTGGTTTCCGGGTGTCGGGGGTAGTTGGTGAGGGTTCAGTGTGTTGGTTGTCTTCGTCGAAGTTGTCGTAGATGCTCTTGATTTTGTGGTGGAAAAAGGTAATGAGTTTGTCGCAGAGGTCTTGTGAGGGAGGGATGTCGGTAGTCTCGCTGGTGGGTCGGGCGAACTCCTTGATGAGGCTGAAGAGTTCCTTACTGTTTTGTGCGTGGGTGGAGATTCTGTCTTCAATCGCTTTTTTCCTCGTTTCTCTGATGAGTTGATGGTGGGCGTTGGTGGTGGCTCTGAAGTTGTTGTGGGCTTCTGTGGATTTGGTGTTTCTCCAGGCCTTTTCGAGGCGGCGGCATGTGCACCTGGATTCTTGAAGTTCGGTAGTAAACCATCTGGCTTTCTTGGCACGGGTATTGCTGTTTTTCTTGAGGGGGGCTATGGTGTTGGTGCTGTCCGAGATCCATCTATGCAGGGTTCGGGCTGCGGTGTTGGGGTCGTCGTTTTCCGCGATGGTTGGGGTGGAGTTGTTGAGTGAGGAGGTGAGCTGGTCGTCGGGGATTTTGGTCCAGTTTCTTTGTGGAAGCAGGTGCTGGTGTCTGTGGATGGTGGGTGTTCTGAAGGTGAAGTGGACGCAACGATGGTCGGTCCATGGGAGTTCGGTGGTGTGGCTGAAGGTGATGGAGTTTCCTGTAGTGAAGAGGGGGTCGAGGGTGTGTCCTGCTGAGTGCGTAGGCTCGGTCACGATCTGGCGGAGTCCAATGTTGTGGAGGTTGTCCAGGAGGCATGTGGTGTTGGGGTCCAGTTGATTGTCGAGGTGGAGGTTGAGGTCTCCCAGCAGGGTGTAGTTGGTGGATGCGATGGCCTGCGGGGAGATAATGTCCGTGATGGAGTTGGCGAAGGGTCCGCGGGGTCCAGGGGGTCGGTAGATGAGGGTTCCTCGGAGGGCGGCGGTGGGGCTGGCCAGTATCTTGAAGTGAAGGTGTTCCATCAGTTCTGTGGACTCGTCGGGGAGTGTGCTCAGGCGGAGGCTGGATTTGTGGACGATGGCGATTCCTCCTCCTGGGTGGGTGGGGCGGTCCTTCCTGGAGATCTTGTATCCTTGGGGGATGGCGATGGCGATGTCCGGTCCCGAGGTGGTGTTAGTCCAGGTTTCGGTGAAGAATGCTACGTCCGGGGTGGTGCTGTCAAGTAGGTCCCAGATTTCTGTGGCGTGTTTGTGGAGGGATCGGACGTTGAGGAGGATGCATTGCAGGGTCTTCGGTTCGGTTGTGTTCTTGTGGGCGGGTTGTGCTGGATCCGTGTTCTTGGCGGTGCTGCAGGTGTGCCGGCAGCGGTGACAGCTGAAGGGTCCATGGGTGTCGGCTGGTGATGCTAGCTTGCAGTTGTTGTTGCAGCCTGGGTTGAGTGTGTGGATTGCTGCTGGGTCGTAGCGATGGCGGGGCGGAGGTCCAGGGTTCCTGGTGCTGGTCGCGGACGGGTCGCAGACGGGCGCAGACGTGCTTGCCTTTGACGCGCCTTCGGTTTACCAGCGGCGTGCCCGCAGCCCACGGCCGCTGCGCGGCCGCGCAGTGGCAGCCATTAAGTAGGGGTCGGGGAGGGCTGGACAGCTGGGAGGCGGGAGCGGGGAGGGCAGCTGGATTGGGCCGGTCGCGCTGGGGGGGGAGGGGCCGCGGGGGCAGCAGCGGCGGGGAAAGGTAAAGGGAGGAAAGAAGGGATAAAGAAAAAGGGAAAATAAGCAGAAATAAGGCACAAAAGAGCAGAGATGCAGAAAAGAGCAGAAAGGTGAAAGATAGAAAGGGTAGAAAAACGAGTGAAGGAGCAGAGGGAGAGAAAGGGAAAATGGGCAGAAATAAGGCACAAAAGAGCAGAGGTGCAGAAAGGTGAAAGATAGAAAGGGTAGAAAAACTAGAGAAAACGATGGAAGGAGCAAAGGGAGAGAAAGGGAAAATGGGCAGAAATAAGGCACAAAAGAGCAGAGATGCAGAAAGGTGCAGAAAGGTGAAAGATAGAAAGAGTAGAAAACCGAGTGAAGGAGCAGAGTGAGAGAAAGGAGACAGAGGTCTACTGGACCACCAGGGATGAGGCGCAGGGAAACCTGCGGGTGGAGGAGGGCCTCGATCACCAACACTCAAGAGTGCAGGGGCAGGGGCACCTCACTTAATGGTGGAGCTGCGAGGGTGGGGGAGCAATTTCACTGACAATGAGTCAGTGGTCTTGCTCGCCTGTCCCCGCAGTGGCCGCCATTAAGTAGGGGTCGGGGAGGGCTGGAGCAGAGATGCAGAAAAGAGCAGAAAGGTGAAAGAAAGAAAGGGTAGAAAAACGAGTGAAGGAGCAGAGGGAGAGAAAGGGAAAATGGGCAGAAATAAGGCACAAAAGAGCAGAGGTGCAGAAAGGTGAAAGATAGAAAGGGTAGAAAAACGAGAGAAAACGAGTGAAGGAGCAGAGGGAGAGAAAGGGAAAATGGGCAGAAATAAGGCACAAAAGAGCAGAGATGCAGAAAGGTGCAGAAAGGTGAAAGATAGAAAGAGTAGAAAACCGAGTGAAGGAGCAGAGTGAGAGAAAAGAGACAGAGGTCCACTGGACCACCAGGGATGAGGTGCAGGGAAACCTGCGGGTGGAGGAGGGCCTCGATCATCAACACTCAAGAGTGCAGGGGCAGGGGCACCTCACTTAATGGTGGAGCTGCGAGGGTGGGAGAGCAATTTCACTGACAATGAGTCAGTGGTCTTGAAATCATTCTGGCTTGGGAACCTCCCAAGACCCAGATAGAATAGTGAACCTTCTTAGGCCTTACTGGTTATTACAGGAGTTTAGTCAAGGGACATGTCATTGTCACCATTGTCGACCCAGTTGGACCTGGCCCTTTTTGCAGGTTTATCCCCAAGCCTTTTGCCTTTTGCCTCCTATTTTTCTGACCTGTTTTTGTTTGCTTTAGGACTCTGGGCACATTACCACTGCTGATGAGTGCTCACGTTCATATGCTCGCTGTGTAAATTGTAATTCTGATTGGGTATCCATGATTGGCATATTCTATTTACTGTTAAGTCCCTAGCAAAGTTTACTATGTGTACAAAGGGTCTGTATATCAAATGCTACCAGTAGGCCTGCAGCACTGGTTGTACCACCCACATAAGTAGCCCTGTAAACGTGTCTCAGGCCTGCCATTTCAGTGTCTGTGTGTGTAACATTTTACATGTGTAACTTTCAATTGGGAAAAAGTGAGAGATTTGGTGTTTGGGCTCTCTGAGATCAGTATTTAAAAACACACATTTTAGTGCAGGTGGTTTTTAAATTGTGTGGTTGAAAATGCCACTTTTAGAAAGTGGGCATTTTCTTGCATAACCATCCTGTGTCTCTACCTGCCTGTGGAATCAACATCTGGTTTAGACTGATAGTGGCCTGTGTATGCATTCACTATAGACAGTTACACAAAGGGAGTTGATGTGTGCCCTGCATATCCTGATGGCCCATCACCAGGCAGATGGACCTTCATGAGCTAGACTTGTGGGAGGAGCTGTCACCTTCACCTTAATAGGGCTGTGTCTGGCCTCTCACAATACTGTCTCCGCCCCCTGGAGTGCCTCTGTAGCCACGACAAGGCAGGACGAGAACGTGTGCACTACATAGACAATCCTCTGAAGAATGCCTACCTCAAAGTAAAAATGAGGATATATTTTGGACGTAAAACCCCAGATTTTTAGAATACTTCTTGATCAAGAGGAACCTCTGCCAAGGAGAAGAGCTGAAGAGCTGTAAGGAGTAGTACTGCCCCTTTGCTGTGTGTTGCTTTTCTGGGATGGCCTGCAGTTGCTGTGTCTACTGTGGAGAGTAAAAGGACTGGACGTTGCTGCGTAACCTGCATGTGAAGTATCCCCAAGGGGTTGTGTGTGCTTCCCTCCTGTTAAGAAGTCTCAGGGTCATCAATGACTTCATCTGCAACCTTCTTGAACTCCACTGCTGGGAGTTCTGACCTGCCAAGTGGTACCAGTTCCGGTTCTGGGCCCTTGGAGGTGCTTCCTGCTACAAAGCCCTGCAAAAGTGATGCTTCGCCCTTTCAGCACTAGATTGTCTAATGCTTCACTGCTGTGAGGGAAACATTTCCATGCACTGCCACTGTGCGGCCGAAGAAATCGATGCAGCACCTGCTCGTGGCCTGAAGAACCACAGTTCAGTGCACCACTCTCTGAAGTCCGAGACCAATGCACTGCTTCTGGTGCAGGCCCTGCCAACTGGCTGAGAAAATCAACACATGGTTGAACCACGGCTGAAGAAATCAACTCAGTGCCTGATTCGCCGCTGCTGCACTGATTCCAGCACATCTGGATTTCCATGAATTACACCTGTGCACCAAGTCTACATCGAAACTAGGCTTCAGTCAGGAACCTAGGCTGCACGTCCGAAGAATAGACACATCACCTCCCTGCGCAGTAAGAAACCAGCACATCACCTCCCCTTGTAGTAAGAAACCAACGCTTCACCTCGACTCCAGTAAGGAACTGATGTATTACCTCCTCTGCATAGCAGTAAGGAACAGATGCATCACCCCTTCTGGAGCAAGGAAACAATGCATCATCTTACCTGCGAGTAAGGAATGGATGTATCACCTTCCCTGCGTGTAAGGAAACGATGTATCACTGTGTTTTCCGGCACCTCACTTCCCCTGCACCTGTTTCCGTCTAGTGATTTTGACGCATTCCAGGTACTTTGCACAAAAAATGATGCATCCAAAGTTTCATATGAACCTAACTGTTTTAACTCTTTTAAAAGTGACATTTTGACTTATGTATTTTGTATTTTTATTGTTTTGGTCTCGTTTGGCTTAGATAAAAATACGTTATTTTTCAAATCTGTTGTTGTATTCATTTTTAATGTTTTCACTGTGTGTGTGTGTTATGTACAAATACATTACACATTGCCTTTGAGATAGGCCTGGCTGCTCGTGGTAACCTACCAAGGGGGTGGGCAAGGGTTATTTTAGGTAGCAATACCCCCATCCTGACTAGAAATAAGAGCCCCTACTTGGACAGGGTGCAACCCACTGCCACTGGAGAACCCCATTTCTAAGAGCCCCTCTTGACAAAATTTACTTCCAAAATTGACATCAGGTGATCTGGACAGAGGTGCGCCAAAAAGCTATTGACACCCTGAAGGAGGCTACGTGCATGGTACCTGTGCCCAAGTGCTCAAGGCCCATAACTTCTCCCAAGAACTCTCTGTACAGACAGATGCCTCAGAGCATGGCATAGGGGCCGTGCTCTCACAACACAATGAAGAGGGCCTGGATCAACCTGTAGCCTTAATCAACAGGAGGTTACTTCCCAAGAAACATAGATGGAATGCAATAGAGAGTAGACCATTTACTGATGTCAGGGTGCCAAAGAATATAAGGCCATACCTTTTTGGTAAACACTGTCAGGTTCAGACAGACCACACCACAGGTCCCTCGATGTTTAGTGCAAATGAGGGGTGAGAATCACAAACTTTTAAAGTGGTCCATCACCCTACAGGGAATTGGCTTTATGGTGGAACAAAGTCCTGGTACAGACCGAACCAGTGTTGATGGTCTCTCCAGGCTCTTCCACTGTAGTGAAGAGAACTCCAAAGGAGTCGGGTAATTCTCATTCTTTCCCCTGGGGGACACATGTTAGATCAGGCTCCTTTGGCATGGTTTCTCCTGACTTTTTGCCTTTAGGGCTACTGTTTTTCCTGTTTTTGCTTACTTTGTTTTTGCTGGCTTTAGGAATCTGGGCACTTTACCACTGCTAATCAGTGCTAAAGTGTATGTGCTCTATACTTTACACTTGGTAGCATTGGCTTACCCCAGTTGGCATAAATATTGTACTTATAAGTCCCTAGTAAAGGGCTCTACAAGTGCTCAGGACCTTTAGATTAAAAACTACTAGTGGACCTGCAGTACTAATTGTGCCACCCACGTAAGTAGCCCTTTAAACATGTCTCAGGCCTGCCACTGCAGAATATGTGTGGGCAGTTATAAACTGTCACGCCAGCTGTCAAGTTAACCCACGTGCCTGGCACAAACGTTCCTTTTTATTATATATGGTCACCACTAAGGCAGGCCTTGGGCATCCCATGGGCATTGTGCAGTGTTTTTAAAAATAGGACATGTACTTATTAAGTGTTAAATGTCCTCGTACTGAAATGCTCTCAAATTAATTTTTCACTACTGCACAGACCAGTTTTCCCATAGGATATCATTGGGATTGCCTTATTAGATTTTATAAGTGTAGTTTCCAATTGGGAAGAGGTGGGAACCCCAAATTTGGTGCTTCTGGAATGACAATTTTAAAAACACAACTTATGGTGGACCTAGATTTTAAATTGCAATTCTGAAAATGCCACTTTTAGAAAGTATCCTGACTACTGCCTCAACACATTGCTGCACCTGGCATTCCTAATGGCCAATCACACTGCTTTATTCAGCGGACATTCAGTTCAAGCAACCCTGACTCCAGGGGCTTCTCTTCCGACACCCAACTGGACAAGCCGTTGTGGTCTAACTATCCTACAGTACAGGCCTATTACTTCAGTAAGGACTTGTCGCTCTGCTGTATACAGCAAACACTCTATTCCTGTTTCCCTCACCTGCTGCCCATTTGGACATGCTGCCACGGTCCCACTCTAGGCATTTTTCCTTGTGAGGCTTGATCCTGCCTCACTACACCAATGGCATTTACTCAGGCATGTAATTTAATGTCCTGATGATGATCCCAAAATTGATTTCATGGGATCGAAACACTGTCAATTTTTTGTACACCGTAAAACGCAACCTGATTTGTCACTGTTCATGTGTAATGGTGTCTCCTCACATTTATGCTTATTTTATTTAACACCTTCGCTGCGGCTTGAATTCGCGCCGGTGCTGGACATTCCGATCGCGGGCGTGGTCATGACAGCTCCCGGCCATCATCAGCACACGCCCACCGTGACTCATGGCGGCCGGGAGCCGACATGAGCACCAAAGGGGTTAATGCATTACTGTTAGACCTTTGCAACATTGGCGTGGGTCTTCCTTCTATTTTCTTTGCTGTTGCCTCCTGTGTTTTTCCTATGTTTTTTCTGGTCTAGATGCTTTGGGCACTTTGCCACTGCTGTTCAGTGCCAAAGTGCAAGTGTTCCCTATTGTAAATTGCTGTGATGGATTAGTGACTCCATGATTGGCTTATGTGATTTCCTTGTCAGACCCTAGTACAGTGCTCCATGTCTGCCCAGGGCCTGTAAATCAAATGCTCCTGGTGGGCTTGAAGCCCTGATTGTGCCACCCACAGAAGCAGCTTCTAAAATATGGCTCAGGCCAGCCATTGGAGAGCCTGTCTGCAGCCTGGGGCTGCCATGTCGACTTGGCAAGTGCACCCAATTCTCTAAACCTTCCCTTTTCTACATGTTAGTCACCCCTAAGGTAGGCCCCAGGTACCCCCAGGGGCAGGGGTCAATATATGTAAAAGGTAGGACATGGACTGATGTGTGTGGCATGTCCTGATAGTGAATTACAGCCAATTTCGTTTATCACTTTTGCAAGGCGACCTGTTACCATAGGTAGGAATGGGTAGTTTGATTATAACATCTTATAATCCTAACTGACCCAGGGAACTAGGTAGAAATTCGAGTTTAGTATGCCTGAACTCAGGATGTTAAAATACATCTTTTAGTCAAGGTGGTTTTTACATTCTGTGTTTGAAAATACCACTTTTAGAAAGTAGGTATTTCAGTGCCGCCTACCTGGATGACATTGCAGTGTTCAGCGCCAGTTGGGAAGAACATCTGCGCCACCTCTGGGAAGAGTTCATGGCGCTGCGGAGAGCAGGCCTCATGATCAAGGCAAGTAAGTGCCAGATCAGGCAGGGTTCTGTGGTGTACTTTGGACACCATGTTGGGAGCGGCCAGGTGGCACCCCTACAGCCCAAGACTGAGACCATCCTGGCTTGGGAACCCCCAAGACCCAGACAGAGGTGAGAGCCTTTTAGGACTCACTGGGTACTACAGGAGGTTTGTCAAGGGGTATGGCAGCATTGTTTAACCCTTGACAGAGCTGACTTCCTGGAAGCAGCCCAAGAAAGTGAACTGGACTGACACCTGGCAGAAAGCTTTTGATGCCCTGAAGACTGCCATGTGCACGGCGCTCATGCCTCTGGTGCCCAACTTCTCTAAAGAGTTCTTTGTACAGACAGACACTTCAGAGCTTGGGGAGGGGGCTTTTTGTTCACAAATGAATGAGGAGGGCCTAGACCAACCTGTAGGCTTCATCATTAGGAGGTTACTTCCACGGGAACAGAGGTGGAGTGCAATTGAGCGTGAGGCATTTGCTGTGGTGTGGGCACTGAAGAAGGGGGTGAGCGCAGGTTATTTTAGAAGTGTAGCTCCCTTACCCTAACTAGAAACAAGGGTCCCTATTTGGACAAAGGTACCTACCTCTGCCAACTAGGGACCCCCAATTCTAACAAGTATGCACAAGCATTAAGTTCTGCCCGAGCCTTTTTTTTTTGGTTATTTTTTTATGTGTACATCATTAGATGCAGGATTGTGTCCCCAATTTATCTGTTGCTCATAATTTGAAATATTAAATGTATCCTGTCCTGCTGGACAGCACAAATATAGTATTGCTTATATTTATTTTTATCCTTCTCTTATTGTCCTTGTCCGGGACCATTGTGTTTATAATGTACTGTCACCCAAGGTCCCAGACCAAAGTAATTGTGCTCCCTTGTCTCTAATAACACTTTTAGAAATTTGTCATTTTCATACTGTAACCATTTGGTGCCCCATGCCTGTCTCTAAATTCACTTCTTGGGTGGGTGACAGCTGGCGTTGTGCATTCCAGGAAGCAGCCCAAGAAAGTGAACTGCTAAACAGCCACACACAAAGGGAGCTTAGGGGGACCGATGGACATCCAGATCCAGATGAGCCATCCTGGGCAGGATGGAAGGGAAGAGCTGACACCTACACATTTAAGGGCTGTGTCCTGTCCCATACAAGCGGGTGCATACCCCCATGTAGGGAGCCTGGAGCCAGAGCAGGAAAGGCAGGGATATGTGCACTTCAAAGGCATCTCTTTCCAGTCTCCTTCACTTCAAAGTCCCAACTGGGTATACGTACTGGACATCTGACACCACCAACTGAGAACACTTCTGGAACTGAGAGCATTGTACCACAAAGAAGGACTGCTGTGCTGCTGGAGGGACTGCCAATCTGCTGGACTTTGTCGTGCTAGCCTACTGCCTGCTGCCCTCTTGCCAGAGAGTGAGAAGGACTGGACCAGAATCTCCACATCCCAGAGCCTAATTATCTCCCAGGGCTTGTTGAGTTTCCTCCTGTTCTGAAGTGTCAGGGATATCAACAACTTCTCTTCAAATTACAAACATCATATGTACTTTGTTTGCTACAAGACTTGCTCTGCCAAGTGGTGCCAACCCAGTCCTGGGCCCTTGGATGTGAGAATAATGTACTGCATCTCTCAGAACCCACACATCGACACGTTGTGCTGTTTCAGAACAGACGCATAGTGGCCACTGCGTGGAGAAGTTCGATGCACCGCTTCTACAGCATGGAGAAACCCTGTGCAGCGCGTTCTGAACTGCCGCTCTGTGGAACTGATACAATGCTCATAGAACCGACGAATCACCCCCTATGAGTGGAGAAATCCAGCGCATCACGGTTTTCCTTGTTTGTGACCAGAATCAAGGTACTTTTGCTCAGCGGGCCCAGCGTGGGTCCTGCATCAGGCCTACACTCCATCGCAGTCGGCCTCAACCGTCCAGCCCAACCAATTAACTCCTTCAGCACCTACTGCTTCTAAGTGCTATTTTTGCATTTAATGCTTAAAAATTCATATTTCGACTTCTACTCATTGGATTTTTGTAATTTTGGTCTTGTGTTATTTTTTTTAATTATTCTCTATTTGCCTAAGCTAGCGTGGAGTCCTTCATCATGTTTTCTCTGTGTTACTGTTTGGTGTGTTGCACAAATACTTTACACATTGCCTCCTGAGTTAAGCCTGACTGTTCTGTGTAAGCTACCAGAGGGTGAGCACAGGTTAGTTTACTGTGTGTTTGTGACCTACCTTGAATAGGATTCTGGTTCCTGTTTGGGCAGGATGTGTACCTCTGCCAACTTGAAACTCAATTTGTAACATTCATGTTCTTTGTACTTAAGGTATCTTCTCCTCTTGAATGCTAACTAAAAAATCCCAGCTGTTATATGTTCCTAAGCATTACTTTTCCTCTGTATATGTGATTTGTTGTTCTTTTTGCACACTCATATTCACCTTTTCTGATAAAAAAAAGTGCTGTCTTATCCATAAATGCTCAGTGCGCCAGAATACATTGCCTCATTCCTAAATTAAGCACTATATTTTAAAAACACTTTTTAAATGATTGTTTTAAAATCTGGCAAAGATCACTTTTTTCACTTCATAACTTAAATAATGCCACTTAGTTCTAAATGCCAGAAATCTTGCACTACACTAGTTATGGGCCAGAATGTCATGAGGAGTGGAGATCCAGTGAAAAGTCCCAAAAGATTTGTGCCAACCAAAAGCTCTCACTTGAGGTGAAAGGCAGGGTTGTCCATGTTCAAAGGCCTAGGCCTTTAAAATGACCATGTAAAACACCAAGTAATCGATGTGTATGGTTATGATTCCTAACCCGACTTCATATAGCATTCAGGTGCCAAATGCCATACTCCTCCCCTCTCACCCGTTCACCCATTCCAAGCAAGGAGCTCAATGTGAGATTAGTCTGACAGTTCTATAGGTAGGATAATTGAGCCTTGCACCTATGACAGATCAGGCACAAGGTTCAAGAAATAGCTGAGTTTGCAGAATGACTGGTGAGAAAGCGATTAATAAATATCCGCCCTTTTCATCTAAGTGCCAACTTTGCCACATCACAGAATCCCAGTGAGGTCTCCCAATCTGTGAAGGCAGTCTGTCTCTGCGGTCGCTCTGCCCATGCCCTATGAGTAATAAGCTCTTTTCATGCGCCCGTTCTCTCCCTCGCTGCCCCCATGTCTCTCTGCCCGGGTTCCCTTCTGCTCCCCTCACTGCCCCGTGTCTCTCTGCCTGGTTTTTCCTTCTGCTCCCCTCGCGGCCCCCGTGTCTCTATGCCCGTTTTTGCCTTCTGTTGCTTAGCTTCCCCTGCATTTCTGTGACCTTTCTGCCTTCTGTGCCACTCGTTTTCCCCCATTTTTTGTGAAATTTCTGCCCTTTCTTGTGACCTCTGTGCCTCTGTGCCACTCGTTTCCCCCCGTTTTTTGTGACTTTTTCTGCCCTTTCTTGGGACCTTTGTGCCCTCTGTGCCACTCATTTCCCCTTGTTTTTTGTGACCTTTTCTGCTCTTTCTTGTGACCTTTGTGTCTCTGTGCCACTCGTTTCCCCCCGTTTTTTGTGACCTTTTCTGCCCTTTCTTGTGACCTTTGTGCATCTGTGCCACTCGTTTCCCCCCGTTTTTTGTGACCTTTTTTCTGCCCTTTCTTGTGATCTGTGTGCATCTGTGACCTCTTCTGCTCTTTCTTGTGACCTTTGTGCCACTGTGCCACTCGTTTCCCCCCCGTTTTTTGTGACCTTTTCTGCTCTTTCTTGGGATCTTTGTGCCCTCTGTGTCACTCATTTCCCCCATTTCTTTGTGACCTTTTCTGCTCTTTCTTGTGACCTTTGTGCCCTCTGTGCCACTCATTCCCCCCCGTTTTTTGTGACCTTTTCTGCCCTTTTTTGGGGACCTTTTCTGCCTCTGTGCCACTCGTCCCCCCCCCATTTTTTGCGACCTTTTCTGCCCTTTCTTGTGACCTTTGTGCATCTGTGCCACTCGTTTCCCCCCATTTTTTTAGACCTTTTTTCTGCCTTTTCTTGTGATCTGTGACCTCTTCTGATCTTTCTTGTGATCTTTGTGCCACTCGTTTCCCCCCGTTTTTTGTGACCTCTTCTGCTCTTTCTTGTGACCTTTGTGCATCTGTGCCACTCGCTTCCCCCCATTTTTTGTGACCTTTTCTGCCCTTTCTTGGGACCTTTCTGCCTCTGTGCCACTCGTTTCCCCCCATTTTTTGTGACCTCTTCTGCTCTTTCTTGTGGCCTTTCTGCCTCTGTGCTACTCGTTTCCCCCGTTTTTTGTGACCTTTCTACCCTTTCTTGTGATCTTTGTGCCCTCTGTGCCACTCGTTTCCCCCCGTTTTTTGTGACCTTTTCTTCCCTTTCTTGGGACCTTTCTGCCTCTGTGCCACTCGTTTCCCCCCATTTTTTGTGACCTCTTCTGCTCTTTCTTGTGGCCTTTCTGCCTCTGTGCTACTCGTTTCCCCCGTTTTTTGTGACCTTTCTACCCTTTCTTGTGATCTTTGTGCCCTCTGTGCCACTCGTTTCCCCCCGTTTTTTGTGACCTTTTCTTCCCTTTCTTGGGACCTTTCTGCCTCTGTGCCACTCGTTTCCCCCCGTTTTTGTGACCTTTTCTGCCCTTTCTTGGGACCTTTCTGCCTCTGTACCACTCATTTCCCCACATAGTTTGTGACCTTATCTGCCCATTCCTGGCACCTTTCTGCCTCTGTGCCACTCGTTTCCCCCTCAATTGTTGTGCCCTTTTGCCTTCTGTTTTCTTCGTCGCCCCTCGCCGCTGCATCCCGCCCCCTGACATTCGCTGCCCCCACCTCCCGCCTCCCACCTGCTCCTCCCTACCACCTCCCCATATAGGCCGGCCGCTGCGGGGTGAGGAGAGCGACCCTTGACCCTTCCAGGTAGGTCGCTCCCCCTCTGCACAGCACCGCGTGTGCCCGTTCTCTCCCTCGCTGCCCCAGTGTCTCTCTGCCCGGTTACCCTTCTGCTCCCATCGCTGCCCCGGTGTCTCTCTGCCCGGTATTTCCTTCTGCACGTTTTTGCCTTCTGTTGCTTAGCTGCCCCTGCATTTCTGTGACCTTTCTGCCTTCTGTGCCACTCGTTTCCCCCCGTTTTTGTGACATATCTGCCCTTTCTTGTGACCTTTTGCCCTCTGTGCCACTCGTTTCCCCCCATTTGCTGTGACCTTTTTGCCCTTCCTGTGACCTTTTTGCCTTCTGTGCCACTCGTTTCCCCCTGTATTCTTGTGACCTTTTTGCCCTTTTTGTGACCTTTCTGCCCTCTTTGCCACTCGTTTCCCCCTCAATTGTTGTGCCCTTTTGCCTTGCGTTTCCTTCGTTGCCCCTCACCACCCCCGCAACTGCGTCCCCTCTGGCCCCTGACTGTCCATTCGCTGCCCCGCCTCCTGCCTCCCAGCTCCTCCTCACTCCCACCTCCCCACACATGCCGGCCGCTGCGAGGTCGCGCAGCTGGCACGTGGAAGGCCTGTCTGCGCCCGCCCGTGCCTGGACCGCGCCCAGGGCCACAACCCATGGCCCCCGCCACCACTACGAAGCCAGCACTCTGCATGCTCTCAACCCCGGATGGACCCACAACTGCTTCAAGGCCGCCCCGAAACGCACACACGGTCCCTTCACCTGCCGGAACTGCAGCACACCAGCTACAGAGCTGACAAACCACCTGCCAAGAAAGACCTCAACCACCTCCGATGCATACTACTGAACACGTGCTCCTCAGGCAAACACGCCGTCGAGCTTTGGGACCTGCTCAACACAACCTCCCCAGACGTCGCTTTCCTGACAGAGACCTGGTTGAACAACTCCTCCGCACCCGACATCGCCATAGCCATCCCGACGGCTACAAGATCACCCGCAGAGACCGCACCAACGGAGTCGGAGGAGGAATCACCATCGTCCAGAAGAACAGCATCACGGTCTCGACTAGCACAGACGACACGCTCAGCACCGCCTAACACGTGCATTTCCAGATCCACACGGACCCCAACTCCACCCTCATAGGCACCCTCGTCTACGGACTCCCCGGACCCCGCCCCCAGTTCAGCGACTCCATCACCGACTTCATCAGCACGCATGCCCTGACCTCCACCGACTACATCCTCCTCGGAGACCTGAACTTTCACCTTGAGAACAACAACGACAACAACTCCACAACCCTGATTGATAACCTCGCCAACCTCGGACTGAGACAACTCATCACCACGCCCACCCACTCCGCCAGCCACACACTCGACCCCGTCTTCTCCTCAAGCCCGCACGTCTCCGTCAGCCACACCACCGAAGACCAACTACCTGCAAACCTTGCTCTCAGCCCACCCACCGAACTCTCCAACACCGACGTCAATGCCCACAACCTCAGACACTTGATCGAGGACTGCGCCAACACCCTCGCCCTGCTGAAGAAACCCCCCCAGAGAGACACCAGCAAGAGGGCCAGCTGGTTCACCCCAGAACTTCTAGATTCCAAGCAAGCCTGCCGGAAACTAGAGAAGAAATGGCACAGTGAACAAACTCCGGACAGCCACGCAGCACACAAGGACGCCGTCTGCAACCACCACCACCTCATCAGGGCTGCCAAGAAGACCTCCTTCAAAGACTACCTCGACAACAACGCACACGACAGCATGGAGCTCTTCAACATCGTGAAGGAACTCTCCAACCCCAGCTCCAACACCAACGACATCCTGCCATCGCAAGCCCTGTGCGACTCCCTCACCACCTTCTTCCGCCGCAAGATAGCAGACATCCACGACAGCTTCAACACCCAGACAGCCCCAAAAGACAGCAACACAACAGACCCTCCGCACACCATTGACCACATCCCCTTGCTAGCCTGGACCAGCGTGAGCGTCGATGACACCATCAAGACCATGAGCACAATCCACTCCAGCTCACCGTAAGACCCGTTCCCGCACCACGTCTTCAACAAAGCAAGCAGCTCCATCGCAACCCACCTACGCGACGTCATCAATCTCTCCCTTGAGACCGCGACCTTCCCAGAGAGCTGGAAACACGCCGAAATCAACGCCCTACTCATAAAACCCAAGGCAGACCCAAGAGACCTCAAGAACTTCAGACAGACAGCTAACCCGATACCTCGAAGAGAACAGAATCCTGGACTCTTCCGAGTCAGGGTTCCGCAGCAACGACAGCACGAGACCGCACTCATCGCCACCACCGACGACATCAGGACCCTGCTAGACAACGGGAAGACTGCAGCACTCATCCTCCTAGGCCTCTCCACCACCTGTGATACCGTCTGACACCGCACACTATGCGCACGCCTCCACGCCGCAGGGATCCGAGACAAGGCTCTGGAATGGACCACCTCCTTCCTCTCCGGCAGAACCCAGAGCGTCCACCTCCCCAGTTCCGTTCCGTAGCCTCCGAGATCATCTGCAGCCTACCTCAAGGATCCTCCCTCAGCCCGACACTGTTCAACATTTACATGGCCCGGCTCGCACACGTCGCCGGACAGCACGACCTCAACATAATCTCCTACGCCGACGACACTCAACTGATCCTCTCCCTCACCAAGGACCCCGTTGCCGACTGGATGAAGATCAGCCGTCTGAAGCTGAACTCGGACAAAACGGAGGACCTCATCCTCGGCTCTAACCCGTCAGCCTGGGACAACTCCTGGTGGCCAACGGCACTGGGGGCAGCCCCGACCCCCACCGACCACGCAAGCTGTGCTAATTTTTTCAATCTTTCAAAATATGGTTTCCTCCTGGTAACTCAGGTGCTGATTTTTATGTGTGTGTTATTGTTGAGCAAAATTCATTTTTGGAAGCTGTAGTATTTCCTCCAAAATCAGTATTTGCATGCTATTTTGCTCCTCATAAAGTATCTATAACCTGCCCATTACTCCAAAACTATTGGAGATAATTAATTTCTTCCACCAACAGTTTACCTCCAATAACTTGGAGATCCCTCCATGGTTACCACTGCTGTTTGCTTTCACACCAAATAAGTTGTTATGAAGCTAATTTCGATCCCACTTACCTACAATTTTCTAGTGGCGTTTTGGAGCTATTTTCCTCCAGGGAGAAGCTGGAGTTAGCAACTTAATTTTACTTCACTGACAAGGATTGTGGTTTCATCTGGGGGAAACTAAATATGTCTTTGTCATTTGTGTATTTTATCATAGAACTAGCTCACCCGTCGTGCGTTGCTGCGATCTCCGAAGAAAGGAAATTCAAGGAAACTCGTGATGATAGTATTCAATTTACATTGTGTCATTTTTATTGAAAGTTATTCATTTTAATATGGAAAACATTTCAAAGTGTCTTTTTAATTCTATTTATTTATTCAAGTGCTTGTGGATACACTTTTTTCTTTTTTTTTTACATCTGGTGCGTACATCAGTATTCGAAAGATTATGAGGGCCCTGGGGGGCCGATATTTAAAAAACTTTTATGCCAGAAACCTTTGCGAGAGTGGACTCAACAACTTCCCAAAGTTTCCTGGCGATCGGATGAATGCTGTTTTAATTCTATTTATTTATTCGAGTGCTTGTGGATACACGATTTTTTGTTTTTCCGTCTTGTGCGTACATCAGTATTCGAAAGATTATGAGGGCCATGGGGGGCCAATATTTAAAAAATAATTATACCAGAAACCTTCACGGGAGTGTACTCAACAACTTCCCAAAGTTTCCTGGGGATCGGATGAATGCTGTTTTAATTCTATATATTTATTCGAGTGCTTGTGGATACACAATTTGTTGTTTTTCCGTCTTGTGCGTACATTAGAATTCGAAAGATTATGAGGGCCCTGGGGGGCCAATATTTAAAAACATTGTATGCCAGAAACCTTTGTGGGAGTGTACTCAACAACTTCCCTAAGTTTCATGGCGATCGGATGAATGGTGTTTTAATTCTATTTATTTATTCGAGTGCTTGTGGATACACTATTTGTTGCTTTTCCGTCTGGTGCGTACATCAGTATTTGAAAGATTATGAGGGCCTGGGGGGCCGATATTTTAAAAAATGTTATGCCAGAAACCTTTGCGGGAGTGTACTCGACAACTTCCCAAAGTTTCATGGCGATCGGATGAATGTTGTAGTAATGCATAAAGGACAAACAGACAGACAGACAGACAGACAGACAGACATACATTCGTTTTTATATATGTAGATACCCAAGTTTAACAAAATGGCAGCAATAGCTGCAGCATTGTGGAGTGATGTTTTACAACTTGTGCAGAGACAAGTGCCTCTTCAGTCTGCTGTTGGCCCTAGGTAGGATGCAGCATACCTTGATGCACTACAAACTAAAAGAAGGTACAAGCAGTACATCTACAAATGCAGAGTTGATCTTTTTGCAATTTCAGATGAACACAAATTACAGACTTAATGCTCACACAATATTATTCATACTTGACCTTATAAAGGAGTTAGAGCCCAATAGTAATATAGAACTGCTGTCTCACCACTGGTTAAATTGTTTTCAGTGTTGCACTTTGGTGCAACTGATTCTTTTCAGGGAATTGTTGCCATGGCTTCTGGAATCTCTCAGTCTACCTTCATTAAAATATTGCAGCAAGTGCTCAGTGCTCTGTTGAAACATATGCAGTGTTTCATCATTTTCCCTAAGACTGCTTGTTCGCTAGCCAAAGTGAAGAGTGCCTTCAATGGCATTGATGGGTTTCCAAACGTTGTTGGAACCTGTGATTGTACACACATTCACATTGTTCCACCTGGTGCTCGAGAATAGATGTTCATGTTCGAAAGCTGTACTACTCCATCAATGTTCAAATGAATTGCAGTGCTGACCTCATCATCATACATAGCAATACAAAGTTCCCGGGTCTGCACATGACTCCTTTATCCGATGCAATAGCAGTATTCCTAGGGTTATGACAGCTCTTCAACATGAAAGGGACTGGATACTTTGTGAGAGTTTTTTGTTTGTGTAGATTCCTTTTTGTCAATCACATTTTGTTAATGGCATTAGTTTCTCATTACCATATAGTCACAGACATTGGAAATAAGGTGCATAATATTCAAATCACTTCTTTATTAAGGTGGTAAAAAAGTTAATCAAATGTTTTCAATTTTCTTCAGCCGCGGTTTCTGCTCTAAGGAATCGGGGCTTTTCTCCTTTACTTTGACCTCCAGGAAGGTTTACAATGGAAGTAATTTGTTCCCTCTAAATCTGTTTTATTTTTTCTTTAAAAACACACTTGCACATGCTTAGTGCTGACTGAGGGGCTACTGCTCATTGCCACCCACATGTGTATTGCTTGGTTGCCTTAACAACAACATGCTGCCCTTGTGCAGACCTAGACTCTCAGGTGTTTGCCGGGCTGACGATCTCACAGTAGTGAGGCATCTGGAGTCTTCAGATCGGCAAAGACACCTGTTCTTCCTTCCATTGGAGACAGCAACTAATATGTTTACCCTGCATGTTTTCAGATAACTCTCTGCTAAATGCATATTTTCGTGCGCCTCCCATAAGTCCCCTTTTTCCTCACAGTCAGCTTTGGGACCTTATCATTGTTTAGCTAGAGTTATTGGCTTTGCCAATGTCTTTAAACTTTGCTGTAGACCATTGGGGCTGCTGTGCAGCATGTTTGAAAAGTTATAATAAAAATGTGTTGTAATAATTTATGTTAGCTTATATTTAACCAAGAAGACATTATGTACAATTGAACGACCCTATTAAAACAAGTATTAACATAAAAAAATGTCTTCAGTTTTTTTTGTCCTTGCAATGCTGGCAACTTCTTCCTGCCTGTTCTAATATTTGCTTGGTATAGCTTTAGAAGTGTCTGAAGGTGATTTCAGTGCAAAGCGTTCTACACAAAAAGTACACATCCTTGTTAGCAGCCTATCTGTAAATTCTTTGATCTAAGATGGAGCGATTCTTTATTTAAAATTGTTAATGAAAATAATTCTTGGTACATGCTTAATACCTATGTGAACCTATATTTAGATGTTTTTCCTACTGCACAGACAAACTCAAGAACCATCTTTACTAGTTCAAAAAGTTGGTGGGCCGCTCACGAGTCGCAGTGTTCACATTCCTGAAAGGCTCCTTATTTGGCAGTGAAGTGGAATGTTTGGGTGGTCGCAGCCCATGGCACAGTGGTCGTGTAAAACCTGCTATTATACGAATTATTATTAACAGTGTACGTTGTTTTCCACTGGGAATCGCCACTCTGATTTCAACAGCTCCGTAACGCACAAACTCTCAAGGGACGTCACATGACTTTAAACACAAGCAGGCCTGAACTATGTAATAGTGCACATCGTGTTTTCAGTGAGGGGAAGAGAACAAAGATGATGGATGAGAGAAGGAGAGAGGAAGTCGAAGATGGATGGATCGATGAACGAACAGACGTTAGATGGATGAGAGGAGAGATGAGGAGCTGGGCGAATGGATTATGGAGGGAGAGGAGGTGGACGTTGAATGGATGAGAGAAGGACAGAAGGGATGGATGGATGGATGGGGAGTTTGTCATTGGATGGATGAGAGGAGAGATGACGAGATACATTGACGGAGAAGAGGAGGGTGTTGAATGGATGAAAGAAAGACAGAAGGGATGGATGGTTGGATAGGGAATTTGTCATTGGATGGATAAGGGGAGAGATGAGGTGATGCATGGGTGGAGAAGAGGAGGATGTTGAATGGATGAGAGACGGACAGAAGGGATGGATGGATGAATGGATGGATGGGGAGTTTGTCATTGGATGGATGAGAGGAGACATGAGGTGATGCATGGATGGAGAAGAGGAGGATGTTGAATGGATGAGAGAAGGACAGAAGGGATGGATGGTTGGATGGATGGGGAGTTTGTCATTGGATGGATGAGAGTAGAGATGACGTGATACATTGATGGAGAAGAGGAGGATGTTGAATGGATGAGAGTAGGACAGAAGGGATGGATGGTTGGATGGATGGATGGATGGGGAG